>NW_027361717.1:13562500-13867500 GCF_039654945.1 Dendrobates tinctorius | reverse complement strand
AACGCACACCCCAAAAAAACGCAGCGCATGAAAATCGCATACGTGCGCATGCCAGCGCGCAGGTATGCGCACCCATGTTAAATATAGGGGAAAAACGCATGCGCACGTATGCATTTTTTTCCAGAGCAAAAAAACGCAAATGTGAAACCAGCCTTAGTCATATGCTAACTAGCTTGGATGTGCACCCTTCACATGTGAATTGGCTCGTCTAATTTGGATTCATCTCGTGGCAGCTCCAAGACCTCCCTCCATGCACCTCGCTAATTATGTAATATGTCTGCAGAGATTTATATTTTTTTATATTGGCATCCATACTGTTTATATGAAGATTGTTATGTTTTTATTATCGATTGGTATGCCTATGTATTATGTACTATGTATATGCAGGTTTACATGTTTTTTGTATGATCTTTTGACATGCTTATGTTGTATGTACTATGCATGTAGATGTGTTGATAGAATGCACAGGTAACTTATCTTTACGACTCATAAAACCTGTTTTCCGGTGTACATCCCATACACCACACCTGTTAGTGGGACAGTGGGGACACAGTGTCATTCATAAGACCATTCAATACAGACTACATAATGGTTAGTGACTAAAATTTTAACAAAGAAAGCATTTGGAGTGGAGACAACAAGAAACAGAGGAGAAAAGAAAGAAAGAAACATAAGACACTTGTGAGTAGACATAATCACATGAATTGATATGTAATTGTTGTACACATTGATATTTTCTGGCTTGGATATTTATGTTCAGTTTATTATACGTATGTAATGTCTTGAAAGCATGCCAAGAATCTGATAATAAGTCAAAATTGTTCACTGGGTCATATAAGATTTTTCAATTAAATGACAAAAAAAGTTGTTGATGGGGCTGATACCAATCATGGTATGATACAGTGGGGAAAATAAGAATCTGATACACTGCTGATTTTGCAAGTTTTTCCACCTGCAAAGAATGGAGAGGTCTGTCATTTTTATCATAGGTATATTTCAACTGTGAGAGAAAGAACCTAAAAAAAAATCCAGCAAATCACATTGTATGATATATACATAATTAATTAGGATCTTATTGCTTGAAATAAATATGCGATTTTTACAGAATTATTTTGCATTTTATAAATAAATATGTGATACAATAGAAAAACAGAACTTAATATTTGGTGCAGAAACCTTTGTTTGCAATTGCAGAGGTGAGATGTTTGAAGCCACTCCTTATGTGCCTTGGCTGTGTGTTATGGGTCATTGTCATGGTGAAAGACCCATTTACGATCCAGCTTCAATGCTCTTACTGAGGGAAGACGTTGTTGGCCAAAATCTTAAGATACATGACCCCATCCGTCCTCCCTTCAATATGGTGCAATCGACCTGTTCCCTTTGCAGAAAAGCACCTTGTTGCCTTTGCAGGAAAGCAGTATGATGTTCTCCCTACCTCGTTCTTGGGATTGTACTCAACCTTCTTGATCCAAACAAGGCGAATGGAGTTGATACCTTCTACTGGATGGCAAGTTATCTTTTTATGAGAGGATTGCTAATCAAAACCATCAAAGCAAATGCTCCAGTAATTCACAGGCCAAATATACTACAGAATTAGGTGCTTTACATTTGGATGGTTCTATAATTGATTCCATATTTTACCCCATGATTCATTTTCATCTGCAATTTTATGACCATATTGAGGATCCTTATGTCCTTACACCATATGTAAACTGCTGAATATCACATAGATTGTTTTCCATAAACTGTAATGTATATGAAGACAGGGTGCATAAATTTATGTGGCTATTTATCTGAGAGTAAAATATGTTCTACCTATTTTAATGATATGTTGAGACCTGAGCAGTTGCCATATTTGTTAGTATTGCCATTTTAGAGTAACTCTTATAACGCTTATTCTATTTTTATTATTATTTTTTTTTACTGGGGAATTAATAATTCCATCTCCACTTGCAGTGCAGTTTTTTTTTTCTTGCCAATTATAGTTCTACATAAATATTGTGAAATTCTCATAATTATATGGTCACTAGATTTTTTTTTCCTAAAATTTATCAAACTTAAGTTAGATTAAATGTTCAGTTATTTTAATATTAATTGTAAAAAGCATTAATATGCATTCTGTTACATTACATAATGATGGTAGGATCAGGGCCGGCTCCAGGTTTTTGAGGGCCCCGGGCAAAAGAATCTCAGTGGGCCCCCCTTAACACATACCATGCCGTGTGGCATCCGTGGTGCCAGACAAAAACGGACTTGTCTCCGTGTGGATCACACAGACACGCATGTGATCCACACGGACACACGCTCTGTGGCAAAACATGTTCATGTGAAGGAGGCTATTGAATAGTAGTGTAAGTATGAAAGAAAGATGAGAAAGAAAGAAATAGGGGAAAGAAAGAAAGAACAGAGCGGGGGAAAGAAAGAAAGAACAGAGAGAGAAAGAAAGAAATCAATTCTTATTACTTAAGCTTGTCAACCTTAATTTACTTTATAATAATAGTTATGCATTGAAATCTGTGGGTAATTTGGCTAAAGTTGTGGGGGGGGGGTAGGGCTGGCTCCAGGTTTTCGTGAGCCCCGGGCCAAAGAGTGTCAGTGCGCCCCTTTAACACATACCACAATTCATGATGCTCAGATACAGCACAGAAACATAGGTATAGTACAATGGAAAATACTTCACTTCTTACAAGACATGACTGATATCTATTTTAAATTCTAAAATAGCTCCAAATACGGACAGTGTATTACTCCATACAGTATTATGGCCACCACATGGTGCGCCATACAGAATAATGAGCCTCATATATTTCTCCATACAGAATAATTGGTCCCATACAATGTTCCATATAGTATATGATGAGCTACACATAATGCTACAGTATATGACGGTCTCCATGGATGAAGCTCCACTGTCTTATGGGCCCAAATAATGCTCCATATTAAATGGGCCACATTTCTAATGCTTCATTGTATAATGGGCCCCATGGATGCTGCTCCAGTGTCTGATCTGCCCTTTTTAGAATGCTCCAGTATGTGATGGGCCCCATGGATGATGCTCCAGTGTCTTATGGGCCCAAATAATGCGCTATATATAATGAGCCCCATTTCTAATGCTCCAGTGTATAATGGGCCCTGTAAATGCTGCTCCAGTGTCTGATGTCCCCCATTTGGAATGCTCCAGTATATGAGGGGCCTCATGGATGATGCTCCAGTGCCTTATGTGCCCAAATAATGCTCCATATATAATCTGCCCCATTTAGAATGCTCCAGTATATGATGGGCCCCATGGATGATGCTTCAGTGTCTTATGGGCCCAAATAATGCTCCATATATAATCTGCCCCATTTAGAATGCTCCAGTATATGATGGGCCTCATGGATGATGCTCCAGTGTCTTATGGGCCCAAATAATGCTCCATATATAATCTGCCCCATTTAGAATGAACGCAGGCATGGTATGTGAAAAGAGCTCCATGGAGTAATCTGAAGTGTGAGCTGCCGCATCCTTCACTTTTGGTGGGGGTGAAGGACACAAGGAAAGGTGTTTTTCCTGACCTGAACACTGCACTGATGACTCAGTGCTTGCAGGTTTTGAAAGTTCAGAAAACAAGGCAATAGAGCTGGTGGCTGTTTCGGCAATGTAAGCCAAAACCTGTTCCTGTTGCTCCGGCTTTAAAAGCGGTTTTCCTACTTCCAGAAAAGGGAACCTTACAGGCCTTCTTGTGCCAGACAATGACGCACTGTGACATCGGCGGTTGTGCCCGTCAATGTCCCATCAGCGGCGGGAGCCGCCGCAGCCCCTCCTCACCTGCGCGCCACCATCCGTGCATGGGCCTGTCCTGCCTTCCCTCCTGCTGCACGCACCGGCCTTAGGTTGCAGGCGCGCCCGTCCGTGGGCGGCACTGAGGGGCTGGGCTTGAGGAGCTCTTCCGGGCGCTAAGGTACTTCAGGCATCCTCCCTAGGAGAAGGGCGCCTGGTGATTGTGTGGATCTCCCGCCCTGTTCTGGCCGCACTCCTACTTTCTTGTCCTACTTCTTGGTGCTCGTCGCTGCATCTATTTCTGTGTTGTGTCCGTCCCTCCTCCTTGCCTCGGTTCCCCTGGTCCGTTCTGTCCTCCCTGTCTGTCCCTGTCTGCTGGTATTCTTTCCCCGGTCTGTTCCCTGCCCTCCTGCTCTCCCTGTCTACTCCAGTCCAGATTCTCTTGCTTAATTCCCCCTTAGGTTTCCTCGTCTGTCTGTCTCCCCGCTGTGCCTCACCCCATCGCCCCACGGGCTTTTCTGCTGGGTTCCTCCTTCCTCTGATTCTCCCACCTAGATACCCTTGTCTTTGTCCGTAGTTCCTTGTCCTGCCTCGAGCCTGGCTTCTCCCTGAGCCGTCCCTCTTGGTACCGGCTGTCGCGGTTCTGACCCCTGTGGTCTTGCCCCTAACGATCCCTGTATAGGGGTTGGTCATCACCTGGCACGCTCGGCCCAGGGGCTCCAGATCCACGACCCAGAGGGTCCACTCTCGGACGTAGTTTGCTCCTGAGCGTCACACGCAGGCTCAACACCTCCTGCCTTAGATACTATTGTGCTTTTGGCATAACCAACAGATGCACCACCACCACCATCAGTACCAGCTGCCCCCTCGCCCACGTTCGTGGCCTCTTGCACCATACTTCTTCATGTTTGTGAAAATGTAACAAAAATACCAGCAGATATATGGTACTGTATGAGGAGCGTACATCTGTATAAGGTGTAGGTAAAAATTTAAATCTTCATATATATTTCCTTAGTCACAGATGTTCTCCCAGTATGGATTTGACCGTAATCCAACCAGCAGATATACGGTACTGTATCAGAAGCGGACAGCTCTATACGGTGTATGTATGGAAAAATTAAAATCTCCGTCTATTTTGTTACTGAGTCACACCCAGATAGCATGTATTTGTCCGTGATACCAGCCGGTACACAGTAGTGTGTGAGGAGCATACAGCTCTATACAGTGTATGTATGGAAAAATGAAAATCTACGTCTATTTTTTTCCACAGTCACACACAGACGCTGACTCAGTATGGATTTTACTGTAATCTAAACAGCAGATATACGGTACTGTATCAGAAGCGGACAGCTCTATATGGTGTATGTATGGAAAAATGAAAATCTATGTCTATTTTTTTCCGTAGTCACACACAGACGCTGTCTCAGTATGGATTTTACAGTAATCTAAACAGCAGATATACGGTACTGTATCAGAAGCGGACAGCTCTATGCGGTGTATGTATGGAAAAATGAAAATCTCCATCTATCTTTTTATGGAGTCACACACAGAAAGCTTGTATTTGTCCGTGATACCAGCTGGTACACGGTAGTGTGTGAGGAGCGTACAGCTCTATGTGGTATATGTATGGAAAATTTTAAATCTCTGTCTATTTTTAACGGAGTCACACACACACGCTGTCTCTGTATAGATTTGACCATAATCAAACAGCAGGTATACGATACTGTTTGACAAGCGGACAGCTCTATACGGTGTATGCATGGAAAATTTTAAATCTCCATCTATTTTTTTACGGAGTCACACACACATGCTGTCTCTTTATAGATTTGACCGTTATCAAACAGCAGATATACGACACTGTTTGACAAGCGGACAGCTTTATACGGTGTATGGAAAAATTGAAATGTCCGTATACGTATTTATGGAGTCTCACACACACATGCTGTCTCTGTATAGATTTGACCACAATACAAACAGCAGATATACGATACTGTTTGAGAAGTGGACAGCTCTATGCGGTGTATGTATGGAAAATTTAAAATCTCCGTCTATTTTTTTGCGGAGTCACACACAGATAGCATGTATATGTCCGTGATACCAGCCGGTACACAGTAGTGTGTGAGGAGTGTACACCTCTATATGGTGTGTGAAAAAATGAACGCTCTGCAACTGTGCAGAAAATCTGAATAAAAGTTTTTTGCTTTCAAAAAAGCAGCCTGCACAGCAGTGTGCACACAGCAATGCAGCTATCAGGTAGCCTTATAAGGCAGCCTAATAACCACCAGCACTGCTGCACACGCAAAAATCCTCCCCTGTCACTGCACACTAACTGTACAGTTAAAATCGATATCAGAAGAAGCACAGATTTTTTTTTTCTTTGTTGCCTAACACTCTCCCTATTGAGAATCAGCGGCAGCAACCTCTCCCTATGCTAAGGCTACTTTCTCAATTGCGTTTTTTGCACTGTGCACCGTGCGCAGTGCAAACGCACATAAAAAACGCATCATGCGCTTTTGTGCATTTTTTGCGGTTTTGCGCGCATTTTTTTAAAAAAGCATGCTTTTTTGCGCTGACGTGCTCATTACCATGCGCACATCAGCGCACTCATAGACTATAATGGGTGGTTGGGTGAAAAAAAACCGCATTGCGTGCGCATGCGTTTTTTTGGGACAAGTTGGACTCACAAAAAATGCAACATGATACATTTTGTGCGCCTGAGCGCACACTACAAAAAGACGCATGCGCATACAAACGCATGTGTATGCGCACCCATGTAAAGTATAGGAAAAAAAAACGCATTTTTTTTTGCTAAAAAAAAACAGCGCAAAAAAAGCAAGTGTGAAACCAGCCTAAGATCGGCAGAAGTAAAATGGTGATCAGCGGTCAGGGCTTTTATAGCCACTGTGATGCCACACAAAGCAAACCATTCACACGAATGCCCATCTCTAAGATGGTGGTGACCGCTGCCCATGTCATCACGTTGCCCACAGTGTGCGTCCTTGATGATTGGCTGAGAAAAGGCGCTGGAAGCATTATGGGAAATGCGACTTTGACGCTCGGGACGGCGACCTCATGGCCAACCTCACATTATGGTCGGATTTCGACCCGCGAAACCCGACTTTAACGAAAGTCTGCGACTTATAAATTTGACCAACCCATTTCGCTCAACTCTACTAGGCATCAATATTACTCCTGATCTCCAAACAATTATCCCAACCAATATTGACGTTCTTGTTAAAGCTATCTCTAAAGACTTTAACCACTACGGTCTTTTAGAACTTGCATTGTTTGGAAGGGTACTGGCAGTTAAATCCTTTATCTTATCTAAGATCTTATATATTTTTAGGACAATTCCCTTAAAAGTTCACATGAAATTGATTATCAAGCTACAAAACTTGAAAAACTGATCTATTTGGCAAAATAAAAAAACAAGAATTGCAAAAAACATTATATGTAGCTGCAAAAACAATGGCGTAGTGGCTTTGCCAAACATATGGGCTTATTACCCAGCGACCTTAATCAAGCATAGTCACCAATGGTTTAAGGAGGGGGATTATCCTTCATGTATGGATTTGGAATTGGCCCATAATAATTACAGCCCTCTACAGAACTTATTTTTCAAGTTTATGCTGGAATGGACGTCCAAAACTTATAGTTATCCAATTTTTGATGCAGTTTTTGATGCTTGGAGGAAATTTGTTAAATTAAAAAAACTTGATGATAATTTGTCTCGCACATATATAACTTTCCACTATCCAGTATATGGTATGATTCCCATGTTACAAAGGTTGGGGATATATGGGATGGGTGTCATTTTCTCTCTTTCTCTGAGCTCAAGTACAAATACCATCTTCCTTCGGCAGAGTTTATGCCCTATTTGATGTTAAAAGATCATATCCAAAAACTACTTCGCATCAGAGTTTCCAATTTAAAAATCGTCTTTGCACTAGTGGGTAGCCCTAATCTCAAAAACAAATGGTCTCTTAAATGCAATTACCTCTATTTTAACGAGGATACTGAGTTTTTAAAGAACAATTACATGGCCAGATGGGAGGTAGAGTTGAAGTTGTTCATACGGTTGGACCAATGGAAATACGCGATCAAACTCTTATATAAATCCACTGTATCGATGAGTTTACATGAGACTTTTTTGTAGGTTATGCTTAGTTGTATTACACACCTATGCATCTGTCTCATATTAGTACAGATATTTTGCCTTTATGCTGGAGAGGCTGTCTTCAACCCGGAAGCTTATATCATATTTTCTGGTGCTGCCCGAAGCTGCGAAGTATATGGTCACAAGTCAACCTTCATGTAAACTCTTTATCCCAGACTCCTATTGAGGTTACCCCACGAATGGCGCTTTGGTCCTTGGACTTTGAGAATGTCAGCCCATCGATAAAATTTGTGATCTTACATATCCTCTTGACAGTTAAAAATTGCATCGCTGCTTGGTGGAAAAAACCTGACTTGCCTAAATTTACTGATATCATAGACCTCTTGCGTACACCCAGTTGGTTAGAAGAGAAAATTGCTCTCAACTCAGGTACCTTAAATAAGTATTACTTGAAGTCGGAAGTGTGGAATGTAAAGTTCTGATAATTCTGCCTTTATTCATATTCTTTAATTAATTTGTCTGTAGTTTGAATTATAAGAGTATCTGTAAGTGTATTTCAATGACCAGTGTCTGGAAGTAGAGCAGAGCTCTCTAGCTTTTTATTTTCCCTTGTCCCTTCTGCTCCCCCTTCTCTTGCCCTTTTAAAGATAAAATTTCAATAAAAATCATTTGAAAGGAAAAATAGCTCTTGGGACACTTGGGAGAAATGGCTGTTCTACTGGTCCCACGACCAAATTGCCACCTTGCTCTGCACAATGATTGCCTTTGATAGCAGTGACATGAGGTAAAAAAAAAATGTCCTTCACGAGAAAAAGTCACACCACTGTTGTCCTTGGGATTATTTCGGGAATAGAGAATCATACAAAGAGGACTTTATGAAACAAATGAGCGAAGATAACTGAATTTGTTCGAGTTTTACTAAATTCTCGAATTTTACAGGCAATTATATTTTCCAGTTTGAGAAAAACGCAGCTGGTTCCATTTTGCTGAACCATCGAGGGCCAGGCAAACAGTAAAAAATGTATTATTTATCTCTTGTCAAGCCATCGGTGGATCCCCACCTTTTCTTTTTCCCGTTCCCCATCATGTACATTCTCTTCAGCAGTTTAACTCGAGGCCATGGATTAGACGGTGAGTGCTGCCCAAGGGATATTAAAGGCCTAGTTGAGCCAGAAAGTCTGGTCCTGTTGTGAAATTGCTGAAGAGAATGTGTACAATAATGGAAGGGAGGAAGAAGAGACCCTGAGGAGCAGAAACATGTTTAAATGAGAAACACTATGTTTTGGAGAAAAAAAAAAACAGTGCAAGCTGGTATCTAGGGTAAACATCGGGTTTCTAAGGGCCCCGTGGCCCTTAGAAACCCGATGTCTACATTGGTAACCAGCGTGCTGGCTGGTCCTGATCGCTGGAGGGGCTGTCTATGTGACAACTCCCAGTGATCCCATCCATGTCGGATCGTTGGTGGGATCGCTGGGACATCGTTATGTGTAACGGTACCCTTACTAGCCTGCACATGAGACCTAGTCAAACAGTGATAATCTCCTAATGATAAAGTACTGATTGTAATGAAACTACAGAAAGCTGTTTAGTAGGTGACACATCCCTGAAATCAAACTTTTTTCCTATATTATTCTGCTCTCAGATTAAATAGCAAAAATCAGCTTACAATTTTACTTTAAAGAACAAGAAAATTAAAGTTTTTGGAATGGCCGAGTCAAAAGTACTGAACTTAATCCTGTAGAAATGTTGTGGAAGAACCTGTAGTGAGAAGTTCATGGCAGAAAACACAACTAGAGAGCAGAGTTCAGGCTCTTTTGTAAAGAGGAATTGGCTAAAATTCTTCCAAGCCGATGTACAGAACTAATCAACATTTACCAGAAATGTTTAGATGCCGTTATTGCTGCAAAAAATGATCGAACCAGTTACTGAAATCAAAGTTTCACATACTTTTGCCACCCACAATGAGATATCAAATCATTTTGGATATAATCTAATATTTTTGACTGAAAATCTGAAGTAGTTATAGGTCAAATTTTTGCAGAAATATAGAAAATTGTGAGGGGTTCACAAACTTACATTTATTACAATTTTTAGTGGTATGTATTCACATACTTTGTTTTTACAATTTCTCAGTGATGACTGACACCAAAGTGCTATTATTAATGTTTTGTCTCATTTACAGTGCCTTGCGAAAGTATTCAGCCCCCTGGAACTTTTCAACCTTTTCCCACATGTCATGCTTCAAACATAAAGATTCCAAATGTAATTTTTTGGTAAAGAATCAACAACAAGTGGGACACATTTGTGAAGTTGAATGAAATTTATTGGTTATTTTAAATTTTTGTTGAAATTCAAAAACTGAAAAGTAGGGCGTGCAATATTATTCGGCCCGTTTAACTTATCAATATGTTGCTCCAACTTTTGCTGTGATTACAGCTGCAAGTCACTTGGGGTATGTCTCTATCAGTTGTGTACATCGAGAGACCATTCTTCCTTGGCAAACAGCTCGAGCTCAGTGAGGTATGATGGAGATCTTTTGTGAACAGCAGTTTTCAACTCTTTCCACAGATTCTCGATTGTATTCAGGTCTGGACTTTGACTTGGCCATTCTAACACCTGGATACATTTATTTGTGAACCATTCCATTGTAGATTTTGCTTTATGTTTGGGATCATTGTCTTGCTGGAAGACAAATCTCTGTCCCAGTTCAGGTCTTTTGCAGACTCCAACAGGTTTTCTTCAAGAATGGTCCTGTATTTGGCTCCATCCATCTTCCCATCAATTTTAACCATCTTCCCTGTCCCTGCTGAAGAAAAGCAGGCCCAAACCATGATGCTGCCACCATGTTTGACAGTGGAGATGGTGTGTTCAGGGTGATGAACGTTTGGCATTGTAGTCAAAAAAGTTCGATTTTGGTTTCATCTTACCAGATCACCTTCTTCCACATGTTTGGTGTGTCTCCCAGGTGGCTTGATGCAAACTTTAAATGACACTTTTTATGGATATCTTTGAGAAATGGCTTTCTTCTTGCCACTCTTCCATAAAAGCCAGATTTGTTCAGTGTACGAATGCTTGTTGTCCTAAGGACAGACTGTCCCACCTCAGCTGTAGATCTCTGCAGTTCATCCAGAGTGATCATGGGTCTTTTGGATGCATCTCTTATCAGTCTACTCCTTGATAGAGATGAAAGTTTAGAGGGATGGCTGGGTCTTGGTAGATTTGCAGTGGTATGATACTCCTTCCATTTCAATATGATCGCTTGCACAGTGCTCCTTGGGATGTTTAAAGTTTTGTATATCATTTTGTATCCAAATCCAAATTTAAACTTCTCCACAACAGTATCATGGACCTGCCTGTTGTGCTCCTTGGTCTTCATGATGCTCTCTGTGCTTCCAACAGAACCCTGAGACTATCACAGAGCAGGTGCATTTATACGGAGACTTGATTACACCCAGGTGGATGATATTTATCATCATTAGTCATTTAGGACAACACTGGATAATTCAGAGATCCACAATGAACTTCTGGAGTGAGTTTGCTGCACTGAAAGTAAAGGGGCCGAATAATATTTCATGCCCCACTTTTCAGTTTTTGAATTTCCACAAAAAATTAAAATAACCAATAAATTTCACAATTGTGTCCCACTTTTTGTTGATTGTTCACCAAAAATTTACATTTGGTATCTTTATGTTTGAATCATGATATGTGGGAAAAGGTTGAAAAGTTCCAAGGGGCCAAATGCTTTCGCAAGGCACTGTATGTGATGCTCTCCGAACTTGTCTGTGTGTCTGAACCTTGCCATACCTGTCTGTGTGCATTTCATTGTTTCTATTATCCAACATTTACAGGACCATAATTAAGATCTGCTGGACTAAACTAGAAACTGAGTGTCAGGTTTTTCCTGCACATTCCACATAAGGAAGAAATACTCCAACAAGATGTAGAGTAAATGGTGCAGTGTGCAATGAAAAATGATTCCTTCTCTACTCAATCAATACAATAGACACATTATCAGGACCAAACACCATACACACAGTATGCACAATATCTGATAAAGCTCAGGAGAGGGTTTCATGAAAAGTTAAGAAAACCCTGCATTATAAGTTTTTATTATGTGAATATTCGATATCAGTGCCACACACTGTCCTTGCTAAAATTAATAGTGCCAGATATGGTCACTAGAGTTGAGCGAAACAGGTAGGTCAGATTCAAAAGTCGCCGACTTTCGCCAAAGTGTTCACAGTGTGAACTTGGCCATGCGGTCGGCGACCCAAGCGTCAAAGTCGGGTTTCGCAGAATGCTTGCACGTGACTTTTTTCAGCCAATGAGAGAAGCGGAGTGTAGCATAGCGGGAGCGTAGCTGTTGCAGGAGTGGGAGTGAGAGAGAGAGAGAGGGCGAGGGAGAGAGAGAAGAGAGAGAGAGAGAAGAGAGAGAGATTTTGCCACTTCTGGGGTTAAAATTCATGCCAAGTGTGATTACAGTCCTCCACTCACTGCCGACTTTTCTCCCCATTGACTTGCATTGGGTTTCGTGTTTCACGACTTTTCCCTATAGTCGGCCGATTTCGTTCGACTCGACTTTTGAGAAAGTCGGGTTTCATGAAACCCAACTCGACCCTAAAAAAGGCAAAGTCGCTCATCTCTAATGGTGACCCAAAAATAAAAACCACATTTACAGTTCACATGAAATGAAACAGTGCCACATATAGAATAGACTTCATAGCATAGCTATCTCACAATACCCTATGCAACAGTACCACATATTATTTCCTCTAAAATCAGTATGCCAGCATATGACTACATTCTCTAGTTCAGGGGTCACCAACCTGTAGCTCGAGCACTACATGTTGCTCGTGGGCCCATGATGTGTGGCTCACGGCTGGCTGCCAGCTTGGTGCCATAGCACCAGATGTAGCAAACAGCTGTTTAGAGCAGATCTCTAGATGGTGACATTAATGTGTAGCCATGCACAGAAAAGCAGATCTGAATGGGGGTTAGATTGGAAACCCAGGAGCTTTGCATACTGCCTGAGTGTGATTTCAGTGGAAAAGCTTTGTCTGTCATTATACCAGTAATAGGGGATCTGGGTGTCAATACTGTGATTGGGAAGGAGGTGGATGTGGCTCGCGATCCTCTTCCGGAGCTTAATGTGGATCTCAAGGTCAGAAAGGTTGGGGACTAGAGTTGAGCGAAACGCGTCGGTCAAATTTAGAATCCGCCGACTTTTGCTAAAGTCGGGTTTCGCCGATCAAAACCCGACCATAGCTTAAGGTCGGCCATGAGGTCGCCGACTTGAGCGCCAAAGTCGCATTTCAAATAATGCATCCAGCGCCTTTTCTCTGCCAATTATCAAGGACGCTTAGTGTGGGCAACGCAATTACGTCAGCAGCGGCCACCACCATGTTAGAGAAGGGAATGCAAGAGATTGGCTGGCTTTGTGTGGCGTCCCAGTGCCTATAAAAGGCCGTGACCGCCGACTGCCATCTTACTTCTGCCGATCTTAGAATAGGGAGAGGTGCTGCTGCTGATTCTGAATAGGGAGAGCGTTAGGCAGGGAAGAAGAAAAACAATAGCTTCTGCTGCTAGCGCTTTTCACTGTACAGTTAGTGTGCAGTGAAAGGTGAGGATTTTTGTATTGTGCAGCAGTGCTGGTGGTGATTAGGCTTCCTTTTAAGGCTACCTGATAGCTGCATTGGTGTGTGCACACTGCTGTTCAAACTGCTTTTTTCAAAGCACTCCAACTTTTATTATTTTGCTCTGCTCAGTTACCAAGCGTTCATTTTTTCACACACTGTATAGCGGTGTACAGTTCTCACACACTACCGTGTACCAGCTGGTATCACCGATAAATACAAGCTATCTGTGTGTGACTCTGGAAAAACAAACCGAGGAGATTTTCCATTTTTCCAGACCTACACCGTACAGAGCTGTCTGCTTTTCAAACAGTATCGTATATCTGCTGTTTGATTACGGTCAAATCTATACAGAGACAGCGTGTGTCACTCCGTATAAAAATAGAAGGAGATTTACAATTTTCCATACAGACACCGTATAGAGTTGTCTTATTCTCAAACAGTATTGTATATCTGCCTTTTGCATTACAGTCACATCTATACAGAGTCAGCGTGCGTGTGTGACACTCCGTAAATACATATACGGACATTTCCATTTCTCCATACACCGTATTGAGCTGTCCAATTCACAAACAGTATTGTATATCTGCTGATCGCATTACAGCCACATCTATACAGAGTCAGCGTGTGTGTGTGACACTCCGTAAATACATATACGGAGATTGTTAGTTTCACTAAAAATGTATACAGCTGTACACTTCTGATACAATACCGTATATCTGCTTGTTGGATTACGGTCCAATACATACTGTTGGAGGGTCTGTGACTAACAAAATATATATGGAGATTTAATTTTTTTAATACACCTTACACAGCTGTACGCTGCTCATACAGTACCATCTCTCTTCTTGTATTTTTGGTACATTTTCCCATACATGAGGAAGTATGGTGGAAGAGGACGTGGACGTGGGCAGGGGGCGCAGCTGGTACTGATTGTGGTGGTGCATCGGCTGGTTCTGGCAAAAGCACAATAGCAGCTAAGGCAGGAGGTGTTGAGACTGCATCATCGTCTGGCACAAGAAGGCCTTTAAGGTTCCCTTTTCTGGGAGTAGGTAAACAGCTTTTAAAGCCGGAGCATCAGGAACAGGTTTTGGCTTACATTGCCGAAACAGCCTCCAGCTCTATTGCCTCCTCTTTTGAAGTTACAAAAACTGCAAGCACAGAGTCGTCAGTGCAGGCCTCTGGTCAGGAACAACACCTTTTGTTGTGTCCTTCACCTACAACAAAAGTGAAGGATGCTGCAGCACACACTTCAGATTACTCCATGGAGCACTTTTCACATACCATTCCTGGGTTATCAAGTCAAATCCTGAATTCCCCAGTCCAAGATGAATCTGACATGGAGTGCACTGATGCACAGCCACTGCTAGATGAATCTTCTGGTACATTCACCCACAGCACTACATTGCCCTCGCAGTCTACTGAGCCCGAAGCAGACCCTGATGAAACTCAGGTGCCCCTTCCCGCATACAATACCACTTTACACGGTGACACATAGGAAGGTACAGAGGAAGGTGCAGATGACATTGAAGACGAGGTCATGGATGACCCAGTTGTTGACCCGGATTGGCATCCATTTGGGGGAAGAGGGTGCTCGTGACAATAGGTCACAACAGGAGAAGGATCCGGAGCAGGCATCGTCATCGCAGCAGCGGTTATCTGGCAGGCCCGTTGCTGTCAAAAAACTTGGCAAGAAAACTAAAAGAGTTGCAGGACAGCTTGGCCAGATGGTCAAATTAGCACAGTGTGCAAGCCCTGAAAATTTGCACCACAGTAGGAAGAGTGCAGTGTGGCATTTTTTTGAACAAAATCCTACTGATGATGCAAAGGTTATCTGTAAGAAGTGCCAAAGGACCTTTATCAGAGGGAAAAATCTAAGAAATTTGAATACCAGTTGCATGCTTAGACATTTAACCAATATGCACTTGCAAGCGTGGACGGACTACAAAAGCTCAGGTAGCACATGTGCACCTGCTCCGACTGAAGTTATCCGGCAACACTCCATCGCTTCCCCCACTGTAAGGCCACCGCTAAGCACACCACTATCAAGAAATGTTGAGGTGTTGTCGCTAGGCGAAACCAGTCAGGCAATCACAATATTTTTGCGAGGAAACACTGAATCGAGGCCATCAACACCCTCACCATCACCAACCCCTTCTCAGTCCGTCACGTCCAATGCTAGTTCCCCATGTGCAGCTCTCAAGTCCAGCTCACCCTACCAGGCACTCTGAGTAGGACAAGAAAGTACTCATCCTATCATCCGCGTATACTGGCTTTGAATGCCTACATTGCCAAACTGATCTCATTAGAGATGATGCCAGTCCGTTTGGTAGAAAGCAAAGCTTTCCGAGAGCTCATGACCTATGCTGTCCCACGCTATGACCTACCCAGTCATCACATCTTATCTCAAAAAGCCATCCCTGCCCTCCACCGGCATGTGAAAGACCGCATTGTCCATGCACTAAAACAATCAGTGAGTGGAAAGGTGCACCTCACGATAGATGCATGGACCAGTAGGCATGGCCATGGCCATTACGTGTCCATCTTTGCACACTGGGTTAATGTGGTGGATGCAGGCTCCACAGGGGAGAGAGGTGGTGGAACAGTGCTGCCTAGTCCACGGTATAGGAAACAGTTGGCTGTAGGAGTTCGACCCTCCTCCTCCAGAAGCAAAAGCTCGTCGACAGAGCGCAGTCGCGCGAGCACTCCATTCACATCTGTCAGTGTTGCACAGGAGGTGTCCCACTATTGAACAGCTAGTGGTAAGTGGCAGCAGGCTGTTTAAAAAATGATGTCTTTGGGCGACAGTAGACACACAGCGGAGGTACTGGCTGGCTACTTTCATTGACAAACTGAGTCATGGCTGGGCAGTCTACATCTTGAGCCAGGCAAGGTAGTCAGTGATAATGGGCGGAATTTTGTGGCAGCCATAGCCCTTTCAAAAATCACACACATACCTTGCCTGGCTCACACCTTGAACATGGTGATGCAGTGCTTCCTAAATAATTATCCAGAGTTAACAGCCCTGCTCCATAAGGTGTGAAGACTGTGCTTGCACATCCGTCACTCAAACGTCCACTCCAGTCGTATGCAGAAGCTGCAGCGATCACTCAGTCTCCCAAAGCACCGCCTAATCATAGACGTTGTGACAAGATGGAACTCCACCATGCACATGGTTGAGAGGCTGTGTGAACAAAGGCAGGCTGTAATGCATTTGTGGGAGGATACACAGGCAGGCAGTTTGAGGTCAGACATGGAATTGTCAGGTGCTCAGTGGTCAAAGCTGAAAGACCTCAGTAAAGTCCTTCAGTGTTTTGAGGAATGCACACGGCTGGTAAGCGCAGATGACGCCATCATAAGCATGAGCATACCACTTATGCGTCTGCTCATGCAAACTTTGATGCACATCAAGGATCAGGCATCTGCAGCTGAGGAGCAACAGGTGGAGGAGGTGGAGGAGGGAAGCCTTGATGACAGTCAGCCATTGTCTGGTCAGGGAACTGGCGTGGACGAGGTGGAGGAAGAAGAGGAAGATGAGGAGGAGGATGAGGGGGATGATTATTTTGGGGAGGAGGATGCTTCTCAGGGGGAAAGAGAACATGTGGGCGTGCCAAGGTTAGGTACAGGGTTTGAGCGTGACTGAAGGGATGTGGATTTGCCAGAAAGTTCTCCTCCACCCACCACTGGCAGTGCAGCATTGACATCTGGATCATAGGCCCACATGTGTGACTATGCCTTACGGATCCTAAAAAGGGACCCCCGCATTGCCAAAATAATGAGGGATGACAACTACTGGTTGGCCAGCATCCTCGATCCACGCTATAAAGGCAAATTACACAACATCATGCAACAGGAGAACCTAGAGATAATATTGGATAACAAAGAAGCAACTCTGGTAAACAGGTTGTTTGAGGCATTCCCAGCACACAGCAGCGGAGCTGGTTCTCCCACGAGCCGTAGTGGGCAAAATGAAAGAGGTGTTTGTGGTGCACACAGCCGAACTGGCATTGGAGACAGGGGTTTCCTGACCATGTTGTGGTCTGATTTCTCAAGTCCCGTGCACACGACAGCTAATACAGAATCGATTGCAAGTGACAGGAGAAAGCAGTTGTCAACTATGGTTACAAACTACTTTGCCTCCCATATCGAGGTTCTCCCTCACAGGTCATTCCCCTTTGATTATTGGGCCTCCAAACTGGACACATGGCGTGAATTGGCACAATATTCCTTACAGGAGCTCTCTTGCCCTTCTGGTAGTGTGTTATCTGAAAGAGTCTTCAGTGCTCCTGGATCATTCCTGACAGAAAAAAGGACCCATCTGTCGACCCAAAATGTTGATGATCTAACCTTCATTAAAATGAACCATGCATGGGTTTCAAAAGATTTTGCCCCACCTTCCCCTGATAGCACATAGGTTGGCAGAAAAAAGGCTCGCTTTTGTCCTCCTCTCCGTCTGAGTTCTCCAATTGCTCCATTTGCAGCAGCTGAAAGTCCAGCCTACACATCAACATATGCCATTTTTAAACCACCCAAAATGGGCTGCCCCCCCACTCCAGGCCCAGTGTCAACACCTGCCGCACCCATGCAAGTGCTGTTGCCCTGAACAGGTGTGTGGCCCCACCCTTGGGTGATGGGACTGGCACAGGGCCTCTCATAGTACAATAAAGTGTCTCTGATGGTGAGGGGGCCTACTCGCCGTCAGACACACTGGCGTACTATGAGGGGCCCTGTGCCAGTACCGGCACCCACGAGTGGGTCCCCTCTGCTTGCTCAGGGACACAGCACTTGCAATAATTACCTTTCCATGCTCCACCGCTGTGTTGTCTGGCCAGTTAAATCCGTCACAGGGACGGCCACTACAAATTTGGTGTACTGATCGATGATGGTTAAGATTTAGCTATGTCCTGTGCTGCTGATCTCTACCTTCAGATTACCAATGGCTACCATTTGTAATGGACGTCAATTCCTAATCGGATGCAGTGGTGCTTTATGATCACCTTTCATAATTTTCATAGTCTCAGACGTGTGACATTCCTGCCACCATTTTTCAATGTCTCCTCTCATGGCAATCCCATAGAATCCCCTACGGCCTGTGGCTTGTGTGTTTTGCACTCCAAAGTGACCAGACAGATCATGATAGGCAATGAGGAGCATGTCTACAGCTCTCCCTGTGATCACAATTTGATGGAGACGAGTTACTGTGATGGGATCGATGCTACTGCATTACAACAGAACTCTTTGTTCACTAATTTGTGTTTTAGCTGTATCCACAGTTAAAGTTATTGAGGGTCAGCATCGCCTATACGAATTCTCCCGGGAGGTTTTCCCGTGATTAATAATTCAAAAACATCTAAAATCACTCGACTTTACGTCTGTACTTTTATCCATCTACCTTCCTCTAGTGGAGAGTCTGGACTGGCAAACTGACACTGAAATATAAACGAAGATTTTAAAGTACTCCAACACTGTCTACTGGTGTACATGTACAATACTTTCTCTCATTTTTATATTCTGGTGTAATCCATACTGAGCCTGTGAGAGTTTGTGTCTTACTCTGGTAAAATATAAGGAGATTTAAAATAACACCAACACTGTATTCAGCTGAACTATTGTAAAACATTACCCTTTTTCAAGTTTTTATATTCTTGTGTAATCCATACTGAGCCTGTGAGACGCTGTGTGTTACTCTTGAAATATATATGTAGATCGCCAAATGACTCCAACACTGTGTACAGCAGTACGCTTGGGATCCATTCCCCTTTTACTGCTTTTTATATTGTTGTGTAATCCATACTGGGCCTCACAGCGTCTGTGTCTGCCTCCTGAAATAAATACGGAGATTTTGAATGTTGAAACTATACTATATGTACCTTGGATCTGGTGATACTGTACCCTTTTTTTACTTTTTAGATTGTTGTTGATTCCATACTGGCCATGACAGTGTCTGTGTCTGCCTCCTCAAATATATACGTAGATTTATAATGTTGAAACTATACAATATATCCCTATTATCTGGTGTTAAAATGAAACGCCACGCAGGGCCAGGGATTACTCAGTACCGGGCCTTTCAAGCTCTTTTAAGGGGGAAGTAAGTCACAGTAGTGATTTGGACCCGGTGTCCAATAAAGAAGATGACAGTTCAGATGAGGTGGAAGATGGTATGATAACTAATTTGGAAAAGGGGGATCGTGACGCCACCCATGGTAATCGGCTAGGGTAGCCGACGCTGCAATGCAGATCCTCTGGGCCGGTGTTAAAGCAGGCAAGATGATGAAGCTCTCCACAGGCAGAGCTGTATCGCAGGGCAGTTTAGATGGTGTTTGTGAGCCATTGACGGTAATGGTGAGTCTAGCGTGTGAAGCAGGCGAGTTGTAAAAGCCACCAAGGACACAATTGGGTGCAGTTTCTGAGTTTTTCCTCTAAAGTTGTGTGCACAAGATGACCCGATTGGTACTGTGTCAACCGAGGGAGGGGTCCAGCAAACTCCAAGCTAGGTCAGGAACACCTGTTCAATTCTCCTCCTTGTGTATCCTTTCTAGGCCATGTCTCTGCACTGGTATCTCCCTTCCTTCCTGCTGTGCGCCTTCACAAACAGTGGCCCAAGCTGGCAGCCACGGATTACACCGGGTGACGTGGGTCAGGCTCCGGGCTCCTTTATTCCAACAGCTGCCTTTTTGAGTATTGAATGCGGCTGCGACTGAGGCACTTAAAGTTACCTCAGCCTCCGTCTTTCTAGCTGAGCCCTGTATTTCTCCACTACCTTCAGGAGCCACTTTCCCCAACGAGGCCTGGTCCTTCCTTCTCCAGAAATGGGCTTCACAGGTGGCTTTTTGCACTTCCCATGCTCCAAGGACCCTTTCCTTCCAGTCTATGAGCTTGGACAAGATTTTTCTCTCTTCTCTGACCCTCAGCCCTCTCACAGCAAACCTGCTCTTACTCTGTCCTGTCACCGACTGACAACTCTCTGGAAAGATCCATTTACCTCAGACTAGCTACACCCATCAACTATCAGCTTGCGTTCTGTGATTGGATGCCCACAATCACTCCACTACCTAAGCTCCTCCCACTGTACCTACCTTCCACACTAACCCCCAGCACCCTTTCCTAGTCAGTCTGGGATGAGGCCATCCTCCCGCCAGGTACACCCAGAAAGCACTGACTAGTGTGTGTGTTGAGTGCAGGGTTAGGAGTCCTGAGTGGTGATCCCTCCTTACCTGAGGGTGGGATACCACACCTTTGGATGAGGTGCAGTACCTCTGTGTCTACCGTACCCTCAGGGGCGCCATAGTACCCTTTCTCAACTTTCAATATTGTTGTCGGATCCATACTGGGTCTTTGATTGCCTCCTGAAATGTATACGGAGATTCAGTATGTTTAAACTATACTATATATACCTTGTATCTAGTGATACTGTACCCTTTTGCAAATTTTTAGATGATTGTCTAACTCATACTGAGCCTGTGACCATCTGTCTGACTCGTGAAATATATACGGAGATTTGCAATTATCCCTAGACTGTATAGAGCTGTCCACTTCTGAAACAGTACATATATCTGCTTGTATTTTTAGTCCATTTTCACAAAAATTTTTACGCATGGTGGAAGAGGCCACGGACGTGGGTGTGGGGGGCCAGCTGGTACTGATGGTGGTGGTGGTGCATCTGCTGGTATTGACAAAAGCACAATAGCTAAGGCAGGAGGTGTTGAGCCTGCGTCATCATCTGGCACAAGAAGGCCTTTAAGGCTTCCTTTTCTGGGATTAGGTAAACTGCTTTTAAAGCTGGAGCATCAGAAACAGGTTTTGGCTTACATTGCCGAAAAAGCCTCCAGCTCTATTGCCTCCTCTTCTGAAGTTACAAAACTGCAAGCACAGAGTCGTCAGTGCAGGCTTCTGGTCAGGAACCTGTCTCCTTCACCCCCACTAAAATGAAGGATGCGGCAGCCCACACTTCAGATTACTCCATGGAGCTCTTTTCACAGGCCATGCCTGTGTTATCAAGTGAAATTCTGAATTCTCCAGTCAAACATAAATTGGAGATGGAGTGCACTGATGCACAGCCACTGCTAGATGATTCCGCTGATACATTCACCCACAGCACTACATTCCTCTCGCACTCTATAGAGCCAGAATGTGACACTGATGAAACTCAGGTGCACCTTCCCGCATACCATACCACCTTACACGGTGATACAGAGGAAGGTGCAGATGAAAGTGCAGGTTCCCTGAGCAGGTGGGGGTCCTACTCATGGGCAACGGCAGTGGCACAGGGCCCCTCATAGTACGCAAAAGTGTCTCTGCTGGTGGTAGGGCCCACTCGCAGTCAGACATACTGTCATACTATGAGGGGCCTTTGTGCCAGTGCCGTCGCCCACGAGTGGGCCCCCCATGCTTGCTCAGGGCCACAGCACTTGCAATACTTACCTCTCCCTGCTCCACCGCCGTGACGTCTTCCGCCTTTCCTGACAGTGACATTCAGGTTACAGAGTGTGATGACATCACGTCTGTATGCCCTCTACCGAAACAGTACAAGTGCAGAGAGCTTTACAATGGCAATGCTGAGGAGTCCATAGTAGAGTAGTGCCCAGCGAGGAGAGATATTTAACTTTTTAAAAATGTTGGGAGCATTTTTTGCGGAGCAATATACACTGCAGAATGATATATGGGGCCCATCATACACTAGAGCATCATCCATTTGGCCCATCATATACTGGAGCATTCCAAATGGGGGACATCAGACACTGGAGCAGCATTTACGGGGCCCATTATACACTGGAGCATTAGAAATGGGGCCCATTATATATGGAGCATAATTTGGGCCCATAACACACTGGAGCATCGTCCATGGGGACCAACATACACTGGAGCATTCCAAATGGGGGACATCAGACACTGGAGCAGCATTTACGGGGCACATTATACACTGGAGCATTAGAAATGGGGCCCATTATATATGGACTCTATCCCATAAGACAGTGGAGCATCATCCATGGGGACCAACATATACTGTAGCATTATGTGGAGCTCATCATATACTGTATGGAACATTATATGGGACCAATTATTCTGTATGGAGAAATATATGGGGCTCATTTTTCTGTATGGTGCACTAGGTGGTGGCCATTATACTGTATGGAGTAATATACTGTCCGTTTTTTGAGCTATTGTAGAATTTAAAATAGATAATATCAGTTATGTCATGTAAGTAGTGAAGTATTTTTCCTTGTACTATACCTATATTTCTGTGCCGCATCGGAGGATTATGAATTGTGGTATGTGTTAAAAGGGTGCACTGACACTCTTTGGCCCAGGGCACCCGAAAACCTGGCGCCAGCCCTACCCCCCACAACTTTAGCCAAATAACCCCCAGTTTTCAATGCGTAAACTATTATTATAAAGTAAATTAAGGTTGACAAGCTTCAATTATAAGAATTGATGTTTTTGGCATTGAAATGGGCACTGTAGGTGTGTTTACTGTCCTCCACTCCCTGCCGACTTTGCTTCCCCATTGACTTGCATTGGTTTTCGTGTTTCAGTCGTACCCCGACTTTTCCCTATAGTCGGACGATTTCGTTCGACCCGACTTTTTAGAAAGTCGGGTTTCATGAAACCCGACTCGACCCGAAAAAAGGCAAAGTTGCTCATCTCTATTGGGAACCTCTGCTGTAGTTGATGTATGATTGGAAAACATATCTGGAAAGGTCTGCAAAGTTCAACTTCTTATCATACCGTATAAAGTTCAACTTCTTATCCGACCGTATAATCCAAAGAAAAGTTGGAAAAAACATATTTAGAGACAATTTCCTTTACTATTGAAAATTGAGGAATCAAAATAAAGCTCTGGATCAAGATCAAATCTCCAAAAATATAGTATCCATAAATTATAACGTATTCCATCATCCAGCCTTTTCCAGCTCCTACTGAATATTGCAGGTGGGTAGATGATGTCATTGTACAGTCTTTATCGTGGAGCAGGTAATAAGGACCGCTTGCACCACACCACCACTTGATACAGTGCATTTTCTTTGAATTTGCTTAAATACCACTCACCATAAACAATATGCCCAAGCAATGTGAAAGAACTATGTGGGATTACAGTACATTCCTTGACATTCCTTCAGAACAGACAGATCTATATGTCATAAAGCTCTGTTGTTCTCTGTGTATCAGGTGCAGAGATCATGGAGTGTGTGGGAATTATTGTCTCACACAGGGTTCTAAGGGGTGGAGAGTGACATGTCAAGCATGGCAGGAAACTTAAAAACCATGCATGTTCCTATTTGCCTCTGAGGTGAGAGCTTCTGGACTGGGGTCTAAGGAGTAAAATTTCTTTTTGTGGAGAGTGGCATACCATGCCTTGTATGTCAGAGTGAGGAGACTTTATAGGCAGCACTAGAGTTCATGTCCTCATCCTCTCGTAAGAGAAAATTTGCATATTTAATTTTCCAAAGCAGCATGCATGGCTTTTAAGTCTCCTCACTCTAATATACCAGGATTGAGTTGTCACTTTTCACAAGGTAAAACACGACTATTTACACCCAGTCCAGAGCATCTTGCCTACCCAAATCAGATCTCATACTTTACACTGACAAGAGGTAATACTCAAAAATACTGTGTCTTCAAATTGAGATCATTGCTTGGGTTTTACCCTGAGTCATACTGCAAGGCTCGCTGAAAGGTTGTTATTGACTTTTAAGATGGCAGCTTCCAATTGGTGAATAGCTGATGCTAGACATCAAGTCCTCTTCCTCTCTGAAGAGACAATTTGCATATGTCTCACACAGAAAAGGCCTGTTCTAAGCTTACCTGGGGGCATATACCATTTTTAACCCTGATGAAGACTAATGCTTAAGATTGATCAATGTCATTTAGGAGAAAAAGTACACGCCCCAGAAACATATCGGAGCTATTATCCCATCCCCTTGTATTCAAAATAAATTGGAATCTAAACTTTACACACTAATATCTCCACAATGGTGATTAAAAATTAATAAATAAAAACAAAGATTGACTCAGCTCTTCAACTATTATTCCAGGATGTGGACTGTTTAACATGCTCAAACTGGTGGAAAGCCCTCTTTAAATGATGCCTAGATTCTACAAGACTAGCAGAAATCATGGCTAGGAAACAGGGTTGGGGTTAATGAAATTGAACTCAATGGTTAACTGGTTTATTTTTTACATGTAGGATCATGTAAAGATGAACACATTATGCCTTTCAACAAATAAAACTGTAATTTAAAAATAATATTTTGTGATTACTTGGATTGTGTTTATCCAATTATTTAAAGTTATTTTATAATCTGAAAAATTCTAGAGTAAAAATGTGCAAATGCATACTCTGATTAGATAAAGCTTTTATTTTGCTTACTTTGCCTTTATACCATTTCTTATGTTATACAATTTTTCCATTTGAACCTTTCATTGTTAATTATCTTTTATTTTGCAGCCTGACAACATCTACTGCAGCAATGTTAAAAATATTGAGGATAGCAGTCTTCCTTCTTCTGGTGACCACCCTCGGGGTTTTTTTTGGAATCACCCACAAAGAGAGTGCATTTCTTTATTTGTCTTCCTTATCAAGAACAAAAATATTAAATGAATCAATTATGTTAATGAATAACATTTTCAGTCCCATTCATGGATGGTCAAATACCACAAATGTATTGAGTACGAAAGCATCAAAAGTTCAGGAAAAAATGTTACTGGAAACTCTCAATACATCTTTAAGCTCAAGGTTAAATATTGCTTTTGTTTCTCCATCTGAAGTATTAAAAGAAGGTGATGGCATCATATTTTTGGAAACAACAGATCGAATGCAGCCTCCTTCATTAGTTTTATGTGCTATAGAGTCTGCAGCTCGTGTGTACAAGAACCGACCAGTGGCCTTCTTCATGAAAGGATTAATCAGTAGCAACATAGAAACGGTGAAGAGACATTTCCAAGTGTTCTCATCCCTGAGGAACGTTTACTTCTTCCCCCTGAGGTTCGAGGAAGTGTTTGCTGACACCCCACTTCACGCATGGTATCAGAAGGTACCGTGCAGCAATATCTGACTTTTAATAGTAATTATTGTGACCAAATATAAAACAGAGATCATTTGTCTAGGATTGGCCGGGGGATGTGCAAGCTGTCCAGGCACACAGATGTCTCTTCTGAAGGTGTCATTTAACATGGTATAACCACTCGATCTTATGGCTAAAATAAATCTTAAAGGGGTTGTCCTCTACCTTGGTAACCCCTTCTCAATGCCTACCAAATTTTACGGACTATAAGACACACGGGACCATAAGACGCTCCCCAAATTTTGGGGAGGAAAATAGGCAAAACTTTTTTTGAAATGAAATGGTGGTACATCTTGTAGTCTCATTTTGCGGTAGCTTACCAGGGGGGTCGGTAGTGGGTCACAGGAGGAAGCGTTGCTTCTTTATGAGACTTGTGGCAGGAGTGGGGTGATGCTGGGGCTGGGGAGAAGGGGCATCTTGGCGCTGCGAGGCTGCGGGCCCTGGGTTACCTTCAGATCATAAGAGACACGCCTATTTTACCTCAATAATTTTGGGGAAAAAAGTGTATCTTATAATCCAATTAAAATGGTATGTTTGACCGCTGGCTATGGTATGTTTAACTGATAGTTCACAGTATGTTTGACTGACAGTTTATAAAGCATTGCAATGCCTTATAACAGTGATAAGATGGAAAAAAGTGAAAGTCCAATAGTAACGTAAGTTAAGTAAAAAAGTTAACAATTTTAAAAATATTTTTCTAAAAAGCAAAAAATAATTAAAAAAACAATCCAACATTTAAAACTGTCACATTAGTTATCACTTCATTGACTACCATAAAAAAATAAGAAAAAACAATGCTTTTTCATCATTCTGCCAAACCAAATGTGGAATAAAACACAAACAAAATGGCAAATGTATGCAAAAATGGGATAGCTGAAAACGTAATCTTGTCCCGCCAAAAAAGGCTACCATAATGCTCCATCAGCATAAAAATAAAAAAGTTATTGCTCTATAAATACAGCGATGCAAAAATAATTATTTTTTCTACAAATTAGTTTTTATTGTGTTAAAGCACCAAACATAGAAAATTGATATTAACCCCTTCATGACCTATGACGCCACACAGGCATCATGAAAACCTGTGCCATTATGACCAGTGATGCCTATGTGGCGTCATGAATTAATTGCCCTCCTGTGGGTCGGGTGACCGGGGTCACCGAAAGGCCACCCAATCCGCACACACAGGGGGCTTTGTACTTCACCACAGGGGGCGTGGCTTCGCCCCCACGTGTCTACGATCACTCTGATTGGCTGTTAAAAGTGAAATATTACAGTCCAGCCATGGCCGATGCTGCAGTAGCATCGGACATGGCTGGTGACACCGATCCGACCCCCCCACCGGTTAACAGGGCGATCTGCCCCCCGCCACTGAATGACAGCAGCGATGTGCCGACGCTGTCATCATCTGCTCCCCCTGCCTTCCCTCCACTCCCCCCACCTTCTGATTACCTCCCCTCCCACCCCCCGGTTCCTACCGAGTGCCGGTGTCACTCCCGGTGTCCCGCGGTCCCGTACTATGGGCGTCGTCATCTTGGAAAATGGCGGGCGCATGCGCAGTGTGCCCACTGGCAACAGATTCCATTCATTCATTTTTATCACTGTGATAAACTCTCACAGTGAACAAAATAAAATAAAAAGTAAATACCCCCCCCTTTATCACCCCCATAGGCAGGAAGTAATAATAAAGTAAAGAAATTATTTTTAATTTTATTTTTCCATTAGGGTTAGGGTTGGAATTAGAGTTAGAGTGGAATTAGGGTTAGGGTTGGAATTAGTTTTAGGGTTGGAATTAGGGTTAGGGTTGGAATTAGGGTTAGAGTTGTAATTAGGGTTAAGATTAGGGTTAGAGATGTGTTGGTGTTAGGGTTGGGATTAGGGTTAGGCTTGTGGTTAGGGTTATGGTTGGGATTAGGGTGAGGGGTGTG
This sequence comes from Dendrobates tinctorius, assembly GCF_039654945.1. Taxonomy (NCBI): domain Eukaryota; kingdom Metazoa; phylum Chordata; class Amphibia; order Anura; family Dendrobatidae; genus Dendrobates; species Dendrobates tinctorius. The sequence goes on along the minus strand of NW_027361717.1, from coordinate 13,840,004 downwards.
TTGGTGTTAGTTTTATGGTAAGGGTTGGGATTAGGGTTAGGGATGTGTTGGGGTTAGGGCTGTGGTTAGGGGTGTGTTGCGATAAGGGTTGGAGTTAGAATTGAGGGGTTTCTACTGTTTAGGCACATCAGGGAGTCTCCAAATGCGACATGGTGCAACCATTAATTCCAGCCAATTTTGCGTTCAAAAAGTCAAACGTTGCTCCCTCCCTTCCAAGCCCCGACATGTGCCCAAACAGTGGTTTACCTCAACATATGTGGTATCAGCATACTCAGGAAAAATTGCACAACAACTTTGGGGGTCTAATTTCTCCTGTTACCCTTGGGAAAATAAAAAATTGGGGGCTAAAATATTATTTTTCTGGAAAGAAAATTATTTTTTTATTTTCACGTCTCTGCGTTATAAGCTTCTGTCAAGAACTTGGGGGTTCAAAGTGCTCTCCAGACATCTAGATAAGTTCCTTGGAAGATCTAGTTTCCAAAATGGGGTAACGTGTGGGGGGTTTCTACTGTTTAGGCACATCAGGGGCTCTGCAAACATAACGACGACCGCAGACCATTCCATCAAAGCCTGCATTTCAAAACGTCACTACTTCCATTACGAGCCCTTATGTGTGTCCAAACAATGGTTCCCCCCATATATGTGGTACCATCTTACTCAGGACAAACTGGACAACAACTTTTGGGGTCCAATTTCTCCTGTTACCCTTGTGAAAATAAAAATTTGTGAGCTAAAAAAATCATTTTTTGAGGAAAAAAAATATTTTCTATTTACACAGCTTTGCGTTATAAACTTCTGTGATGCACTTAGGGGTTCAAAGTGCTCAACACACATCTAGATAAGTTCCTTGGGGGGGTCTAGTTTCCAAAATGGGGTCACTTGTGGGGGGCTGCACTGTTTAGGTACATCAGGGGCTCTGTAAATGTAATATGACGCCCGCAGACCATTCCATCAAAGTCAGCATTTCATAATATCACTACTGCCCTTCCGAGCCCCGACGTGTGCCCAAACAGTGGTCCCCCCACATATGGGGTACCAGCATACTCAGGACCAACTTATCCTGCTACCCTTGTGAAAAAAAAGTTGTGGGCTAAAAATCATTTTATTTTTGAGGAAAAAAAAAATTATTTTTTATTTTCACGGCTCTGCGTTATAAACTTTTGTGAAGCACTTGGGGGTTCAAAGTGCTCACTATGCATCTAGATAAGTTCCTTAGAGGGTCTAGTATCCAAAATGGGGTCATTTGAGGGGGAGCTCCAATGTTTAGGCACACAGGGGCTCTCCAAATACGACATGGTGTCCGCTAATGATAAGAGGTAATTTTCATTTCAGAAAGTCAAATGGCGCACCTTCCCTTCTGAGCCCTGCCGTGCGCCCAAACAGTGGTTCCCCCCCACATTTGGGGTACCAGCATACTCAGGATAAACTGGACAACAACTCTTGTGGTCCAATTTCTCCTGTTAGCCATGTGAAAATAAAAAATAGTGTGCTAAAAAATCATTTTTGAGGAAAAAAAATGTTTTTTTTTTAATTTCACTGCTCTGCATTATAAACTTTTGTGAAGCACTTAGGGGTTAAAAGTGCTCACTACACATCTAGATAAGTTCCATATGGGGTCTAGTTTCCAAAATGGTGTCACTTGTAAGGGGTTTTCACTGTTTAGGCACACAGGGGCTCTCCAAACGCGACATGGTGTCCGATAACGATTGGAGCTAATTTTCCATTCAAAAAGTCAAATAGCACTCCTTCCCTTCTGAGCCCTGCCGTGGTTTATGACCACATATGAAGTATCGGTGTACTTAGGAGAAATTGCCCAACAAATTTTAGGATCCATTTTATCCTGTTGCCCATGTGAAAATGAAAAATCTGAGGCTAAAAGAAAATTTTTGTGAAAAAAAGGACTTTTTTTATGGATCAATTTGTGAAGCACCTGGGGGTTCAAAGTGATCACTATGCATCTAGATAAGATCCTTGGGGGGGTCTAGTTTCCAAAATGGAGTCACTTGTGGAGGAGCTCCAATGTTTAGGCACACATCGGCTCTCCAAACGCAACATGGCAACCGCTACATATTCCAGCATATTTTCCATTCAAAAAGTCAAATGGCGCTCCTTCCCTTCTGAGCCCTGCTGTGCACCCAAACAGTGGTTTATGACCACAAATGAGGTATCGGTGTACTCAGGAGAAATTGCCCAACTAATTTTACGATCCATTTTATCCTGTTGCCCATGTGAAAATGAAAAAATTGATGCTAAAAGAAAATTTTTGTTGGAAAAATTAAAATGTCCATTTTTTCTTTCCACGTTGCTTTAGTTGCTGTGAAACACCTGAAGGGTTAATAATCTTCTTGAATGTAGTTTTGTGTAGCTTGAGTGGTGCAGTTTTTAAAATGGTGTCACTTTTGGGTATTGTGAGGTGGTCCCTTAAAAAAAATGGTTTTGTAAATTTTGTAAAACTGAGAAATCGCTGGTCAACTTTTAACCCTCATAACTTCCTAACAAAAAAAATTTTGCTTCCAAAATTGTGCTGATGTAAAGTAGAAATTTGGGAAATGTTATTTAGTAACTATTTTGTGTCACATAACTCTCTGGTTTAACAGAATAAAAAATCAAAATTTGAAAATTGTGAAATTTTCTAAATTTTCACCAAATTTCTGATTTTTTCACAAATAAACGCAAAAATTATCGACCTAAATTTACCACTAACATGAAGCCCAATATGTCATGAAAAAACATTCTCAGAATCGCTAGGATCCGTGGAAGCGTTCTTGAGTTATTATCTCATAAAGGGACACTGGTCAGAATTGCAAAAAATGGCCTGGTCATTAAGGTCAAAATAGGCTTGGTCATTAATGGGTTAATGTGGTATCGCTGTAATCGTACTGACCAAAAGAATAAAGCTGCATTATCAATTTTACCACACGTGGAAGGTATTAAAAAAATTCCTGAATTGCTTTTTTTTATTATTCTGCCTCCCAAAAAATCAGAATAGAAAGTGATAAAAAAAGTCATGTTCCTGAATATGGTACCAATAAAAATGTCACCCATCCCGCAAAAAGTAAAAAGCCCTCAAATGACTCTATTGGTAGAAATATTGAAAAATTATTTCTCTCAAAATATGGCTATCCAAAAACTAGTTTTAGCAAAAAGAAAGCATCTTTAAAGTGTCAAACATAAAAAAACTATATAAATCTGGTATCACTGTAATTGCACCAACCCGAAGAATAAGGTTACCTCATTACTTATACCAAACGAGAAATGGCATAAAAAAATAAATAAAGCCAATTCTTCACCTGCTGTTGATTTGTTCATTCTGACTCCCAAAGATTGCAGTAAGGCTTGGTGCACATTTATCCTCCGCTCTACGTTGAGCTCTTACACTGGAGTTTCTGTGTAAATCTCTGAAATACATGATTCAGACAGAACGTCCAGCAGGAGATTCCCTATACTGAGGCAAATGAAGTGACTTTGGATATTGTATGACCAATGATCTGGTGCTGTCTGTCTATTTAGGTGTATATAAAAGTGTGGTCAGCTAGAGTTTTCTGCACTTATGAAAAGTCGAACACCTATGAACAGTGGCCAGACGAAGTCCAGAGTAACTCTGCTGACTCATTATGGTAAATGCATTCATATGGGGTTTCATCTTATGCTCATCATTTGGAGATTTAGATGGAAACCTCAATATAAGTGCTCTGCGTAGAGCGCCAATAAAAGCTTCAACTAAATCCACAAGAAAAGCAAGTCCCCACACAAGTCTGTCATCTGTTAATGGAAATATAGGGCGCTTCCAAGTTTCTGGTAGTAAAATGGCTCTGGAAAACCACTTTGGCTCTTCATCCCCCAAAAGAAATCCAATTAATTCTGCACTCCCAAATCCAAATGCCTCCATCTCTTCAGGGAACCACCATGTGCCTAAACAACATTTAGCATCTACATGTTTGGCATTTCTATAGAAATGAGAGCCCACCTAATTTACAGGTGCATGTCTCCAGAAGCACGATCTGGGCATAATGCATTGGACACTACAATGTGCTGGGCAGTGGGCACTACAATACAAGTGCACTACAATAGTAGATTTCCAATTTTGACTCTAAAACATCCACTGCTGCTTGTTTCTGGAAATATCCTTAACGTCAAATCATCACTACATCTGTAGATAAATTCTCTAAGGGGTATAATTCCAAAATGGGGTCACTTGAGGGGGTATTCTGCTCTTCTCGCACCTAGGGGCTCTGTATATGGATTCTGCAAGCTAGTCAAGGAAAATCTATGCTCCAGGAAGCAGGTAGTGCTCCAGGAGGCAAGTGTCATGATCCATGCTGGATCAGGACATATAAAAAGCACAGGTAACCATTTTTTTTCCTAAGCTGTGCTTAAGGTTGGTTTTTGCCCCCGGTGGCCATTAAGATTATTGCACTGTGGTGTCGTTTGTTCTAAGTTTACCTCATGGTGGTGGTGAGAGTCATTGCACTCTAGTTTCTTTAGTTAAGTGCACATGATTATTATGCAGGTGTGATTGCTGGCTGTGCTATAAAAGAGTCACAGGTGTTGCAATCAGTGTTGGTGATAGTGTTCATTTCAACCATCCTTGGTGGAGGAAGGAGCAGGAGAGCGTTCCTTGCAGAACTGTCTTAGCCTGGTGTGAAAGGAGTCATATGGGATTTCCTTGTAGCTCTGACAGAGCTTGGTGGCAGCGATTCAGGAGGAGAGCTGCATGCTGGTGGTGGACTCTGTTGCCAGGGGCAAGTGCAACAGAGTAAAGCTAAGTGGTATCTCCCTGTTTGTGTTTTTCCTTAGTGTGTATTAGTACAGCGGTGGGGCCAGTTCCTGCGCCACCCAGCTCCCTTGCAAGGGATAGGTGTAGGGTGGGCTAGGGCGACATGTTCCTGATCGGCGCCCAGTGCGGAACCGACATAGGGAACGTTAGGAGCATTAGGGACACTGATTCAGGGGAGTGCAGGAGGTCTCCACGTCCCCTTTCCCTATCGCAGGGTCCACCATTGTAACTGTTTCCCTTCCCTTTGTCTTGTTGTTTTAGTTACCGGCCTGCGAGCCGTGTCACACAGGACAGTATCACGTGCCGCGTCCTGTTGTTCTAGATACAGGCCTGCTGGTCGTGTCACACAGGACGGGTCCACAAGACAGCAAGTAACACTTGGACCCTCCTGAGTCTCACCATGTGGCTAAGCAGTACTCTACAGCTACATATGGGGTATTTCCATTTTCAGAATAAATGGTGTGACAAAATTGATGTCATTTTTACCCATTTCCCCTTGATAATTTTTTTGTGGTAAAAATGTAGTTATTTTTTGTTCACAACCCAATGGATAAACTTCTGTGACACACCTATGGTGTCAATTAGATCACTGCCCCTTAGATGAATTGATTGAGAGGTATATTTTGTAAAATGGCATCACTTATGGGAGGTTCTGCTGTTAAAGCACTTCAGGGGCACTTTCAGTGGGTCATGGCAGCTGCAAACATTAACAGTAAAATCTGTAAACAATTATGGCGCTCCTCACCTGTTGAATTTTGAACTGTGCCTCAAAAGTAGTTCTGGATTACAAGTAGTGTATTGGTGTTCTCAGGAGAAATTGCACAATAAACCGAGAGGTCTATTTCTTCCTATTAATTCTCATAAAAATTTAAAATTTGGGTCTAAAGCATAATTTTAGCAGTAAACATTTAATTATTCTTTCTTTACAGCACAATGGTATACATTTCTGTGAGGCACATGTAGTGTCAACTTGCTCACTGCACCCCTAGGTGAATTCCTTGAGGGGTGAAGTCTGTAAAATGAGTTCACTTACAGAGGGTTCTGCTGTTCTGGCAAGTCAGAGTCTTTTCCAATGTGACATTGAACCCTCAAACCATTCCAGCAAAATCTGAACTCCAATATGGGGCTTCTTCACGTCTGAGCTTTGCACTATGCTTCAAAAGAAGTTTTCAGCCACATATAGGGTATCGGTGTACTCAAGAGAAATTACACAACAAACTGAAGGGTCCATTTTGCTCCTGTTACCCTTGGGGTAAAATCAACATTTTTATGGGAAACATTTATATTTTCATTTTCACAGTTCAACGTTATAACTAGAGTTGAGCGAAAGGGGTCGAAAAATTTCAAAAGTCGCCGACTTTTAGCAAAGTCGGGTTCCATGAAACGAAACCCGACCCTAGGATGAGGTCGGCCACGAGGTCGGCGACTTACGCGCCAAAGTCGCGTTTCAAAAGTTTGTTTTGCGCTCTTTTTCAGCCAATCAGGATCCACGGACACTGTGGGCAACGTGATGACATAGGCACGGGTCACCACCATCTTTCAGAAGGGCATGCAAGTGATTGGATTGCTTTGGTGGGTGTCACAGGGGGTATAAAAGGGCGTGCACGCCGACCGCCATCTTACTTCTGCCGATCTTAGCATAGGGAGAGGTTGCTGCTGATTCTGTAGGGAGAGTGTTAGGCAGGGAAGAAGAAAAAAAAACTGCTTCTGCTGCTAGCGATTGTGCCTGTACAACACACCAGTCACTGTGTGTGCAGTGCAAGGGGAGGCTATATTGTGGTGTATCAGTGGTGTTGGTTGTTGGGCTGCCTTCTAAGGCTTCCTGACAGCTGCATTGCTGTTTACCCACTGCTCTGCAAACTGCTTTTTTAAAAGCAATCCCAATTTTTTTTTTTGTCCTGCTGAGGTACTGAGCTGCAAACTGCTTTTTTAAAAGCAATCCCAATTTTTTTTTTTGTCCTGCTGAGGTACTGAGCGTGCATGTTTTCACACCATACAGCGGTGTACGCTCCTCACACAGTACCGTGTAACGGCTGTTATCACAGCCACAGTGAAGCTATGTGTGTCACTCTGTGAGAATAAGTCGAGGACATGTTCCGTTCTTACAGACCTGCACTCTAGGGAGATTCCTACTCTGCCCAATTCTACATACACCTTGTAGTTTGTGATACACTAGCCAATTTCTGCCTGTGACATAGCGCTGTGATATTCAGTGGGCCTCACACAATCCAAAAGTGTCCAGTGTCCACAAGTGTCTGCAGAAATTCAAAATCTCCCTTATCCTCTAGTCACTTTGGTCACAGCTGTGCCATCGAGCCTGTGACATAGCGCTCAGATATTCAGTGGGCCTCACACAATCCAAAAGTGTCCAGTGTCTGCAGAAATTCAAAATCTCACTTATCCTCTAGTCACTTAGGTCACAGCTGTGCCATCGAGCCTGTGACATAGCGCTCAGATATTCAGTGGGCCTCACACAATCCAAAAGTGTCCAGTGTCCACAAGTGTCTGCAGAAATTCAAAATCTCCCTTATCCTCTAGTCACTTTGGTCACAGCTGTGCCATCGAGCCTGTGACATAGCGCTCAGATATTCAGTGGGCCTCACACAATCCAAAAGTGTCCAGTGTCTGCAGAAATTCAAAATCTCACTTATCCTCTAGTCACTTAGGTCACAGCTGTGCCATCGAGCCTGTGACATAGCGCTCAGATATTCAGTGGGCCTCACACAATCCAAAAGTGTCCAGTGTCCACAAGTGTCTGCAGAAATTCAAAATCTCCCTTATCCTCTAGTCACTTTGGTCACAGCTGTGCCATCGAGCCTGTGACATAGCGCTCAGATATTCAGTGGGACTCACACAATCCAAAAGTGTCCAGTGTCTGCAGAAATTCAAAATCTCACTTATCCTCTAGTCACTTTGGTCACAGCTGTGCCATCGAGCCTGTGACATAGCGCTCAGATATTCAGTGGGCCTCACACAATCCAAAAGTGTCCAGTGTCCACAAGTGTCTGCAGAAATTCAAAATCTCCCTTATCCTCTAGTCACTTTGGTCACAGCTGTGCCATCGAGCCAGTGATATAGCGCTCAGATATTCAGTGGGCCTCACACAATCCAAAAGTGTCCAGTGTCCACTAGTGTGAGCAGAAATTCAAAATCTCACTTATCCTCTAGTCACTTTGGTCATAGCTGTGCCATCGAGCCTGTGACATAGCGCTCAGATATTCAGTGGGCCTCACACAATCCAAAAGTGTCCAGTGTCCACAAGTGTCTGCAGAAATTCAAAATCTCACTTATCCTCTAGTCACTTTGGTCACAGCTGTGCCATCGAGCCTGTGACATAGCGCTCAGATATTCAGTGGGCCTCACACAATCCAAAAGTGTCCAGTGTCCACAAGTGTCTGCAGAAATTCACAATCTCACTTATCCTCTAGTCACTTTGGTCACAGCTGTGCCATCGAGCCTGTGACATAGCGCTCAGATATTCAGTGGGCCTCACACAATCCAAAAGTGTCCAGTGTCCACTAGTGTGAGCAGAAATTCAAAATCTCACTTATCCTCTAGTCACTTTGGTCACAGCTGTGCCATCGAGCCTGTGACATAGCGCTCAGATATTCAGTGGGCCTCACACAATCCAAAAGTGTCCAGTGTCCACAAGTGTCTGCAGAAATTCAAAATCTCACTTATCCTCTAGTCACTTTGGTCACAGCTGTGCCATCGAGCCTGTGACATAGCGCTCAGATATTCAGTGGGCCTCACACAATCTAAAAGTGTCCAGTGTCCACTAGTGTAAGCAGAAATTCAAAATCTCACTTATCCTCTAGTCACTTTGGTCACAGCTGTGCCATCGAGCCTGTGACATAGCGCTCAGATATTCAGTGGGCCTCACACAATCCAAAAGTGTCCAGTGTCCACAAGTGTCTGCAGAAATTCAAAATCTCACTTATCCTCAAGTCACTTTGTTCACAGCTGTGCCATCGAGCCTGTGACATAGCGCTCAGATATTCAGTGGGCCTCACACAATCCAAAAGTGTCCAGTGTCCACAAGTGTGTGCAGAAATTCAAAATCTCACTTATCCTCTAGTCACTTTGGTCACAGCTGTGCCATCGAGCCTGTGACATAGCGCTCAGATATTCAGTGGGCCTCACACAATCCAAAAGTGTCCAGTGTCCACAAGTGTCTGCAGAAATTCAAAATCTCACTTATCCTCTAGTCACTTTGGTCACAGCTGTGCCATCGAGCCTGTGACAAAGCGCTCAGATATTCAGTGGGCCTCACACAATCCAAAAGTGTCCAGTGTCCACAAGTGTGAGCAGAAATTCAAAATCTCACTTATCCTCTAGTCACTTTGGTCACAGCTGTGCCATCGAGCCTGTGACATAGCGCTCAGATATTCAGTGGGCCTCACACAATCCAAAAGTGTCCAGTGTCCACTAGTGTGAGCAGAAATTCAAAATCTCCCCTTTCCTATAGACACCTTGTACCTTGTTTTACATTACTATATAGTTTGTTGGATTTTGTCTACATTTCTACCAAAAATGAGGAAGGCTGGTGGAAGAGGCTGTGGAATTGGGCGGGGGTTGGCAGCTGGTAATGATGGTGTTGGTGGTGGATCTGATGGTAGTGGCAAGAGCAAAATAAGACCGAATGCAGGAGGTGTTGAGCCTGCGTCATCGTCTGGCTCCATAAGGCTTCGAAGGCTTAGTTTTCTAGGAGTTGGCAAACCGCTTTTAAAGCCAGTGCATCAGGAAAAAGTTTTGTCTTACATTGCTGACTCAGCCTCCAGCTCTATCGCCTCCTCTTCTTCAGTTGTAAAAAGTAAAAGCACTGAGTCGTCATTGGAGGCTCATGTTCATGAACCACACCTTTCCTTGTGTCCTTCATCCCAACCAAGATTGAAGGATGACGCAGGCCATACTACTGATTACTCCATGGAGCTGTTTTCACATACCATGCCTGGATTATCAAGTGAAATGGTGAATTACCCAGGCCAAGATGAATCTGACATGGAGTGCACTGATGCACAGCCTCTGATGGATGATTCTGCTGGTACATTCACTCAGAGCACTACATTGTCCTCGCAGTATACAGAGCCAGATTCTGACCCTGATGAGACTCAGGTGCCCCTTCCCGCACACTATACCACCATACACGGTGACACAGAGGAAGGTGCACATGACATTGAAGAGGAGGTGATGGATGACCCAGTTGTTGACCCAGATTGGCATCCATTGGGGGAAGAGGGTGCTGCTTCCAATAGCTCAGATGAGGAGCATCCACAGCAGACATCGACATCGCAACAGCTGTTATCTGGCAGGCCCGGAGCACTCCAAAGACAGGTTCCAAACATCAAAAGAGTTGCTGGACAGCTTGTCCAGAGGGTCAAAAGATCACAGCGTGCTAGGCCGCAAAATGTCTGCCAAAGTAGGAAGAGTGCAGTGTGGCACTTTTTTGAACAAAATCCTCATGATCAGGCCAAGGTTATCTGTAAGAAGTGCGCAAAGACCTTTAGCCGAGGGAAAAATCTGAAAAATTTGAATACCAGTTGCATGCTTAGACATTTAAACACCATGCACTTGCAAGCGTGGACACAACACCAAACCTCAAGTGCCACATGTGCAACTGATCACAACGAAGGTAGTCAGCAATGCTACATTGTTTCCCCCACTGTAAGCCCACCGGTTAGCACAGCAGCAAATGTTGAGGTGTCGTTGCAAGGCCACAGCAGTCAGGGAATCCCACTGTTATATCAACGAAAGACTGATTCTAGGCCATCAGAAAGAACACCAACTTCATCACCATCATCAACCCTCTCTCAGTCCTCCCTGTCCACCGCTACTTCCACCATATGCAGCTCTCAAGTCCAGCTCACCCTCCCAGACACTATGAGTAGGTCAAGAAAGTACTCAGTCTCTCATCCGCGTACACTGGGTTTGAACGCCCACATTGCCAAACTAATCTCGTTTGAGATGATGCCCTTTCGGTTGGTGGAAAGTGCAGCTTTCCGCGAACTCATGGCCTATGCAGTACCACGCTATGACCTACAAAGTCGCCACTTCTTCTCTCGCAAAGCCATCCCAGCCCTCCACCATCATGTGAAAGACCGCATTGTCCATGCACTCAAGCAGTCAGTGAGCGGAAAGGTGCACCTCACAACTGATGCATGGTCCAGTCGGCATGGCCAGGGCCGTTACGTGTCCATCACTGCGCACTGGGTTAATGTGGTGGATGCAGGGTCCACAGGGGACAGCGGTGGTGGGACAGTGCTGCCTAGCCCACGGTGTAGGAAACAGTTGGCTGTAGGCGTTCGACCCTCCTCCTCCTCCTCCTCCAGAAGCGAAAGCTCGTCCACAGAGCGCAGTTGTACGAGCACTCCATCTGCAGCTGCCACTGTTGCACACGAGGTGTCCCCCTATCGAGCAGCTAGTGGAAAGCGTCAGCAGGCTGTGTTGCAGATGATGTGTTTGGGTGACAGACACACCGTCGAGGTGCTGGCCGAGTACTTGAAGTGACAAACTGAGTCATGGCTGGGCAGTGTACTGTACATCTTGAGGCAGGCAAGGTAGTTAGTGATAACGGCCGTAATTTTGTGGCAGCCATAGCCCTTTCAAAACTCAGCCACATACCTTGCTTGGCTCACACCTTGAACCTGGTGGTGCAGTGCTTCCTCAAAAATTATCCGGAGTTAACAGCCCTGCTCCAGAAGGTGCGAAGACTGTGCGCGCATATCCGCCGGTCGCCTGTACACTCCGTTCGTATGCAGAAGCTGCAGCGATTGCTCCACCTTCCCAACCACCGCCTCATTATCGACATTGCAACAAGGTGGAACTCCACCCTGCACATGGTGGAGCGGCTGTGCGAGCAGAGGCAGGCCATAATGCATTTGTGGGAGGATACATGGCCAGGCACTTTGAGAGCAGACATGGAGTTGACAGGTGTGCAGTGGTCGAAGCTGAAAGACCTCTGTAAAGTCCTTCAGTGTTTTGAGGAATGCACACGGCTGGTAAGCGCAGACGACGCCATCCTAAGCATGAGCATCCCACTTATGCGTCTGCTCATGCAAACTTTGACGCACCTTAAGGAGCAGGCTTCTGCAGCCAATGTTGATGAGGAGGAAGAGGAGGAGGGAATCCTTGATGACATTCAGCCATTGTCTGCTCAGGGACCTCTCCTGGACGAGGTGGAGGAAGAAGAGGAGGAGGAGGAGGATGATGGGGATGATTACTTAGGGGAGGAGGATGCATCTCGTGGGGCAAGTGAAAATGTTGGCGTGGCAAGGTCTGGTACAGGGTTTGTGCGTGACTGGAGGGATGTGGATTTGCCAGAAAGTGCTCCTCCAACCAGCACTCGCAGTGCATCATTGACACCGGGAACATTGGCCCACATGTCAGATTATGCCTTGCAGATCCTAAAAAGGGACCCCCGCATTGTCAAAATGATGAACGATGACGACTACTGGTTAGCCAGCATCCTGGATCCACGCTATAAAGGCAAATTACAAAACATCATGCCACAGGAGAACCTTGACCTAATATTGGCTAATAAACAAGCAACTCTGGTAAATCGGTTGCTTGAAGCATTCCCAGCACACAGCAGCGGTGATGGTTCTCACACGAGCCGTACGGGCCGGGGTCAGCTTGGCAGAGGTGTTCGTGGTGCACACAGCAGAAGTGGCGTTGGAGACAGGGGTTTCATGACAATGTTGTGAACTGATTTTTCAAGTACCGCTCACACAACTGGTAATATTGCATCGATGGAAAGTGACAGGAGACAGCAGTTGTCAACTATGGTTACAAACTACTTTTCCTCCCATATCGATGTTCTCCCACACAGGTCATTCCCCTTTGACTATTGGGCCGCTAAACTGGACACCTGGCCTGAATTGGCCCAATATGCCTTACAGGAGCTCGCTTGCCCAGCTGCAAGTGTGCTATCGGAAAGAGTCTTCAGTGCAGCTGGATCAATCCTGACAGAAAAAAGGACCCGTCTGTCAACCCAAAATGTGGATGATCTAACCTTCATTAAAATGAACCACGCATGGGTTTCCAAGGATTTTGTCCCACCTTCCCCTGATGACACATAGGGTGACAGAAAAATGGCTTGCTTTGGTCCACCTCTTCCTGGGACTTGATCTATTTCACCTTTTGCATCAGCTGAATGTCCAACATCAACATATGCCACTTTCTAAAACTCCCTAACTGTGCTGCCTCCCCCTCCCATGGCTGGGGTCACCACCTAGCGCACGACACCGTGCGAGTGCCGTTGCCCTGGACAGGTGGGTAGGCCGACTCTTGGGCGCGGGCACTGGCACAGGGTCCCTCATAGTGCAATCAAGTGTCTCTGACGGTGGTGGTGCACACCCGCCGTCAGACACACCGCCGTACTATGAGTGGCCCAGTGCCAGTACCGACGCCCACGAGTGGGCCCCCCTTGCTTGGGCAGGGCCCCAGCATTTGCAATCTTTACCTCTCCCTGCTCCTCCGCTGTGTAGTCTGGGCCGTCAAATCCATACTGTGCCTGACACCGTTTGAGCCTGCCTCCTGATGTATAGACATATATTTTGAATGTGTACGCTATCCATACATGTTATCTGGGGATACGGTACCCTTTCTCACCTTTGTGCAATCACGTGCAATCCATACTGGGCCTAACACCGTCTGAGCCTGCCTCCTGATGTATAGACATATATTTTGAATGTGTACGCTATCCATACATGTTATCTGGGGATACGGTACCCTTTCTAACCTCTGTGCAATCACGTGCAATCCATACTGGGCCTAACACCGTCTGAGCCTGCCTCCTGATGTATAGACATATATTTTGAATGTGTACGCTATCCATACATGTTATCTTGGGATACGGTACCCTTTCTAACCTTTGTGCAATCACGTGCAATCCATACTGGGCCTAACACCGTCTGAGCCTGCCTCCTGATGTATAGACATATATTTTGAATGTGTACGCTATCCATACATGTTATCTGGGGATACGGTACCCTTTCTAACCTTTGTGCAATCACGTGCAATCCATACTGGGCCTAACACCATCTGAGCCTGCCTCCTGATGTATAGACATATATTTTGAATGTGTACGCTATCCATACATGTTATCTGGGGATACGGTACCCTTTCTAACCTTTGTGCTATCACGTGCAATCCATACTGGGCCTAACACCGTCTGAGCCTGCCTCCTGATGTATAGACATATATTTTGAATGTGTACGCTATCCATACATGTTATCTGGGGATACGGTACCCTTTCTAACCTTTGTGCAATCACGTGCAATCCATACTGGGCCTAACACCGTCTGAGCCTGCCTCCTGATGAATAGACATATATTTTGAATGTGTACGCTATCCATACATGTTATCTGGGGATACGGTACCCTTTCTAACCTTTGTGCAATCACGTGCAATCCATACTGGGCCTAACACCGTCTGAGCCTGCCTCCTGATGTATAGACATATATTTTGAATGTGTACGCTATCCATACATGTTATCTGGGGATACGGTACCCTTTCTCACCTTTGTGCAATCACGTGTAATCCATACTGGGCGTGAGAACGGCTGGAGAGCTGTTAAGCAAGCTACAGCACCTGTGGTTTGCATACGTAAGTTTTTCATTTTTTCAGGAATGACGGTTAGGCCTAATTCCAGAACTGTGGTTGACCTGCACTTACTGGGAAATCATTGTTCGCGGGTAATAATTGTAATCAGTGATCCCCATCACTAACGTTGTTCAGCGGGTTATCTGCACCTGTAAGCGACAAACGCTGGCCTTTTCAGTGTAGCGCACATGCAGCCACGGACATGTAAGGGCATGACACACCAGTTATTGGCCAATCTCATGTGCCAGAGCCTCACGTGTCCCTCTAGTAAGCCGGACTCGGACCGCGGGGCATGACGGAGTCTCGTTCGTTAACGGAATTAAGCTTGCAATGTGTGCATCTGTTCTGTAGCTGGCATGGTTGAGGTTTCCCAGGTGGAGTCGAATTTAACCGTAGGCTCCACTCCTGGTGGTGCCCTTCTGGACATTCCTTTAAGGTCCAGCTTTGCAACCATACTGCCCACGTAAAACAAACACTTTGCCTTCATGAACACTGTTTGGAGGGTCATGACTCGTGGGAATAACGCCGCCCAATCAGTTAACCTGCTAGAGAGATCGTTCGTTGCTCCCAAGCATGACATTACACTCCCTAGGAAGAAGGTAATGCCACTGTGGCGACCGTACTCCTGGGGGCGACACAAGTGCACTGATGCCCAGCCACTGCTCGATGAATCTGCTGGTACATTGACCCAGACCACTACATTCCCCTCGCACGCTACACGGCCTGAATCTGACCCTGATGAAACTCAGGTTACCCTTCCCATATACTGTTCCATCTTACACGGTGACAAAGAGGAAGCTGCAGATGAAAGTGCAGGTTCGGCCCACTCGCCATCAGAAACACCACCGTACTATCAGGGGCCCTGTGCCAGTGCCGTCGCCAATGAGTGGGCCCCCCCTGCTTGCTCAGGATCACAGCACTTGCAAAGTTGAAATACTGTGCAGTGATATGGAAGATGGGGACGACGAGGAGTCCAGACAAGTACAGGGATTCCCTAGCGAGGAGACTTATTTGATTATTTTCAATGTTGGGACAGCAATTTTTGGGGAGCACTATACTCTGGAGAATGATAGATGGGGCCCACCATACACTGGAACATTCCAAAGGTGGACATCAGACACTGGAGCAGCATTTACAGGGCCCATTATACACTAGAGCATTAGAAATGGGGCCCATTATGTTTGTAGCATTATTTGGGCCCATAAGACATTGGAGCTTCATCCATGGGGACCAACATATACTGTAGCATTATGTGGAGCTCATCATATACTGTTTCAAACATTATATGGGACCAATGATTCTGTATGGAGAAATAGATGGGCCTCGTCATGAGATGTAAAAAGTGAAGTATTTTTCATTGTACTATACCGCTATTTCTCTGCCGTATCGGAGCATGATGAGTTGTGGTATGTGTTAAAGGGGCGCTCTTTCGCCCAGGGCACATGAAAACCTGGAGCCAGCCCTCCCCCCCACAACTGTAGCCAAATAACCCCCATTTTTCAGTGCGTAACTTGTATTATGAAGTTAATTAAGGTTGACAAGCTTAAGTAAGAAGAATTGATGCTTTTGGCATTCAAATGGGCACTGTTGGTGTGTTTCCTGTCCTCCTCTCACTGCCAACTTTTATTCCCCATTGACTTACATTGGGTTTCGTGTTTCGGTACGACCCCGACTTTTCCCTATAATCGGACGATCTTGCTCGACCCGACTTTTGGAAAAGTCGGGTTTCACGAAACGAAACGCGACCCTAAAAAACCAAAAGTCGCTCAACTCTAGTTATAACCTTCTGTAAAGCACCTAGGAGGATTAAGTGCTCACAATACGTCAATATTCCTTGAGGGGTTTAGTTTTCAAAATGGGGTCACTTGTGGAAGGTTTTCACTGTTAAGTATATTGGTGGCTCTCCAAACTCGACATGGCATCCACTAACAATTTCGGCCAATTTTGCATTCAAACAGTAGTTTACACCCACATATGGGTATGAGTGCAGTGATGATAAATTACACAACAAATTGTATTGTGAAATTTCTCCTGTTACTCTCGTTAAACAAAATCATTTGGGGACAAAGCAACATTTTTGTGGGAAAAAAATATTTTCACAAATTAATGTTAGAAATTTCTGTCAAGCCTCTGTGGATTCCAGGTACTCACCACACATCTAGATACATTTCTTGATGTGTCCAGCTTCCAAAATGGGGTCACATGTGGGAATTTCCACTGTTTCAGCACATCAGGGGTAGTCCAAAAGCTACGTGGTTTCCGCTAATGATACCAGCAAATTTTGCATTTAGAAACTCAAAAGGTTTGTGTTTAAAAAGGGAAATGGTGCCCCTTCCCTTATGAGCTTGAGATACATTCTTTGAGGGGGTCTAGTTTCCAAAATGGGGTTTCCACTGATTAGACACATCAGAGACTCTCCAAACGCTACACAGTGTCTGCTAATGATTCCAGAAAAATTTGCATTCAAAACATCAAATGGTGCTAGTGCTGAGCTCAGCCATGCGCCCATACAGTAGTTTTCCTCCACATATAGGGTATCAGCACACTCAGCAGAAGTTACACAACAAATTTATACAGCGCCTTGCAAAAGTATTCGGCTCCCTGAAACTATTCAACCTTTTCCCACATATCATGTTTCAAACATAAAGATACCAAATGTAAACTTTTGGTGAAGAATCAACAAGTGGAACACAATTGTGAAGTTGAATGAAATTTATTGGTTATTTCAAATTTTTGTGGAAAGTCAAAAACTGAAAAGTGGGGCGTGCAATATTATTCGACCCCTTTAGATTAAAGGTACTGTCACACTTAGCGATGTACCAGCGATCCCGACCAGCGATATGACGCGGTCAGGATCGCTGGTACATCGCTAAGTGGTCGCTAGTGAGCTGCCACATAGGCAGATCTCACTAGCGACATCGCTGGGGACGGATCGCTACTTACCTGTCACACCAGGCGATCCTGCGTCCTCCCGCCCGCGTCCACGCGTCGCTCGTCCTCACAGCCGAAAGCGCCGCAGGAAGCTGACGACGAGAAACAGTCCTGAAGGTTCTCGCGCGATCAGCGATAACCAGCGGGGGAGCCGGTCGCTGGTAAGTATCAGACACAGAGATATCGCTAGCAATATCGCTATAACGTCACTAGTTATAGCGATATTGCTAGCGATATCTCTTAGTGTGACATGCCCTTAATACTTTGTTGCGCCACCTTTTGCTGCGATTACAGCTGCAAGTCGCTTGGGGTATGTCTCTATCAGTTTTGTACATCGAGAGACTGAAATTCTTGTCCATTCTTCCTTGGCAAATGGCTCGAGCTCAGTGAGGTTTTCAGCTCTTTCCACAGATTCTCGATTGGATTCAGGTCTGCACTTTGACTTGGCCATTCCAACACCAGGATACATTTATTTGTGAATTATTCCATTGTATATTTTGCTTTATGTTTGGGATCATTGTCTTGTTGGAAGACAAATCTCAGTCCCTGTCTCAGGATTTTGCAGACTCCAACAGGTTTTCTTCAAGAATGGTTCCTATGGATCCTATGTTTAAGTGTTCCCTTTATTTTTTTGAGCAGCACACATACTGTATATGTATATATCTTACATTGTTTCCTTTATTATGTATATTGCCATCTCTTATTACACAGTGCCCTCTCTTGTTATGTACACCTCCGTCCCTTACATATTGGATTATGTAGAGCCCTGTGTTTATTACATACCATCTTTTCTTGTTAGATATATAATGCATTGACGGCTGATGGAGCGTGGGAAAAGCTTCTTTTCTAATGGAGGATCTGAATGACTGGTCGTCTGGTCACCAGCTGCTCCATCAGAAGTCATTTCTAAGATAGTGGACTATGTAATAAAAGGGGGCGCTGTGCACCACTCACCTCTACACACACACACACAACACTCACACAAAGCACCACTCACCTCTCCGCATGATCCCCGCAGCACTTTCCTGAAGCATCTTTATTGCCGGTAGCTTCCTCTCTCTGACACAGAAGCGCTCAGAATACTGATGTCATCCAGCCATGCTGCTCTGTCAGATAGCAAGCGTGAGCAGGAAGCAGAGGACCAATCTGTACAGCTCCGCTCGGCTGCCACTTTCTGCTATAGGCAGCAGAGCTGCAGGGATTGCTCCCTTCATGCCGCACATGAGGGCAATCTGTCCAGGGGCCCCATGGAGCCTTGAGGCTGGATAAACAGGTCAGATTGCCTTCAGTGTTAGCCACCCTGCAAGGGCCCCCCTCCGCCTCTGGGCCCTGGTGCAAGTGCACCAGCTGGACATATGGTATGTCTGCCCCTGGTCTGCAGTTACAGGAAGAAGGACTGGACCATGGGTCCAGAACACCTGTTCTGTGTTCAGGTCCGGAACTGTCTGGGCTGTCACCTCTGTTTTCGGGGTAAAGTCTAAGAGACCGGACCATTCTGGGTATCCGGGAGCAGGGGGTGTGGCTAAAATTTGGCAGCCTGACAGTGCGTGAAGTGGTCAGATTTGGTGGAAAGAGACAGCGCGCTGTGAGCAGGAGTGTGCACTCTGTCCCTGGAACATTTTTGCAGTGCAGGCCCATGCCCAAGCTCCTCTGCCGCTGACAGACGAGGATGTGAGGAGATACATACTGCGTGTCCGTCGTCGACTGCGAACCAAGATGCCCAGCGCTCCAGGTTTGTGAATAACACTCACATGTGTAAGGGGGTGAGTTAGAATTACCTTCATGCTTCCCTCCTTTTAATTGTCTTTCATTTGCTGCAAATGTCTATGGTAAATGCCTGCGGTACTGCTACATAGAAATATACAGTATATTATCGCTCATCTTTTATGGTATTGCCACATGTATATATGTGTTACTATTCTGCAGAGAACTGTATTATATTGTTTTGTGTTCCTTTAGTATAATATAATGTGACTGATGTTTACGTACAATTTAGGGTAAGGAAAGTGTATTCTTTTGGAGACATTAGAGGAAGGCACTTTATTATATAGTTACTATAGATAACGGTAGGTGTAGTTTCTTTGTGGGCCATTAGATGTGGGCATACTAGTGTGCACTGTAGGTATAGATTATAGCATGATTACAGAGGGTTAAAGTAGGAGGCGCTGCCGGGTAGTAAGACAGGAGTTGTAGGAAGTTAGCTCAGACAGGGCCAGGGTGCCCAAATATCCACATGGGCTATAAGCCTGGAGAGCTTGGCAGCCATGTAACGTTAAAGCACTGCAGCCCACGTTATTCACGGCCACTGTGCATCTTAGCAGTGGGCCAGAACAGGAAAGGAAAGATGTGGCAACTCATCGCCTGGGCAGATGCTTTTAGGGCAGGAGTCGGTTGGACTGAAGAGATTAAGATTAAGGTAGTAGGAGCTTCAACGAGATCAGTACAGATGCTTTACCAGAGACAACCAAACTTGGTGAAGATGATTTCAAGTCTGGGGTGAAACAGGCAGAAGGTATTGTCATCATGGCAAGGTCAGGCCAAGAAGGAACTGGGGAGCAGTCTAGGATGGTCTGGTCTGGGTGTGTACTGCACAGAAGCAACTGCCAGAAAGGGAAAGATGAGAAAACCAGTAAATGACATGATTTCCCAGATGTGCTCGATTGGATTCTGGTCTGAGGAATGGGCAGGCCAGTCCATAACATCAATGCAGGAACTGCTGACACATGTCATTCACATGAGGCCTAGCATTGTCGTGCATCAGAAGGAACCCAGGGCCCATTGCACGTGCATATGTTCTCACAATGGGTCTGAGAATCTCATCCCAGTACCTAATGACAGTTAGGGTACCTCTGGCTGCCACATGGAGGGCTTTGTGGCCCTCTAAAGAAATGCCTCCCTAGACCATTAGTGGCCCACTGCCAAATCTGTCATGCTGGAGGATGCTGCAGGCAGCAGAACGAACATTCTCCAGACTCTGTCACATCTGTCACATGTGCTCAGTGTGCACCTGCTCTCATCTGTGAAGAGTAGAGGGTGCCAATGTCGAAGCTGCCAATCTTGGTCTTCTCTGCCAAATGCTAATCACCCTGCATGGTGTTGGGCTGTAAGCACAATGTCCACTTGTGTACGTCGGGCCCTCATACCACCCTTATGGAGTATGTTTCTGACAGTTTGAGCAGACACATGGATGATAGTAGACTGCTCAAGTTCACTTTGCAGGGCTCTGGCACTTGCACAAAGGAGGAAGTTGCGGTCCAGCTGCTGGGTTTTCTCCCTCCAATGGCCAATGCCACGACTCCTGGTTTACTAGCCTGTCTCCTGGTATCTGCATCATGATTTGAACACTGTGCTGCAAGACACAGCTACCCTTCCTGCCACAGCTCACATTGATGTGCCATCCTGGATGAGCTGCACATCCTAATCAACTTCTGTGAGTTGTAGACACTGCTTCATGCTACTGTAAAGCATGTCTAGGTGTGAGAGCAATGACAAAATGCAAAAGTGACCAAACAACAACCAAAAAGTTGAAAACAGGGAAATCGTCTGTGGTCACTCCCTGCAGAACCACATTTCTGTCTGTTGTGTGTTCAATTTGCACAATAGCAGGAGCTATTGATTTACAGCCAGTGTTGCTTCATAACTGGTCAGGTTCAGTGTGGGTTTTGTGCCAAACATACCCTTTGGAATCATGGCCAAAATGTTCAACCTTAGTCTCATCAGGCCTTAATGGTTTCCCACTTACTGTACTTTTGGCAGATATGATGTTTTTTTAGAAAACACAGCCAGGATTCCTTGTTTTTCGTTATAAAAAAACCTTTTGTCTTGACACCCTATTCCACAGTCCTGACATGAAGAATATGAGAGATTGTTGTCGCTTGCAATACACATCCAGTACTTGTCAGAAATTCCTGAAGCTCCTTTTGTGTTGCTGTACGCCTATTAACAGATTCCAAAAACAAATTTTCTTCTTGTCTTTTCATCAAATCGTAAGGGCCAAACTGCTCCTGGTAATGTAAATTTTGTACCAAATTTAAGCCATTTCTTGATGACCACATTCCCAGTGTTCCGTGGTATATGTAATGCTTTGAAAAAAAAAAAATTTGTACCCTTTTCCTGACTGGTACTTCTCAACAGTGAGATCCCTTCGCTATGTTATAAACTGTTTACAGATCATGGCTTTTGCTCTTAAATGCAACTAAGAAAATGTCAGGAAAACCCTTCTTGAACAGCTGAGCTTTATATGGGGTTAATTAGAATCATTGTAAATTATTACCACTGTGAACAGACAACAATTTAACATGAGATGAAATGTGATTGGCTAATTCTAAACACAGCCACATCATTATAGGAGGGTTTTCACACTAGTGCAGTCACATTATTTTAGGTTGTTTATTTTTACTTCCTTTTGATTTCAAGTTGTTTCTAAATTGATTTTTACAGATTATGGGTGACATTAAAGATGGAAAAAATTCTGAAAGTTTTCCTCTTGTTATGCCATTGTTACATGACAAAATCTAGGCATTTTAACAGGTGTGTGTAGACTGTTTTATTCACTGTACATATCTGCTTTCCCAACCCACCTTAAAATTTAGGACAGTCTGTAGATATAGGATATTTTTTCCAGTATCTGTGAAAACAATATCTTTGAATCTGGTGGAGTGTGTAACGATTATTCCCATTTTAATTTTTGTTTATTTTAAAGCACCACTCCAATTGTTTTTTTATTGCAAGCGCTGGAGTGTTTCTTTTAATATAAGGCTTTATACCAACATACCACCGTCTTCACCTTCTATCGCCGCCGTTCCCTTCAGTCTCCAGCAGTTTCTGATGTCTCCAGTGTCTGATGGAGCGAACTGGAGGTCACTTAACAATGCACATCTCTGAGATCCTCTGTTTGGCTCTCATATTTTTGATCATTGTGATCATTACTTCTGGCCAGTCTTAAATTGTGATCACAAGATTGACAGGAGTAGCTTCAATAGAAGGTGAAGACGGTGGCAGATCTTAAATTAGAAGCACCACTCCAGCGCTGAAAAAAACAAAAATGCTGGAATGGCTCACTGTTGAATACGACTTACCATTTAGTAAACACACAGTATATCACTAATGCCACATCAAAAATTAAAATTTGCATAATAGTAATCTTATGTTGGCACAAACTTTCATGTATCCATTTTACTTTCAGATTAATTCACAACAGCAGTCATTCTGGACCCATGTCAGCTCTGATGCCTGCAGACTAGCATTGATCGGGAAGTATGGTGGCATGTATATGGATACGGATTTCATCTCAATACAAACCATTCCTGTCAAGGACTTCTTGGCTGCAGAATCTTCTCAATACTCTAGCAATGGTATTTTTGGGTTTTCACCTCATCATGATTTTACTCAGAAATGTTTGGAAGATTTTGTTAAAAATTATAACAGTAGAATATGGGGACAGCAAGGCCCACGCCTCTTTACCCGTATTTTAAAGAAGTTCTGTAACTTACCAAAATTTGTTGGTTCTGAAGATGCCATGTGCGGAAACTTTACATTGTTCAATCCCCAGCGTTTTTACCCTATAATTTGCCCAGAATGGAAAAAGTATTACAAGGTTTGGGACAAATTTCCATCTTTCAATGACTCCTACAGTTTGCATCTCTGGAACTTCATGAATAAGGAAAAATTAACTATGGTACCTGGTAGTAACACATTAGCGGAACACCTCTACAAACAGTACTGTCCTTTCACATATAATGCAACATTTAGCTGAACCTCTTTTTGTACATCAGCTCTGGTTATCCAGGTAATGGTTCTGAAATGACATAACAAATTTGTCAGATCTTATACAAAATCACCCTCATTAGACATTTTTAGATTTTATTGTATACCAATTAAAAAAAAAAAGCAAATACAACAATAAAAAAACACTCAACGCTCCTCAACCCGCGGTCATAAGTCAAATTGTCCAGCATTCAGGTGATATGAAGGTGGTATGAAGTCTTAAAAACAATATATCATGTATAAGGGGAACAACACCCCATATCAATTATGACAATGTATATGTAGAAATTAATAAATGCATGTATCATATGTTATAGAGGTCCCCCTGGGCAGAACTGAGGGTAAGTTTATCAATGACACAATTTATGATCCTAGATTTCCCAAAAAAGGAAACATATCAAGAATCACTTAACTCACATTGAAATCTACTGTATATGTATATAGGCATCTGTTATAATACAGGTCTAAATATCATAATTCTGTTTTAGACAACTTATATTAGGTTCATATATTCAATCTAGTTCCAAACCAATTTGTGCCTGTAGTGTGGTGCTATAAAGTCTTTATTTTGGCTTAATCCATTAGCAGGTTAGGGAACACATAATGATTTTTTTCAGTAGATCATTCAATTATGCTAGTGCAGGGAAATGTTTCCTTATATCTCAAGGAAGACAGCAAGACAGCAAAAGACTAAATAAAGAGAACTTTCATAGAACTTCAATAAAGACAGTGAACTTCAAGAAAGATGGTGAACTCTCATATAATTTCTAGGAAGATATCCTGTATGGAGAAGTAGCAAAGGACAGTTGTCCGGGAGTCCAAAATATTACAATTAATCAATCGTATGTAGAAATTAATGGAAGTAATTATATGAAACTGCAAAAAAAATTAGACCCCACCTCAAAAAAATACTATTGAGAGATGCGACAATGTGCCATGATATATATGAATTGATGTCTCTGTTGATTAAAAGTAAGTTCATGAAAAATGGAAACATATGGTGAAGTGTCATATAAATGTGAGAATACTTGCAAAACTGTACAGCAGTAAAACCATCATCAGTACATTCATACAGCGCTAGAACCATCATCACTACCTGAATACAGCACTAGAATCATCATAAATACAGCACAAGAATCATTATCAGAATCTGAACACAGCAGCAGAGCTATCATCAGTACATAATTATAATGAAAGAGAAAACATCACTACATGAATACAGCATCAGGACCATCATAGGTACATCAAAATAGTAACAAAAGCATTATCATTTCATGAACAGAGATGAGCAAATACTTCAATGTTTGGTTCCACTCACAATCGCCGAATTTGCAAAATTTGCTGCTTTAATTATCAACTATATTGTCGAATATAGCCAACATACACAGCACAAAAGCTGGTGCTTCTCACGCTGTGGCAGTGTGGGAAACACTGGCGTAGCGCTTCTGATCCTCGGTGAAATAATCCCCGTCTGTCAGAGAGCCACGATTCCCACGCTGTTAGAAGACAGAATGAGCTCTCAGCTGTGATTAGAGGTATAAAGTCTACCTCCTGTCACTGGTGTTAGCTGATTGGAATACAGCTCCAATCCCTGTTGCTGGTAATAACAGTGAGAGCAGGAGCGGCAGATGGGAGTATTCATCAGCCGCTCCCGCGCTGTAACTGCATAATTTAAAAAAAAAGGTTGAGTTACCCTGTATTTTTGATAACCAGCCAGGTAAAACTCAGAGCTCGGGGCTGCTGCCTTCAGCTGTCAGCTTCAACAAGGTTGGTTATCAATAAAAGAGGTGCCCCTATGCTGTATTTTTATTTATTTAAATAAATAATTTTAAAAAACAGTGTGGAGTCCCCCCCATTTATGACAACCAGCCTTGCTAAAGCAGACAGCAGAGGGCTGGTATCCTCAGGCTGCTAAGGGGCCATGGATATTGACCCCCAGTCTAAAAATAGCAGTCACAGTCCACCGCTGCCCAGAAAAGGTACATCTATAAGATGTTCAAATTCTGTCCCTTTGCCTAGCTTTTCCCACTTGCCCTGTAGCGGTGGCAAGTGGGGTTCATATTTGTGGGGCTGATGTCGCCTTTGTCAGGTGACATCAAGTCCACGGATTAGTAATGAATAGGTGTCTATTAGACACCTATCCATTGTTAATCTTATAGTTGTATTGTAAATAAAAACACAGCCAGAATAAAGTCCTTTATTAGAAATAAGACTAAACACAGTATTACATTTTATTTAAAAAAACAAACACAGCTTTACTCACTTAACGCCTATTCCACCGAAGCCCTTGTTCTCCTGTAATAAAACTAAAGTAAAAAACAACAATATACCATACCTTTCTGTTGTTCTGTCCCACGTCGTAATCCATGTCTGGGGATTAATAGTTTTCAACCTGGAGGGTGCCAAGATGTGACAGTCCAGGCTGAGAACCACTAATGAATAAGCTGCGGCAAGCGCAGCCTCAGTGACCGGTAGTGACGTCATTGAGGTTACTTCTGGTCACTGAGGCTGCGTTCCCAGCCGGGCTGAACTACTGTGATGTGCTGTGAAAATTTCCCATGGCGCTTGCGCTGATGTCACATAGGTGTAATGAGTTCATTGGTTGTGAACTTGCAGCACCTCTCTGACGGCACCACGAGCAGAAGAACTTTTTCATGCTCATGGTGCCCTCAGACAGGGAGTAGCAGTTCACAGGCAAACACTGAGGAGCACAGTACTGTATTGACCACTGGGGGTGGGGGAGGGCTAACCATGACTCGGGATTGTGAGAGGAGAGTGACAGATGGTAGCTCTCTAAAGAATCAGGTGACAATGAGGGATCAGGTTCCAGGAGCCAATGCTTATAGTACATGGAGAGGGTCCCCTCGATTGTTAGCTCTAGACTATAGGGGCGTCTTTTCTCGGGATCATGGACTGTGGTCATGTGTTCATCCTCACTGGTTTGAACAGAGGGGGAGGGTATATGATGTTCCAACTAGTGGTCTACTGAGAGACAGGTATGTATCACACAGACAGAGGTCTGCGGCGATCTGAATCCAGGACAGGTTGGTGGGTTTTGTTGTCCCACAAACCTGCATTTTAGTAAAGGACTGGATTTAAGGGTTAACCAAAAAGTGGTGGGTGGGGCTTTTTAACCACATACCTCCCAGGGGGTGTGCTCCTGTGATGTCAGGAAGGTCCTATATGTTTTCCTGGTTGAACCACATGGGGGATGGCCATGTGTGAGATTGGAGCTGGCTGCAGCTCCTGAGAGTCCATGGAGCACTGAGGGTCGGAACTACTGACAGGACCTATATAAATCCAGGCTGGGAACTCTGTTAAGCAGGTAACCCAGACCCTGGGGAATTGTGACCTGACGGTCATCAGGTATGGAGCTGTATGAACATATCCGCATCTTAAATGGACTGTATGTCAGTGCTGTGATTTTCAAATGTCCTACCTTGGTTTATGGAGGTGTAATAAACACAGGCACAGACTTATGTAAATGAAAAATGACTGCTGTTTGTATGAATGTCACCACCAAAGGAGTGTACCGCAACCCACTTAGTGATCGCTACTTCACACTATGTAATATATATACATATATATGTGTGTGTCACTGACATCTATATATCTATGTATTCTATGTGTATATAGCTATTCTATTTATTGTATTCTAACCTGTCATGCTGTGATTTTACTGAATGCGGCACATGAATTGTCGGCTTTTTTTCTATCTTTTACTGACTTTTTCCAATTATAAAAAAAATGCTTATGTTACCAATCACAAATCTGAATGTACCATATTCATGCCAAATTTATGTTTGGCGATCATTTTCCGAACATATTTGCTCATCTCTATTCTTAAATACTGCACCAAAAGCAATATCACTACCTGAACACAAATCTGAACCACAATCATTACGTGAATAGCTCCAGAACCAATGAATAGCTCCATGAAAGCAACAGCAGAACTATTGCTAGTATATTAATACATCACAAGAACCATCATCAGTGCACTAATATATCACCTAAGCAACAAAATAGATGAATTCAGCACCAGAACAAACATCAGTACTTGAACACAGCATCAGAGCCATTATTAGTGTATTAATACAGATCCAAAATCAACATAAGTATGTGAATTCAACACCAAAGATAACATTGGCACATGAATACAGAACCAGAACAAACATCAGTACATAAATCAACTATTATAGGCAACATTAGTATATGAATACAGCAATAGAGCCATCATGACCAGTGGCGTATCCAGGGGGGGGCAGTTGCCCTGGGCGCAGGCAGCAGGGGGGCGCAGTCGGGCCGCCCGGCCGCCTAATGCAGCGGTCCGCAGTATCTCCCCCCCCCGGCGGCTGCGTTCTGCCGCTACCAGTCCTGGGAGTCGGCGGTTCTCTGTGTCGGCTGTCAAGCTGACAGCAGACGCAGAGAAGGAGGCCACGGCGACTCCCAGGCAGCAATTGTACTTGGCGTCTATACAGACGCCAGTACAATTGAGCTCTGACCGCCAGGTCAGAGCGACGTCAGCAGCGTGATCAGGTCATGTGATCACGCTGCTGACGTCACTCCCGGCGCCCAGAGCGAACGCTGGTGGTAAGTGTGCTCCTCTGTGGAGCTGAAGAACCACCGAAGATGGGAGATGGGGGGGTGCTCATGAGTGGAGATGGGGGTTAATGAGCGGAGATGGGGCTTAATGTGGGAATGGGGGTTAATGAGTGGAGATGGGGGTTAATGTGGGGATGGGGGTTAATGTATGGGGATGGGGGTTAATGAGCGGAGATGGGGCTTAATGTGGGAATGGGGGTTAATGACTGGAGATGGGGGTTAATGTGGGGATGGGGGTTAATGAGTGGAGATGGGGGTTAATGAGTGGAGACGGGGGTTAATGTGGGGATGGGGGTTAATGTGTGGGGGTTAATGAGTGGAGATGGTGGTTAATGTGTGGGGGTTAATGTGCGGGGTTAATGAGTGGAGATGGGATTAATGTGGGGATGGGGGTTAATGAGTGGGGGGGTTAATGTGTGGGGGTTAATGAGTGGAGATGGGGGTTAATGAGTGGAGATGGGATTAATGTGGGTATGGGGGTTAATGAGTGGGGGGTTAATGTGTGGAGATGGGGGTTAATGAGTGGGGGGTTAATGTGTGGAGATGGGGGTTAATGTGTGGGGGTTAATGAGTGGAGATGGGATTAATGTGGGGGGTTAATGTGGGGATTGGGGTTAATGAGTGTGGGGATTAATGAGTGGAGATGGGGGATTAATGAGTGGAGATGGGGGTTAATGTGTGGAGGGGTTAATGAGTGGGGATGGGGGTTAATGTGTGGGGGGATTTGGAGTGGGGGTACATAATGTGTGGGGGGATTTGGGAGTAGGGACGAGGGGTTATTGAGTGGGGATGGGTGTACTTAATGTGTGTGGGGGATTGGGGATGGGGGAATTTGGAGTGGGGGGTACATAATGTGTGGGGGGATTTGGAGTGGGGGTACATAATGTGTGGGGGGATTTGGGAGTAGGGACGAGGGGTTATTGAGTGGGGATGGGTGTACTTAATGTGTGTGGGGGATTGGGGATGGGGGATTTGGAGTGGGGGGTACATAATGTGTGGGGGGATTTGGAGTGGGGGTACATAATGTGTGGGGGGATTTTGGAGTAGGGACAGGGGTTATTGAGTGGGGATGGGGGGTACTTAATGTGTGTGGGGGATTGTTGATGGGGGGATTTGGAGTGGGGATGGTATTTAATGTATGTGGGGAGATTTGAGGACACAAAATGAAGAGTATGTATGAGGAAACAGTATGGGGGATGGGTGCAGACAGTAAGGGGTGCGAACGGGTGAATGCATGTGGACACAGTATGGGGAGTCGGGGATATGTGTGAGCAGACAGTATAGAGAGTGAGGGGGTAAATATATGAGGAGACAGTATGGTGAACAGGAGGGATGTTAGAGGAGACAGTATGAGGAGGGAGGGGAATAGTGTGTGGTGACAGTATATTGCAGATATTTGTATTTAGGGGCATTATAATGACACTTCTATCTTTAAGGGCATCGTGTGGGGATTTGCTGCAGAAGACCGGAGAAGATGGAAGTCTGCAGAGACGGCTGTGGATGAGAAAACTCATCATGGGGTCTGGACAAGAAGAAGAAAAGGAGACCGACTGCAGAGACGACGTCATCTATAAGGTACCTGGATGTAAATATTTGTGATACTGACTAATTCTCATGTTTTTATTTGTTAGGAACATTAAAGAGTTTGTCCAGGTTTGTGCTGAGTCTGCAGACATTCTATGTGACTGCAGACTTCTGAATTCTCACAGTGCTCACTGAACGCTGTCAGGATTCTCTCGTGCCGGTAATTTACATATGTGGTCACATACTGACTAGACATGTGTGGCCTCACTCAATGAAAATGAACTGAGCGAGGTCGGGCACGTCTAGTCGGAATGTGGCCAGAAGTATATAAATCACCTGCTTGTGCTGACATGACTGTACATCAGCAAGGGAGAATCCTAAAAGTGTGCAGTGCATTCGTTGTGAGATTCAGAAGCTGCAATGTCAGGATTCAGCTCTGCAGGTTCCAGTACTCATCACATGGACACTTCACTCATATGCGATTTTCATAGTTATGGTCCTGTGACAACGAGCATCTCATCCTGCTTTCAGTTTTTTACTGAACATTGAGAGCATTAGGGAGGGCAGCTCGTGGGTACATGACTAACTGTGCAAGTCGCATATGTACTTGGGGGGGGCGCCGAACCAAATTCTTGCCCCGTGTGCCAGAAAGCCTAGATACGCCTCTGATCATGACTACAATAATACACCACCAAAACCAATATCTGAACATGGATGAAGCACTAGAACCATCACATCACCATGTACATGAATACAACACCAGAGCCAACATCAGTACATAAACACGTGAATACAGTACCAAATACAAAATCATTACAAAACTACAGCATCACAACCAATTGCAGATCTTAAACACTGGATATATGTGGACTGATCTGCTTTGGATCAACTTTGAGTCCTTTTTCCTCAAATTCACAGGTCCCTGCAAATTTAAACATTTTGTGATTTGGTTTGTCAGCATCACCAAAAGAAAAAAATGTTCAACACCATTTTAGACTGCTGAATATTGTGAAGACTGAAGCAGCCTAAAAACAATTAACAATGTCAGGTCGCTCGGGCATACACTTAATGCCTTGCACATGGTCTACTGCAGACAATCAGGGAAGACTATCACAGCCACTATATAAGAAAAGGAGTGCCATTTTAGGATTTTTACAGTCTAGGGATAGAGGTCAAATGGCACAGCTAATTTCACATTGGGAAATAAAAAGGTCTAAATTTTAAGCACATTTCAAATTTGAGTGGTAGTCTCATTCTGTGAATAATAATTGCGACAGACCTGTCAATCGCCAGAAGTGACACTGGAAGAACATGGACTACTCTGGTTGGCAGCTTTCACCCCTGAGTATATTTTCTCTGAAATGCTTTATCGGGCTGAAATCATGAAACACAGTGAGGCCTAATGCATTTTGCAGCCTCTACATAATAGGAATCGGCTGTTCTCTGAACTGAATGCCAAGCAGACAGTAGGCTCGGAGAAGGTGCATAGTGCCAGCCCCCCAGTGATCAATTGTACTCGTATCTTTCAGATGCAAGTATAATTGAAGCCCTGACCAATAGCACTTCTGCATCAGGTCGACATCAGCAACTTGATCAGATGAGCTGACCACGCTGTGGACATTACTCACCAGTGCCGCAATGGTGCATACAACATTAGTGGTAAGTGCACAAGTGGAGCTGAGGACACCAAAAATTTATTTTAATAGGGGGTGGAGGGATTTGATGACAAAGTATTGGGTATGAATAAAGGGATGGGTGCAGACACAGTATGGGCAGTATGGGGTGATGAGTGCAGATACAATATTGAGAGGAAGAAATAAGTGCAAATGTAGAATGGGGGAGTAAAGGGGGATGGGTTCAGACTCCCTATGGGGAGTGAAAGGGGATGGCTGTAGACACAGTACAGGAAGAGAGGAGGCTAGGGTGAAGACACAGAATGAGGAGCGGAGTGGGATGGGTGTGGACACATTATGGGGGGAGAGTGTTATGAGTTCATTTTCCCCTTCACCATTGAGGTCTGATGAACTCCCTCTTCTGGTGAAGGAAGGTAGTGAGGCTGATTACCAAGCACCTGAGCTGGGAGAGGATGACTGGGAGATGGGGATCTCTGACTGGATATAATGCAGCCGATGCCCTTCCTCCTCGCTGGTGATTTCTCTGTGGAATTCTAGGAGACAAGTCTGATTCCTGCTCCTCAAAAGCTAAGTTTTCTGCTTTGCCTTTTTGCATTTGTGTTTTGGTTTTAGTTTGCCTTGCTTTTCTGGATTCTGCCATTCCCTGCTGGGGTGAGCTGAATTCCTTTTTTGCCGGTTGCTCTGTCTTCAGAAAATACCTGAGTACTGACATAGTCTTTTTGAAGCCTAGCGTCTTCAGGGCCTTTTTCCCTGTCAGTCTGTTGGCTCTTATTTTCATAGGGTTTTTCGCGGATTGCAGACGGCAGCTTTTCTATCCTGTCCTGTCTGGTTGGCTTGGGCCCCATCGTTTGCTCAGTCTATCTTTCAATCTGTGTTATTGTTTTTTCTTCTTGATTCACCGTCATTATATGTTGGAGGCTGCCTATTGCTTTGGGGTCTGCTCTGGGGCAGTTTAGATTTCCCTTTCTGTCTTTAGGCTAGGCAGTTCTCCGGCTGTGATCGAGGGGTCTAGGGCATCGTGGGAACCCCCCACGGCTACTGCTAGTTGTTGTTGATAGGTTCAGGGGTCTGCAATCCAATAGTTGCCAACTTCTCTGGTTTTCTGGACTTAGCTAGCATTTCTGTTTTTGCCTCCTACGGTGACTCATTCATAACAGGTGAGGATGGGAATGGTGTGGACACTGCATGAGGAGTGAGTGGTGGACAAAAAATTTGACTATAGAGTACGAGGAGTAGATGGGGTACAGGGGATGGGTGTGAACACAGTATGTGGAGTGAGGGGGGTGTATGAGGAAACAGTATGAAGGATTAATGTGTGTAGACATATAATGGGGAACAAGGAGGGATATATGAGGAAACAGTATGAGAGGGGGATGGGTGAGTACACAGTATAGGAAGCAAGGGGCGAGGAATGGTGCAGACACAGTATGGGTAGCAAATGGGGATGGCATTGGTGCAGACACAGTATAAAGACCGGTGGGATGTGTGAAAAAACAGAATAAACATCGAGGGAGTAAATATGTGAGGAGACTACTGAGGGACATAGTGTGAGGAAACAGTAAGGGGAATAAAAGTGTGTGAGGGCACTGAAAAGATACTGAATAGTGTGGGGGCAGTATAGTGAGGGGGAAGCATAAAGGGACAATATGTCGAGGAAGGGGAATGTGATGAAGGGGCACAGTATAGAGACTGAGCACAATACAGGGGCCAAAGTGTGGGAGGACAGTGTGGAAGAGAGGCACAGTATGGAAAGGAGATGGCATTGCAGAGGGCATGTACCGTAAGAGGAACAGTGTGTGTAAGTCAAATTTTGGGCAGGGAACACAGTGAGAAGATATTATATATTCAGGGGTTCAACCTAGGGCAGATTTTTTTTTACTCAGGAGCATTATAGTATCATTGCTATTTTTAAGGGCATCAGGTTTGGATGTGCTGCAGAAGACCTGAGGAGATGGAAGTCCAAGCAAAGAAGATCTGCTCATCACTTGGTGCAAACTCGCTGTGATTTTCAGGTTTAGGAGCACGAGATCCCGTTTATGGCAGATGTCAGAACAGACTTGCAGCTTCAATCCAAGAAACTTTATTTGTCTTTTAAAAATGTATAAGGTAGTACTGTATGCATTTAGGCATAGGTGTGAGTAGGGGATAAGGAGTGTTAGAGGGCGGAAACTGGACTCTTTCCAAACACTAGCTGCACTCTTAGGGTATGTTTCCACGGTCAGGAAATGCTGTGAATTGGACGCTGTGTACAGCCACAGCTTCCAATTTGCAGCGGCCAGATGTTACAGCATAGTGGAGGGGATTTTATTAAATTCCATCTCCACTATGCATTCAAAGACACAGGTGGAAACCTGCGTATACGCACATGCGGCGCATCTTATTAGAACTCAGTATATCTGTTTATCTTGCAGAGACACTCAGTCTCCGCAAGATAAATTACACAGTCTATGTATGAACACATGCGGAATCACCGCGCACACAAAATCCGGCAGCGATTTGGGTGGAGCTGCGTCCAAAGATCTGCCAATACGCCACGTGGAAACATACTCTTAGACTCTGTTTGATAAAATGGACACTGGGAGGAAGGAGATTTAAAAGTACCACATGACAAAGGTAATTAATTAGTTAACTGGAAAACATCTGAGAACTGCTAACACTTGTTGGTTTGAAAAAACACAATTCAAAATCAATACACGGAATAAAGTGAAATATACGGTAACAAGAAATACTATGTGCATAAGGCTGGGATCACACTACCATGTGTGATGCGAGAAATGCGCACGATTCTCTCGCATCAACACCAGGCGCTACTGACCGGCACTCAGGACCGAAGCTGCGGCTGCATAGAAATACATGCAGCTGCAGCTCCGGTTCTGAGTGCTGGCGGTAGCGCCTGGTGTTGATGCGAGAGACTCGTGCGAGTTTCTCACATCACACTTTGTGGTGTGATCCCGGCCTAAAAAATACAAAAGAGAGAGGAAACCTGCTTTGTGAATAGTGCAGCATAATTTCTTGTTTTTGATTCAAACCTGACGTAACTGGTGCATTTAATAGGAAAATCCAAAATGCCTCTCTTTTATGTTGTTTTTTTTTTCTGTCTGGACTAGGGTTGTTTTTTGTGACTGTGTCATTGGTTTTAGTGGATTTAGACTTCATCAGATCTTGTCTAATTTTTGATTGTACTATATTTCTGGCCTGATCCAGAGACCATGAAGGATAATTCCTTTTTTTACACGTTGTAAATACATGATTCATTATAGCAAGACTTTTTGTTACTACAGTTTCTTTTCTCTCTAGTGAACTCTCCAACAGGAATAGCTTGTCTTATGTGTGGGGGATGAAAACTGTGGAATGCAAAATATTATTCCCTGCTGTTATCTTTCTATGGGTGCTGCTTGAAATTGGAAAGCTATGTTTACCAAATTATCATAAATCTAAAAACGTGATGGACTCACGGTGGAAAAAATTAGTAAAGCGAAGATTATATTCATTCTTATTAAGATAATAAAAAAGGTATATTAGCAGTGATGAGTTAGCACTAAAATGCTCGGGTGCGCGTTGCTCGGGTCAAGCAAATTGGAATACTCGGGTGCTCGACCCGAGCAACGAGCCCAATGTAAGTCTATGGAAAAAAAACAAGTATTTTTACCGTGACCCCCCCCCCCCGGAGGTCCTTTTAAGGTCTAACAACATCTGAAAATTATGGAAACAGTGCTCAAATGCCACGGGAACATCATGGGGAATGCCCCTGGAAGCATTTCTGACTCCCAGGTCACAGCTGTGAACAATGTTGTCAGAGTCTTACGCCATTTTTACAGGTGCACCAAAAAACATACAAAACGAAACCAAAATAGATTTTACTGGAAAATATGTTAAGGAACATCCTTTCCAGGGTAACAACTTTTATATAAGGCAAAATAATTAACCAAAAACAAAAATGTTCCTCGATCGCTTGGGCTATGTTCACATGTTCACATGAGTTTTTGATGCGTTTTTCAACTTTAGTATTGCTTTAAATCAATACAAATGCATTCACTGGGAAATGTCATTTTAACAGTTTATAACCTTATCTGGCCATGTGGTGTGCGACACATCATCAGACATATCCTGTTTCATTTAAGAAGGAGGAACTCTGAAAGTCATAAAGTCTATTTTTAGAGGGCCAGCAGTTGGCCCTCACTATTCTTAGAGAGCCATCAGTTGGCTATGCTTTGCTGTTCCCTTTATTAAACATTTAGTCTCTTATACTGTTATTGCGTATGCAGTGAGTGGCAGGGCTGCTCAAAATTTGGACGCACCCCAACAACCCATTGAAGAGATGTCATGGATGACCATATGCAACCATAATTCCCAGCATTCATTTGGTACTCCCATACTGTTTGCTTATGTACTGAATGGAAGGCCTGCCCTTCACTAAAGTTACATGCACCCCAATAAGCCTTTGAACACACGTACTGGATGGCCACAGGAAAGCCAAGTTCACATTATTCATTTGGTACTCCCATACTCTTTGCTTATGCATTGAATGCAAGGCCTGCCCTGCACCAAAATTACATGCACCCCATTAATCCTTTCAACCAATTTACTGGATGGCCACATGCAAACAAAGTTTCCAGTATTCATTTTGTACTTCCATACTGTCTGCTTATGCATTAAATGGCAAGCCTTGCCCTGCACCAAAGTTACATGCACCCCAATAAGCCTTTGAATCGAAGTACTAGATGGCCACAGGAAAACCAAATTCACATTATACATTTGGTACTCCCATACTGTTTGCTTACGCATTGAATGCAAGGCATACCCTGCACCAAAGTTACACACAACTAAATAAGTCTTTGAACACATTTACAGGATGACCACATGAAACCAAAGTTCCCATTATTCTGATTATTTTAAGTCATCTAAAGTTTGCCCATGAGGTGAATACAAGGTCTGCCCAAAATTTGCACACTCTCCAATCCTCCAAGGAAGAAATGTGGAGGATGGTCTCTAAAAAATGTTTTCCCAGTTTAAAGGAGCAGGTCTCCTATACTTGTAATGCCCATACACTAGTTTATGGGCTAAAAAACATTTTGGGATAAAAAACATTTTCCCCTGGGGGGTACACATCAACCTATGGTGTAAATATGTTTTTTACGGCCATCTTAAACACCCTTGCAAAAAAACTATAGTGACTGTTGCATCACGGACCAAGCTAACCCTCAACATAGAGTGTAAACATTTTTGAAATGGGCATCATAAACACCGTAGAAAAAAATTCCTTGGCTGTTGCATCATGGAACCAGTAGAGAAGTGGAGGATGGCCTCCAAAAAATGCTTTCCCAGTTTAAAGGAGTGAGTCTCCTAAACTTGTAATACCCATACACTAAGTGTATAGGCTGAAAAATATTTTCCCCTGAGGGAACACCTTAACATAGAGTATAAACTTTTTTGGAATGGGCATCATCAACACCCTTGCAAAAATTTCTAGTGGCTGTTGCATTACGGACCATGGTCACCAGGGTGATCTAGTTGTGGATGATGAGGATGAGGAGAAGAGGCAGATAACAGCAAATAGCCAAAATCAGGAAGCATATACCCATGTGTGGATGTGAAGAGGGGCATGGGAATATACCTCCCAAGCAAAGACACTGGATTTGAGGTTAGGTTTCACTGTTATCATGCGGTGGTGTACAGAAGTCTTGCCCAATCCAGCCTTTGCTCATTTTTATAAGAGTCAGCCTGTCAGCATTTTCAGTTGACAGACTGATGCACTAATCAGTTATAATTCCACCGACGGCACTAAAAACGACCTCTGACAAAACGCTAGGGGCAGGATAGGCCAGGACCTCAAAGGCGTACAGATCCAGTTCATATCACGTATCCATCTTTGAGACCCAATAATTAAAAGGCACAGAGGAATCTTGGAGGACATTGGTACGGTCAGCAAGGTACTCCCTCACCATCTTTCATAACTTTGCACATCTTGTGAGAGTACCCCTCGCCTCAGGGCCACTGCGATGGCAGGGTCTGAAAAAACTCTCCCAAAACTTTGCCAGTGTTCCCCTGCCTCTGCTGGATTGGAGTTGTGTCTCTCTCGCCTGTACTCCTTGGTTGTCCAATGAAATGTGACCTCTGCCGCCAGTGTTTTCAGATGGGAATTTTTTTAATAATTATGCAACAAGGGCCTTCTGGCACTGCAACATTTTAGTACACCTGTCTGACTCTGGAAGAAGAAATTGAAAGCTCGCCATGTAGTGTGGGTCTAGAAGTGCCACCAACCAGTAATGACTATCAGCCAAAATTTTGACAATACAAAGGTCACGGGAAAGGCAGTGCAACATAAAGTCAGCCATGCATGGCAGACTGCTAACAGGCAAGACTTCCGTGTCCTCACCAAGAGAATGACTGACCATGCTCACCTCCTCCTTCTCCCTGTCCTCAGGCCATCCACGCTGAACAGACGGTATGACAGTTGTGATTGTAGTTCCATCTATAGTGCATGAAAGTAGCTCCTGTTCTTCCTCCTCTTCCTCATTGTCAACCAATCCACGTTGGGATGACATGAGGTTGGGCTGTGTGTAATCATCCTGTATGCTTCCTTGCTCCATCTCATCATGCTCAGTCTGCAATGCCACCTATTTGATTGTGATCAGAGAGCATTTCAGAAGACAGAAAAGCGGGTTGGTGGCATTAGTTATGGCGTCATTGCTGCTCACCATCTTGGTGGACTCCTCAAAGTTTTATAGGGTGGTACATATGTCTGACATCCATGTCCACTCCTGATGTGTTATGTGTGGAGCCTGTACTGAATACCGATGGCCTTGTTGATGCTGGTAGTCAACAACTGCCCTCTTCTGCTCACAAATACTTTCAAACATGTGCAGTGTTAAGTACCAAAGCGTGGGGACATCACACTCCAGTCGGTGAGCCGGAATCTGCAAACGCTGCTGGAGCTGACATTCCAAAATGTGCACAAAGGAGGCGTACTTTGACAAGCAGATCCGGCAGCTCCGAGTAGCTTTTGAGAAATCATTGAACAATGAGGTTAAGCACAAGGGTCAGGCATGGTACGTGTGAGCTGCTCTCACAGCCGCCACCAGGTTCCGGCCAATATCACACATGACCATGCCTCGCTGTAGGTTTGGCAGTGTCAGCCATACATCTACCTGCTCTTTCAGAGCTGTCCACAACTCTTCAGCATTGTGCAGTTTGTCACCTAAGTATATTAGTTCCAGCACAGCCGGTTGATGCTTGGCTGAGGCAGTGCTGCAGTGCTTCCAGCTTGTGACTGATGTGGTCATTTTGGAGATAGAGCCTGAAGAGGAGGAGGAGGATGAGATGCAAGAGCTGTAGACTGTGTGGGCAACCCTGATTGATGTAGGGCCTGCAATCCTTGGCGTCGAGAGGACGCGTTCCATCCGAAGGTCCCTCTGGGTCCCGGCTTCCACTATGTTAACCCAGTGTGCCACCAGCGCAATGCAGCATACCTGCCCACAAGCACTTGTCCACGTCTCCGTAGTTAGGTGGACTTTCCCAGTAACAGTATTGTTCAGGGCATGAGTAATGTTGTGGGAGATGTGCTTGTGTAATGCCGGGACGGCACACCGGGAGAAAAAGTGGCGGCTCGGGACCGAGTACCTTGGGACGGCCGCCGCCATCAGGTTGCGGAAAGCCTCCATATCCACATGCCTAAAAGGCAACATTAAGAGCGCAAGCAGACAAGAAATGTGTGAATTTAATACTGTGACCTGTGGAGCATTGGCTGCCTATTTACACTTGCGTTCCAATGACTGGGTTATGGACAACTGAAGGCAGCACTGAGACAAGGAAGTGGACATGCTTCATGATTGTGATAGTTGAGTGTGGGCAGTGACAGATGCAGGGCAGGAGGCATCTTCAGATGCAACATGGACAGGGGATTGGCTTGTATGCACAACAGTGGAAGAAGCAGTGTTTTCACCCACAGACACTGTTCCTGGATGTTCGGGCCACAAAGTAGGGTGCTTTGCTGCCATGTGCCTGATCATGCTGGTGGTGGTCAGTCTGGTAGTTATGCTGTCCCTGCTGATGCAGGCATGGCAGCTGGTGCAAATGACCTGTTTGGAGTTATCAGCAGAGTCTTTAAAAAACAAGCAGCCTCGGGAAGATCTAACAGTTGTACTGCCAACTTCCGTCATGTTGGTGTTACAAGGAACGGCAGCCCGTCTTCTATCTGCAGTTACCACACTGCTTCTTCCTGCCTGTTGGGGTGCTATGCCTCCCTCCCCCTGTGTACAGCTGTCCTCGTTCTGCATGTCCTACTGCCAGGTTGGGTCAGTTACTATATCATTCACCAGCTCAACGTCCACTTCTGCACTCTGGTCCTCCTCCTGACTTCCTGGCAATTGTGTATCATCATCATCCACCTGTTGTGACATGTTCCCACCGTCACCTTCATGTGAATGTGGCTGCTCAAATATCATTGCATGCGATCTCATCTTGCCCTGCTTCAAGTGTACTGAGCAAGAGGCACAAATCTATAAATGGAAAAGTGAACAGCTCTTCGGAGTGTCCAAGTGTGGGATCGGTTGTCTTCGGGCACTTGGCAGGGAAGGAGGAAGGAGGATCAGGGTGAGGAATATGCGGTCCAGAGTCACGGCTACTCAGACTTGACGGTGTGGAAGACAGGGTGCTGGTGGTGGTGGAAAAGTGACTAAAAGCATTATCCGCTATCCAACCAACAACTTTTGACACTGATCTGGTTTCAATATTGTTGTTCTGCGGTCCCCTATGAATTCGGACAGGAAGGTCATGTGAGTAGATGTTGGTGTTTGTTGTAGCACAATTTCAGCTTGCCCACGGCCTTGGCCTCTGCATGCACTATCACCATCATGTCAAATTCCCTGTCCCTTGCCACGCACCTTGCCCATTTTAATGGACTACAATATTTACCACATTCCCTACAAATGGCCGAATTGAGAGCGATCTTATATGTGATCCGTGTGCGAGAAAACCACACTTTAAAATATCTGGAATGTAGGTAAAAATGTATTTTTTCTTATGAAACTGGTGTCAATAACTAAGGTAAGACACAGAAAATTCAGTGGAATGGAGGCCTGAAATGCCACAATTTGCAGCCCACACATAGACCAGGCGTCTGACGGAGATACCACACTGCTCAATATGTGGCCTGTATTTATTTATTTTTTACCCCAAAATAGTGTATAGACCTAGGATAACAGACAGCAAATACAGTAGAATGGAGGCCTGAAATGCCACAATTTGTAGCCCACAGATAGATCAGGCGTCTGACAGAGATACCAGACTGTTCAATATATGGCCTGCATTTTTTAATTTTTTTGCCCAGCTAAATTGTGTAGGTTAAGTAGACTAAGACACAACAAAAAAAATTCTATAGAGGCCTGAAATGGCACAATTTTGAGCACAATGATATGCAATCCATGTGGCAGACAAAACCATATGCAAAATATTGCCCTGTAGCTAAATATTTTTTTGGCAGCTAAGAATTTTTTGGGCAGCAAAATGGTGTCAAGAAATTCTATAAGACACTCCAAAAAAATTTAACAGAACCACAAAAATGTCAGAAATTTCTGCGCACTCAGATGTGATGGCTGGGATGGGCAAACCTGTTTAAAATAGCTGGATTTTCATGCTGTACTATATAAAGGATCTGGCTGTATTCTGCAGTGTCAACAAGCAAATGGAGAAAACAAGGGGGCTCTGGATAGCTGTGGAATAAAATAATCAGGATTAAGATTCCAAAAAAATAATTCCTGGCCACTGATACCTGGGGCTAGATTTATACTGTCAATATATGTAATAGGCAGCAGCAGACAGTAATGGAATTGAATGGACCCTCTTGATGTATGCAATGAAGTATGGCACATACAATGCCTGCCTACTACTGATATCTATATAGCCACATACAGTGCCTGCATACCTTGCACAGATGTGTATATAGCCACATACCCTCCCTGCCTACCTAGCACTGCAATCTATATACCCCGTAATTAGTCCTTAGCAGGAATGTTGGTTTAGATGCATATGTGGATTCAACAATGGTATACCCACACTAACTAATAAAAGCACAAATCTCTCCTTATCTCAGCAGCAATTCTCCCTACACTGTCTGATTCTGGAGCCGACTATGCTGATCAGGGCGGCGCCAGGTCTGATATAGATCTGATGATGTTGTGCGGCCAGCCAATCACTGTAATACCACAACAAAGATGGCTGTGGCATTACAGTGCTTGGCAGACAATCCCTGCTTGCTGATTGGCACTCTAAATAGCGCCAAACATGCAAGGCGGGGACCCGAGCTCCCTCTAAATAATCCCGGAAATACTCGGTGCTCGCCGAGCACCGCGAGTACAGCGATACTTGGGCAAGTACCGAGTAGTGGCAACCATGCTCGCTCATCACTAGATATTAGACATGTCATCATTCCATATTAGGAGTGTATCGTCTATACACCTTGCATGGTATTTTATAGATTTATAAAAAGGATTATTTGTGTTGTAAATATGACTTTCCTCCCATCGTACCTGACTAAATTTGCAACCGATAGGGAGAACTTCACTCCCAAGAAAACACCACTTTTTTGGAGAAATTTTTTTTCGTTGAACATAAAATAGTCATGAGTAGAGTTGAGCGATACCAGCCGATACTTGAAAATATCGGATCGGAATGGATCGGCCGATCTTAAAAAAAAGTATCGGTATCGCCGATTCCAATACCGGGAACCAATGTAAGTCAATGGGGCCAAAATATCGGAATTAAAAAAACCCTTTCTTTCCTTGTAGGTTAATTCTACATGAAGAAAAACAACTAAGAATAATGTAGAATGTATTGTGGGAGGTGGAGGAGACATTAAAGCCATAGAGGTTTAGCCCAATCAAATGGAATAGCAGGAATTAAACTTTTTTTTTAAAGACGTTAGGAGTTACAAAGATATTGACTATGTTAGCCTCATTTATATTTTGCCAGACATGTATGTCTTCTTCTTCTTTCTTCTTTCTTCTTCTTTCTTATTCTTCTTCCTTTTTTTACCTTCTTCTTCTTCTTCTTATTCCTTTTTTTACATTCTTCTTCTTCTTCTTCCTTTTTTTACATTCTTCTTCT
The DNA here is from genome assembly GCF_039654945.1 of Dendrobates tinctorius. Classification (NCBI taxonomy): domain Eukaryota; kingdom Metazoa; phylum Chordata; class Amphibia; order Anura; family Dendrobatidae; genus Dendrobates; species Dendrobates tinctorius. Next base: position 13,798,064 of record NW_027361717.1, on the reverse strand, counting down.
TATTCCTTTTTTTACATTCTTCTTCTTCCTTTTTTTAAATTCTTCTACTTCCTTTTTTTACATTCTTCTTCTTCCTTTTCTTACATTCTTCATATTCTTCTTATTCAACAATTATTATTCTACATATTCAACTTCTTCATCTTCTTCCTATTCTTCTTCATCATATTCTTGTTTGTGTCAGGCATTCCTGTAGTTGTTATCTAGAAAAGTTAGAAGTTTACACCTTCCGTTCTGCCTGTCACAAAAGATTTACAACAGGATTTGTCCCCGCTCAGTTTGGCCTGCAGCAGCAGGCCTTTTCTAGGGGCACCACGAGGAGGAACGGACTCACCCCCATACACTGCTTAGTCTTCTTCTGCTTATAAATAAGATAATATCATTTGCTCAGAGTATTAGTCTTATGCTTAATGTTCTTCTGCTTTGTTTTTTTATGCTTCTTTGTCTTCTCTCTCTTGTTGTTCTGCATCTTGGTGGTTGTCTTCCTGTTCTTTGTCCTCTTGAACCAGCTGACGGTACTGGCACCCGTAGGGGCAGCAGAAGGAACAAGAGCCAATGGCACTACCGAGGACCAGCTGACGGTGCTGGAACCCGGTTACTAAGCAGGAGGTACCTGTGCTACAAAGCACTACCAAGGACCAGCAGACGTTGCCGGAACTCGGATACCGAGATGGAGGCACCTAGGCCAAAGGCTCTGACGAGAACCAGCTGACGGTGCTGGAACCCGGAGGGGTAGCATAAGCTGCAAGAGAAAATGGAAATAGCGAGGACCAGCTGACAGTGCTGGCACCCGGAGGGGCAGCAGAAGGAATAAGAGCCAATGGCACAACCGAGGACCAGCTGACGGTGCTGGAACCCGGTTACTAAGCAGGAGGTACCTGTGCTACAAAGCACTACCAAGGACCAGCAGACGTTGGCGGAACTCGGATACCGAGATGGAGGCACCTAGGCCAAAGGCTCTGACGAGAACCAGCTGACAGTGCTGGAACCCGGAGGGGTAGCATAAGCTGCAAGAGCAAATGGAAATAGCGAGGACCAGCTGACAGTGCTGGCACCCGGAGGGGCAGCAGAAGGAATAAGAGCCAATGGCACAACCGAGGACCAGCTGACGGTGCTGGAACCCGGTTACTAAGCAGGAGGTACCTGTGCTACAAAGCACTACCAAGGACCAGCAGACGTTGCCGGAACTCGGATACCGAGATGGAGGCACCTAGGCCAAAGGCTCTGACGAGAACCAGCTGACGAGGGGTAGCATAAGCTGCAAGAGCAAATGGAAATAGCGAGGACCAGCTGACAGTGCTGGCACCCGGAGGGGCAGCAGAAGGAATAAGAGCCAATGGCACAACCGAGGACCAGCTAACGGTGCTGGAACCCGGTTACTAAGCAGGAGGTACCTGTGCTACAAAGCACTACCAAGGACCAGCAGACGTTGCCGGAACTCGGATACCGAGATGGAGGCACCTAGGCCAAAGGCTCTGACGAGAACCAGCTGACGGTGCTGGAACCCGGAGGGGCAGCTGAAGTTACCCCTGAAAAGCAAAGTTGGCATGCCGCAAGCTGGCCGCAGTTACCGAATCACACAGTCCTACAGGGGGTGCTTGTCCTACTGGCACTACGGAACAAGCCTTTCTTACCAGAACCCGCAGTCCACATAGGAAGCACCTAAACTGCTGGCACCCTAGCCTCGGCTAACCCAACCGCAACACGACATGGCAACTTGGGGTGGCAAACTGACATTGACACTTCCCGGAAACAGCAGGCAGGGCTGGAACCAAGCTGGGCAGGAGGGAGTACCCGTGCCAAAGTCAGTTATGAGCAGCAACTGGCGATGTTGGAGCCCAGGGACAAGCACTTAGCAGGCTGAGGCCTGATGTGCTGTCAATTGGGAGGCAGCAGGACAGATTGCCATCAAAACAGCAGGGGAACAGCTGACGTTACTGAACCCCACAAACACAGGAGCTAGTGTTTTACTCTGTGAAGACGGCACTTCCGAGCTACAACTGGCTGTGTTGAAGCCCAGGAAATAGGAGGGTGTAGGCAGAGGCCTACTGTCTTTGGAATGCGGAGACAGCAGGAGAGACTGCCATCTCCACAGCAGGGGAACAGCTGTCAGTGCTGAACCCCACTAACACTTGAACGAATGTGTTTGGCTCTGTGGAGATGACACTTCTGAACACCAACTGACGCTGTTGGAGCCCAGGATTAGGCGAGGAGCAGGCTGGGGCCTGTTGCTTTTGGCAGGTGAAGGCAGCAGGAGACTTGCCATCTCCACAGCAGGGGAACAGCTGGCAGTGCTGAACCCCACTAACACTTGAACGAATGTGTTTGGCTCTGTGGAGACGACACTTCTGAACACCAACTGACGCTGTTGGAGCCCAGGATTAGGCGAGGAGCAGGCTGGGGCCTGTTGCTTTTGGCAGGCGAAGGCAGCAGGAGACTTGCCATCTCCACAGCAGGGGAACAGCTGGCAGTGCTGAACCCCACTAACACTTGAACGAATGTGTTTGGCTCTGTGGAGACGACACTTCTGAACACCAACTGACGCTGTTGGAGCCCAGGATTAGGCGAGGAGCAGGCTGGGGCCTGTTGCTTTTGGCAGGTGAAGGCAGCAGGAGACTTGCCATCTCCACAGCAGGGGAACAGCTGGCAGTGCTGAACCCCACTAACACTTGAACGAATGTGTTTGGCTCTGTGGAGACGACACTTCTGAACACCAACTGATGCTGTTGGAGCCCAGGATTAGGCGAGGAGCAGGCTGGGGCCTGTTGCTTTTGGCAGGTGAAGGCAGCAGGAGACTTGCCATCTCCACAGCAGGGGAACAGCTGTCAGTGCTGAACCCCACTAACACTTGAACGAATGTATTTGGCTCTGTGGAGACGACACTTCTGAACACCAACTGACGCTGTTGGAGCCCAGGATTAGGCGAGGAGCAGGCTGGGGCCTGTTGCTTTTGGCAGGTGAAGGCAGCATTAGACTTGCCATCTCCACAGCAGGGGAACAGCTGTCAGTGCTGAACCCCACTAACACTTGAACGAATGTATTTGGCTCTGTGGAGACGACACTTCTGAACACCAACTGACGCTGTTGGAGCCCAGGATTAGGCGAGGAGCAGGCTGGGGCCTGTTGCTTTTGGCAGGTGAAGGCAGCAGGAGACTTGCCATCTCCACAGCAGGGGAACAGCTGGCAGTGCTGAACCCCACTAACACTTGAACGAATGTGTTTGGCTCTGTGGAGACGACACTTCTGAACACCAACTGATGCTGTTGGAGCCCAGGATTAGGCGAGGAGCAGGCTGGGGCCTGTTGCTTTTGGCAGGTGAAGGCAGCAGGAGACTTGCCATCTCCACAGCAGGGGAACAGCTGGCAGTGCTGAACCCCACTAACACTTGAACGAATGTGTTTGGCTCTGTGGAGACGACACTTCTGAACACCAACTGACACTGTTGGAGCACAGGATTACGCATGCCGCATGCAGAGGCCAATGGGCAGCGGTTTTTATGGAGGTTGTTGACTACTACTGATTCTAACCATGCTCCACTTAGGCCTCTGGCTCCACTGTCTCTACTATTTACCCTGGCCTCCAACCCCGCCAGCTACATCTCTGAAGTGGTGTCAGCACAATCTACACTTGTTCCTGTGTTACTGGTGCTCAGTCCCGTCAGTTGATCCCCTGATGTTTGTCCGGCAAGTTCGCCAGCTCTGTCCTCATTCCCACTACTGGTTATGGGAATGTGGACAGAGCAGGAGACCTTGCCGGACACACATCAGGGGATAAACTGATGGGACTGAGCCACAGGAACACAGGAACAAGTGTAGATTGTGCTGACGCCACTTCAGAGATGTAGATGGCGGGGTTGGAGGCCAGGGGAAATAGTAGAGACAGTGGAGCCAGAGACCTAAGTTGGGCACGGTTAAAAATCAGTAGTGGTTTGAATGTTGATGGAGCTGGTGACTTTGCCATCCACACAGCAGGGGATCAGCTGGCGTTACTGAACCCCACTAACACAGGAGCTAGTGTGTTTCTCTGTACAGACGACACATCTGAGGGACAACTGGCTGTGTTGAAGCACAGGGATTATAGTTCAGGTGGTAGAAAAATGAACACACCAGCAGACCTGGATACAGTTGACAACCACTAATTTAGTCTGTAAGAGGAATGGCAAAGTCTTTGGAGATCCAGGCCTTGTACATTTTCAGAAAAGTCAGCTGGTCAACATTATCAGAAGATAGTCGCGTGCGACGGTCTGTTAGTACACCACCTGCGGCACTAAAGACACGTTCCGATAATACACTGGCAGCAGGGCAAGCCTGCACCTCCAATGCATACTGGCTAAGCTCTGGCCATGTATCCAGCTTAGAGACCCAAAACTTGAAGGGGGAAGAGCCATCTGGGAGTACAGTGACAGGGCAAGACATGTAGTCTGACACCATCTGACGGAAGCGTTGCCTCCTGCTGACTCGAGGCGTCACTGATGGTGTAGACAATTGTGGTGGACACACAAAACTTTGCCACATTTGGGCCATAGTGGTCTTGCCTTGTTCTGCAGCGCTGCCTCTGCTCCCTCTTTGTGCAGAGTTTCCTCCACTGCCTCGACGCACAGAGCTGCTTTGTAAAGCACTAGCAACAATGCTGTCGGGTGGAATGGAAAACATTATGGACTGCACCAGTGACTCTTCGTACTCCCGCAGTTTACGCTCCCGGTTCAACGTTGGTATGAGCCTTTGTACGCTGTCCCGGTAGCGAGGATCTAGGAGGGTGTACACCCAATAATCAGCCGAGATGAGAATGTGGGCGATGCGGCGGTCGTTTCTCAGGCACTGCAGCATGAAATCAACCATGTGCTGCAGACTCCCAACTGCCAAAGAACCGCTGTCCCCTGTTTGAGGCGTGACCTCGGCCTGCTCTGCATCACCCCACCCTCGCTGTACATACTGAGTAGAGGTTTGTGTACCTCCCTCCTCTGGAGAGATGTCTTCCTCCTCCATCGACTCCTCCTCATCCTCCTCACAAAGTGTCCCCTGCCTAGGCCTTTGTGAGGAAACACGTAGCGCAGACTGTCCAGAAGCAGATGGCATTTGGGACTCCTCATCCTCCACCTCTTCTGAAACCTCATCCCTTAGTGCTTGCAGTGTTTGTTGAAGCAGGCAGATAAGGGGGACAGTCATGCTGACTAGTGCATCATCTGCACTCGCCATCCGTGTGGATTCATCGAAGGCACGCAAAACGAGGCAGATGTCCTTCATAGAGGCCCACTCAATGGTGCTGAAGTGTGAACGACGCACAGTGCGACTTGTTTGCGCCTGATGCAGCTGGTACTCCATGACTGCTGCCTGCTGCTCACACAACCGCTCCAACATATGTAATGTTGAATTCCACCGGGTGGGTAGGTCACATATGATGCGATGTTCCGGAAGGCCAAATCGTTGCTGCAGAGCAGCGAGGCGCGATCTTGCCGTGCTGGAACGCCGCAAGTGAGCGCACTCTATGCGGACCTTGTGCAACAGTGCATCAAGATCCGGATAGTCCCTCAGAAAGCTCTGCACGACCAAGTTAAGCACATTTGCCAGACATGGGATGTGTGTGAGGTTGCCTAGGCCAAGAGCTGCCACCAGATTTCGGCCACTGTCACACACTACCAAGCCCGGCTGGAGATTCGCTGGCCCAAACCACACATCGCTCTCCTGCTTGATAGCATTCCAGAGCTCCTGCGCTGTGTGGCTTCGATTCCCCAAAGAAATTAATTTGAGTACAGCCTGTTGACGTTTGGCCATGGCTGTGCTCATATCGGTCGTAACAGGCTCCTGCTCTGCTGTTTCTGAGGAAATTGAGTAGGAGGAGGAGTCTATGTGTACAGACTGGAGTCCTGCAATCCGTGGCGTTGGAAGAACACGTACAGCGCTACTCTCCAGATCTGTACCCGGCTCCACAACATTGACCCAGTGGGCAGTGAGGGAAAGGTATCGTCCCTGTCCATGGTTACTGGTCCACGCATCGGTGGTCAGGTGGACCTTGCTACTAACGGCGTTTAGTAGCGCATGTTTTATTTTGCCCTCAACATGTTTCTGCAGGGCAGGGACGGCTCGCCTGCTGAAAAAAAGCGGCTGGGCACGTTGTATTGGGGGACTGCCAATGCCAATAAGTCCCGGAAGGTGTCAGTGTCCACCAGCCTGAATGACAGCATTTCAACTGCCAGAAGTTTGGCAATGCCAGCATTCAGAGACTGTGCTCGGGGATGTTTTGCCGAGTAAGGGCGCCTTTTTTCCCATGCCTGTGCTACCGATGGCTGTGATGGATGGGAACGTGCTGCTATGGGTGGAATCTGACAGGGTCTCCGGACAACAGTGGCAGAGGTTCTTCCTTGGCGATCCTGTGAGGAAGCCGAACCAGCAGTGTGTGAGCTGGAGGAAGAGGCCCCAACACGAACTGAAGAGGTGGTAGGTGGTGCTGTACGTTGGCCTACGTATTCAGGGTGTCTCTGCAACTCCAACTCGTGCTTGGTGCGCACATGTTTCCACATATTTGTGGTATTGAGGTTGCTGACATTTCTCCCTCTTTTGACTATCTGATGACACAGCTTGCATTTGACAAAGCAAATGTCATCTGCAACTGTGTCAAAAAAGGACCACGCACTGCAAGTCTTGGGAGCGCCCGTTTTGCCTTTGGAATGAGGAATGCTCCTAACGGGTGCCGAAGTGGAGGGTACAGGCAACCAAGTCTTCCCCCTCCCTCTGCCTCCTGTTTTGGCCGGTAGGGGAATCTCTTCCTCCGAGCTGCTCCCACCACCTTCCTGTTCCTCACGCCATGATGGGTCAAGGACCTCATCATCTTCCCTCCCCTCTTCAAACAGCTGCTTCTCCGGGGTTGTCTCGCCAGCACCGTACGCACCAGAAAGTGGCAACTGAGTCTCGTCATCATCTGATGTGTACTGAGGTGTGCTGACCATAGGCACTGGCCCACTCGCCTCTTCAGATTCAGAGGGACAAAGAAGTTGCGCATCACTGCATACTCCCTCTTCTTCACATTCAGGAATGCTGCTTGGCTGGCCCCCTCTTTCCAAGCCAACAGATTCCGAGAACAGAAGTAGAGACTGTGATGGCTCCTGTCCATGTCTCTCTGACTGCCTGGGCACTTTGGCAGGTGGTGAAGAGACAGATGGTTGCTCTTCGGTGCTCTAGTCCTGAGAGGCTGTGGAAGTAATTGAAGTCGATGCGTTAGCTGCCATCCATCCGACAACGGCTTCAATTTGTTCCTCCCGCAGCAGTGGGGTACGTTGAGGTCCTACAAAGCTGCGCATAAAGGACTGTTGCCTGCTAAAACTGGGGGATGCTGATCCACTGGTGCCCGCAGCAGGCCCAGAATCCCCACGTCCTCTACCTGCAGAATCCCCACGTCCTCTCCCTGCAGAATCCCCACGTCCTCTCCCTGCTGAAACTCCACGCCCACGCCCACGCGCCTTACTCCCTGCCTTCTTCATCTTGCCAGACTGCTTAAGATAGGCAGAAAAGTACAAAGGGGGGCCTTAGTGTGCTTATTCCTGAACAGCTGGTTACAGGTACAAGAAACACTAATTTTATGAAGTGTGTGTGTGTGGACTACACTTTAATAGGAGCTGATGTGGCCTACACAAGTTCCAAATGTAGTGTTTGGTGAACTTTTTTTGTGGTTTCTTTGTTGGAAACAAACTCAAAGTATGTGAACAAAGAATTGAAACTGATAGTATCACCAACTTTTTGGAGCTATTACAATGCAGGCAGGTAACCTACAATGCAAAAGATGAGGGCTCCAAAAAAATTGGGTAATACTAATCTGGCTGCGCCGGCAGGGCACAAGCCAGAAAAAAAGGCTCCTCTATCTACTCCTATATAGTGTTTGCAACCAACCAATGTTGATGGATACGGATGGATGCACACTAATAGGAGAAGAAAAAATGAGCTGCACTCAAAGACAAATATGTGTGAGGCAGTGACACACGTTGAGCGTCCTACAACCAGACGTACAGTAGCTGCAGGACACTCTACTCTGCGTGAGCTGCACTCACACACAGTCAGAGACCTCTCAAACAGCCGTGAACAGTGCAGCTAAGTGGGCACTGGCACTGACAGGCTGCAGAAAGGCTCCGCTGTGTACTCCTATATAGTGTTTGCAACCACCGTAGATGGAGACGGATGGATGCACACTAATAGAAGAAAAAATGAGCTGCAATAAAAGAAAAATGTGTGAGGCAGTGACACGCTGAGCGTCCTACAACCAGACGTAGCTGCAGGACACACTACTCAGCGTGAGCTGCACTCACACACAGTCAGAGACCTCTCAGACAGCCGTGAACAGTGCAGCAAAGTGGACACTAGCACTGAAAGGCTGCAGAAAGGCTCCGCTGTCTACTACTAGTGTTTGCAACCAACGTATATGGATACGGATGGAAGCACACTAGATTGAAATTATGTAAAAAATGCAGCTCAAAAATTAAAAGATGTATGAGGCAGCAGTGAGGCACGCTGGGCAGCCTACAACCTGACGTGGCTGCAGGACCCACTCCACAGCGTGAGCTGCACTCACACAGCCCTTGCAGACAGCTGTGAACACTGCTGCTAGGGCAAAGAAGGCTACAGTGGTGGTTTATGTAGCCTGGGTAAAGCACTAGATGTTTGGTGGAATCGCTATTTCTAACTGTCCCTCACAGTCTTCTACAGCAGCCTGTCCCTAACTGAATTCACAGCAGAGTGAACCAGAAATGGCGGCTGCGGTGGCTTTTATAGTGCATCATGACATCATTTCGGCAGCCAATCACAGCCATGCCAATAGTTAACATGCCTACATGCCTAACAGGATGTGCCCACACTTCGGAGGATTCCCATTGGCTTAATCAAAGCAAGCAGGCTCATAGCATGATGGGAATTTCCGATTCCGATTCCGGTATCCGATATGACAAAAGTATCGGAAGTCAGTATCGGAATTCCGATACCGCTAATATCGGCCGATACCCGATACTTGCGGTATCGGAATGCTCAACACTAGTCATGAGTCAATAGAAATGACAGAACCAAATAGTAAAACTGGAGAGACAAAAAGCGTAAATAGGTAACCAAGTGGTACAGAATATTATAGGTACGCTCACCTGATAGGGTTGTGGCAGTCACAACACCTATAGAAACATGTAAAAGGCTGCAGCAGGACCACCAAGGAGTTATAATGATCATTGAGGTTTCATCCTTGTGAAGGGGTTTGGAAACTTTGAAACGCGGTGATAAATCAACCGCATTCATGCTTCACCTTCGTGTGTGATCGCATTTTTGAAATCATGGGCAGCGTGGAATTTAAACCACCATATTTCTCATTCATTACAATAGAAATTGCAAAACAGATTTAATGCAACCTTGAAGATCTACAGTATAGGGGCTGTGTGTCACGGTTTCACTCCTTAATGTGTCTGGGATGCAGTAACTCACAGCTCAGCCATCAAGTCTGGTGCAGGGGCATGCTGAGCTGATAGTATGTTGATTGACAGCTCTGCTGTCCAATCTGAGACTGGAAGGCACTGGCTGTCTCCAATTGCTCATTGTCCCAGGTGATTGCCAGGCTACTTCACTTGGCTTTTACTCCCAGACCTCTGCCAGACGTACATTCAGCTAAGTGTGGTTTGTTTTTCAGTGCCTTGCGTTCTGCCTGTAGATCTTTCTTTGCCTGACTTTGGAATGCGCTTTGTCTGCTTAACCCCTTCTGCTTGATCCACTATACCCTGGTATTCTGACCTCAGAACGTTACCTGACTACACCTTTGTCTCTTTCATCTGTTTATGACATACCTTTTGGGCTTTTGACTTTTGGCTTTTGGAAACTTGGGCGAAAAGGTGGGAGATGCAGTTTAATAATGATAAATGTAAGGTTATAGACATGAGAAGAAGGAATCAATATCACCATTACACACTGAACGATAAACCACTGGGTAAATCTGACATCGAGAAGGACTTGGGGATCCTAGTTAATGATAAACTTACCTGGAACAGCCAGTGTCAGGCAGCGGCTGCCAAGGCAAACAGGATCATGGGGAGCATTAAAAGAGGTCAGGCTACACATGATGAGAGCATTTTACTAACTCTGCACAAGTTCCTGCTTAGGCTGCACATGGAGTACTGTGTACAGTTTTGGGCACCAGTGCTCAGGAAGGATATAATGGAACTAGAGAGAGTACAAAGTAGGGCAACAAAATTAATAAAGAGGATGGGGGAACTACAATGCCCAGAGAGATTAGCAAAATTAGGATTATTTAGTCTACAAATAAAACGACTGAGGAGCGATCTAATAACCATGTATAAGTATATAAGCTAATTATGCAAATTGTCTCTTCAGAGAGGAAGAGGACTAGAACTCTAGTGCCACCTATTGGAGGTAGCAATCCTAAAAGTCAACGCTGACCCTTGACTTTTAGGATTGCTACCTCCAATAGGTGGCACTAGAGTTCTAGTCCTCTTCCTCTCTGAAGAGACAATTTGCATAATTACCATATTTCCCAGAGGAGCATTGCGGCTTTAAGTCTCCTCACCTCGACATGCTTAGCATGTTATTCTCCGCAAGGAGAAATGATACTTCTTGGATATAAGTATATAAGGGGACAATAGAAATATCTCTCTGAGGATCTGTTTATGCCAAGCAAGGTGACGGCCACAAGGGCATCTGGAGGAGAGAAGGTTTTTCCACCAACATAGAAGAGGATTCTTTACTGTTAGGGCAGTGAGAATTTGGAATTCCTTGCCTGAGGAGGTGGTGATGGTGAACTCAGATGAGGGGTTCAAAAGATGACTTGATGTCTTCCTGCAGCATAACAATATTGTATCTAAGGCTGGTTTCACATTTGCGTTTTTTTGCGCTGCATTTTTGTGCATACGTGCGCATGTGTTTTTTTCCCCTATATTTAACATGGGTGCGCATACGTGCGCATTGGCATGCGCACGTATGCGTTTTTCGTGCGCTGCATTTTTTTATGGTGTGAGTCCTTAATTTCCAGATGCTACATGTTGCATTTTTTGGTCCGCCCAAATGCTTAAAAAAAATGCATGCACACGTATGTGCACGTTTTGCGCAAAAAAATTACCATTATGGTATATTGGTGCGCAAACGTGCGCATTGGCATGCGCATGTATGCGTTTTTTTTGCGCATGCGTTTTTTTTTGGTGTCCATTGGTTAGACTAGTTATAAAAATCCCCACCAAAGAAAACTTCATGTCTATATAAAAGGAGGTGTCTGCCAGCAATGTACCATAACTATAGAGACAGCCTGGAGAGCAGAAAGACTGCAAAAGAAGACTCCATTTTCAATTCCAGCTTCAGCGGCAAGAATGTGAGTATTATTACATATAAAAATGTATGCCTGTCCTTTTAAATAGTATATGTACTAATGCTTTGTATTATTTTTACATGCAGTATGTCTTCGGAATCGGAATATTCATCATCCCGGCAGGAACTGGTGCAAGCAGACCGTGAGGTGATTATTTTCGTGCGTTTGGTAAGTATATCTTCTGCTTCTCAAAATCTCTAATGTTTGTTGGGTTTTTTCAGACATCGTCATCTTCAGCGGACGCGACTAGTGAGGGTGAACAGCATGAGCAGCCAAGCCAAGTCCGGAATGTAAGTATCAAATGATTTGTAATGTTCTTTATTTTTTATCTTCTATATTCCCTCTTTTCTGGATCTTTTTTATAACTTTTTATTCACACAAAATTTGAATATTCTAATGAATGTGCTTTGTCTAGGTTCCACAACGGGATGAAGACGTCTACCTGGATAATGAACACCTTATCCGCCTGGTCCAGGAGCGTGCCCCATTGTGGGACAGCCGTGACCGGCTGTAGAAGGACAATGTGGTGACACGGTGGCTATGGAATGAGGTGGCCGCAGCGTTGATGGATGGCTGGGACAGCGCCACTGCATCCTCCAAAAAGGCATTTAGTAAGTATTTCCCTGCTCTGTTATGCCGCAGTGACTATTGTCCTTGATGCCACTGTTGGGTTTCGTGCTAGATATATTCTAGCAGGAAACCCAACAGTGTCATCTGGCTCAACAGTGACTGCTTTGGGTATTGTATTGCTGTATTGTGCCGCAGTGACTATTTTCCTTGATGCCACTGTTGGGTTTCGTGCTAGATATATTCTAGCAGGAAACCCCACAGTGTCATCTGGCTCAACAGTGACTGCTTTGGGTATTGCATTGCTGTATTGTGCCGCAGTGACTATTGTCCTTGATGCCACTGTTGGGTTTCGTGCTAGATATTTCCTAGCAGGAAACCCCACAGTGTCATCTGGCTCAACAGTGACTGCTTTGGGTATTGTATTGCTGTATTTTGACGCAGTGACTATTGTCCTTGATGGCACTGTTGGGTTTCGTGCTAGATATATTCTATCAGGAAACCCAACAGTGTCATCTGGCTCAACAGTGACTGCTTTGGGTATTGTATTGCTGTATTGTGCCGCATTGACTCTTGTCCGTGATGGCACTGTTGGGTTTAGTGATAGCATATGTCATGCATCATACACAATTGTTAAATGTTGTTTATTTGTTTTTCCAACAGTAGACAAAGTCCGAACACGTTGTCGCTCGATCAAGGACCGCTTCAACAGTGATGTTCGTGCTGAGGGCCAGGTTCGCAGTGGTTCAGCGTCAAGGACAAGAACAAGATACTGGTACTATCAAGCGTTGCAGTTCCTAAGACCGGTCCTTGCCACCAGATCGTAAGTGTTATAATTTTTTGGTTTTTATTTTTATTAATCTGTGCTTTTCTAATCCACAGCTCATGCTTCTTGTAAAGGCATGATAGTAATGATTTTCCTTTCTTCCACAGCACCTGGAGCAGCACCCTGCATCCTTGCACTGGAGCGGTCCTTTATCGGACGACTTCGGACCAATCTCAGTCATCCGACAGCCAGGAAGCACCTTGCACGTCAGCAACACAAACAGCTGCTGACCAGGAAGCTGGTCAATCAGGTGTTCCCCTGTCCCAGGTATCTGCCACTGGTTATGCGGGCACTACCCGCCAGCGGCAGAGGGCCTTGGACAGGAATGTCTTGCCCGAGTTTATGCACTTGAGCGTGGCCTTTAATGCCAGCCTCAAATCGCTGTCAGACAGAGTGGAAAGCGGTTTTTCACTCATGGAACGTGGTTTTAACCGCATGGAACACCACTTCCATTCTGTCGAACAGCGCCTTGACCGTCTGGAGGCCGACCTCAACAGACCAGCGCACCATTTTTTTTAATAAGATTGAAAAGGGCATGGCAGAACACCTTAGTCCTGAGCAACAGCTGAGTGTGCTGCAGGCCTGCAACAATGCTTTTTTGCAGGCTATGCAGCATAATCGGTACGGGCAGCAGTCAGTGGTGTCATTTCCAACTGTGCCACCATTGACTCGCTTCACCTCACTACCGACTTGTGCTGCATACCACTGCAAGGACACCTCTATTCAAAGCCAGGACACCCACCATTACACCACCACAAGTCTGAGTGCTGCTTGTCACTTCACCGACACCACCATGGCAAGCGCTGCTCCTGTATGGAGCACTACTGCCACCCCCATGCATGCTTGGAGCACAGCCACAGTAACCACTCCTCAAACGTGGAACAGCCCTGCCGCAAACACTACAACATGTACTAGCCCTGCCACCACCACTCTGCAAACCTGGACCATCACTGCCACCACCAGTCCTCCAGCAAGGACGAGCACTGCCATCGCCACCACAGAGCACCAGCAGCAGCAGCAGCCACAACAGCAGCAGCAGCAGCATGCACAGCAGCAGCCACAGGAGCAGACGGGGACCCACATTCCTTATTTGTCCCAAGTTCCAGGCGGTGCCAACATTCAAGGTGGGCATTGGGCCCAAGTAGGTCCAGGCAGGCCAGTTTAAGAAGACAAACAGTTAGGACCACTGTAGCTGAACCTCTGTCCTCTCCTCCTAGTGTGTCTAGTTCCATTCCCATAACTGGACTCCCTTCCCCCACAAGTTTTGTTGCCCCTTCCCCTAGAACACCTTCATCGACTATAAGCTGTTCATCTTCACTGCACACCCCCAACTTGCAACCATCTGCCCCCAAACGCAGAAAAAAATAAAGTTTTTTATAACTTTTTGGGTTAAAAATAAATTTACATTTCTGGTTCACCATAACAAAGTTTGATTAATGTTTTTGGCGCCACCTACACACACTGCGCTGTACACACAATGTGCCTTAAACTTTGCAAGGTGTCATAAAAAGTATTTTGAGGACTGGCTGTTTTTACCATCCTCATTTCACTTATTGTGATACTAGGCAAGGGGGATTATACTGTGGGTTGAATCTACTGATGCAAAAAAAAAGTCGGAGTTTCGTTCGAAACCCTACCACAATGTTACTTAATGGGAAATAAAAGTCGGCATTGAGCGGATTACATTCATCCACTCAATGCAGACTTTTATTCCCCATTGACTTGCATTGGGGTCAGGTTTTGAACGAAACTACGAATTTTTTTCCACTAGTCGAACCAGTTTCATTTGAAATGAATTTGGTTTCATGAAACTCGATCCAACTAAAGTCGCTCAACTGTAATCATAACTACTTATCAATCATGGCCTGGTTAATACACATATCATATTTAACCTGCAGCATTGCTTACGTACCAACATAATTCACGCAGACTAGCGATGCTGCAGTTTAACTCATATGTGTATTTACCTGCCCAGGTGTGAGAACATCATGAATTCACAGGTATACATGGGAAGTTTTTTATTTGATTGGAGTGTAAAAAACATAGTGCACTCGGTACTGGTATCAATACAGGTTTTTTATTAACATACACACACGAAAACATTTTTACACCATTTCATCTTGCCAGTGCACCCAACCTACATCAGAGATAAAGTAGGCCGCAAATTGGTCCCTCATTTGGCCAACTTCAACGGATGACCTGAGAGAGTGCTGAGTGAATTCAGGCAATGGGTTAGGAGCAGCATCATCGAGTTCAAAGGTCGGGTGCTCTTTAGCCATCACAAAATTATGTAGAACCACACATGCCTTCACCACCTCATCCACTGTTTCAAGTTTAAGATTAATGGCTGTGCCGAGAATTCGCCATCTGGAGACAAGAATCCCAAAAGCACACTCTACAGTTCTTCTGGCCCTGGTCAGCCTGTAATTAAAGATTTTATTGGTGTGGTCCAAGTCACGGCTGGAGTAGGGTTTCAGTAGGTTTGCGCACATTTGAAAAGCCTCATCCCCAACCATTACAAAGGGCAGTGGTGGAGCTTCGGTGTGGGGAACAGGCCGTGGCATAGGGAAATTAAATTGGTTGCCATACAACCTCCGGCCCATGTCTGAGTTTTTAAAAGCCTGGGAGTCATTACCACGACCAAATGCTCCAATGTCCATTGCTACAAACTTACATCCGGCATCCGCAATGGCCATGAGTACTATTGAAAAGTACTTTTTATAATTATAGTACTCAGATCCAGTTCTTTTGGGTTTGATGATCCGTATGTGTTTACCATCAACAGCTCCCAAACAGTTGGGGAAATTGGAGACTGTCCAGAATTTGTCAGCAATTTCCATCCACTTTTCAGCGGTGGGCAGGGGAATAATTTCTGGACAAAGAACGTTCCAGAGAGCCTGGCAGGTGTCCGCAACAATTCCAGACAAGGTAGAGATTCCAATACGGTACTGGAAGTGTAGTGAAGATAGGGTCTCTCCAGTCGAAAGGAATCTGCTAAACAGAGAAAGAAGTAAAATTAATATTTCTGTACATGGTTTTTTAAAACTATAAAATGAAAAATTAGTACATTCACGAAAAATAATTAGCCCAGGTTTTGAATAGTACATGTAAAAAAAAAAAAAAGACCCCACCCCTTGGTTTTTAAATATTACGTACCGTAATGTCACCAGGAGCCATTCCTCAGGAGGAATCGCATAATGGAGCTGTGTGTCCTGTCTCCAGATGGATTCTTGGACACGAGCAAGCAAATCCCTGAAGCTTTCTTGGGACATCCGGATATAATCTGTAAATTTCTCCTGGTTTGCCTGTAGCTCACTGTAAAGGGTGTGGTAAGCCCCACGACTCTCCTTGAGTTCAACAATCGGATGTATCCACATACGCCACCACTGCCGTCTTCGCTGTCTCTCTCTCTTTCTTTGTTCACGGCAAGCAACTGCATATGCCCTAGCCATCGCAATGTCCAAATGCAAGTTGAAGTGAAAACTCTTCCAGCGCAGATCCATGTTGACACGAGAAAAATCAAGCAAATGTGAAGAATACTGTAGACAGGGTCTATATATTAACATACCCCACCACCACTGACGTCTAGATTTTTTTTTGGTGAGGACAAACAATGTGCAAAAAAACGCAAACGCACTAAAAACGCATACAAACGCATACAAACGCTGCATTTTTTCCTGCATGCGCATACAAATGCTTGAGAAAAACGCAGCATTTGTATGCGTTTTTGTCATGCGTTTGTGTGAGCAAAAAACGCACCACAAAAAAATGCAAGTGTGAAAGTAGCCTTACAGTTGTTAGTTTCTTTAGAAGGCTGTAGATCTGGGGATTTATTCTGATGGAAAATAGGCTGAACTGGATGGACAAATGTCTTTTTTCGGTCTTGATAACTATGTTACTATGGCCTCAGACTCTCAGACTCCTCAGACTGGCCTCAGACTCCTCCCAGCTATGGCTTGGCCATAAGAAGTGATTCAGTGTAACATTAAGTCTGCCCTATATGCTTTTTTTTTCACCAGTATGAAGCCTGTTCACACACTCTGGGACCAGGTGGCAAATTTGACGCAGATAACTCAGGACTTAGCTAAAGCCCCTGTCACAAGTCACTGAGTCACAAGTTTTGTGACACAACTGCGATCTCACCAGCGAGATCGCTGTGTGTGACACTGACCAGCGACCGGCCCCCCTGCCCGTTATCACTGATCGTCCTGAAATGGCCAGGACATTTTTTTGATCGCTGGCCTCCCGCTGGGCTTCTAAGCGGCGCACAGCGCTTAGAAACCCGATGTGTACCTTGGTTACCAGCTCCCTGTACCAGCACGCTGGTATCTAAGGTACACAGTGGGTAACTAAGCGACGTGCGTCGCTTGTTACCCCCGTGTCGCTGGTGCTGATCGCTGGTGAAGCTGCCTGTTTGGCAGCTCACCAGTGATCATGTAGCGACACACCAGCAATCCTGACAAGGTAATATCATTGTTGGGATCGCTGGTGCGTCGCTATGTGTGACGGGGCACTTAGGAATGCCAGAGTCTGAAGTCATCACAATGTCAGTTGCAGTGTCAGATAATTATTTTGATGAATACTTCCTATAGCCCTACACTGCCTGCAGTGGCTCTTACATCAGTATCTCTGATGTACAGATGGGCTCTCCCAAAACTGTTATGGCCCTCACTGATAAATTTTCAGGATGTCAAGACCAGTTTAGAGTATTCAGGGAGCGCTGTAGTTTATTTTTTACCCAGTGCACCTGGTCATCAGGGGAGAAGATCCAGCAGGAGGAAATCGTTTTGTACCTACTATGAAGGGGCCGAAACAGTGGTTCCCCCCACATATCAGGTATCAGCGTACTCAGGACAAATTGTACAACAACTTTGGAGGTCCAATTTCACCTGTTACCCTTGGCAAAATAAAAAAAAATTGGACCTGAAGTAATTTTTTTGTGAAAAAAAGTTAAATGTTCATTTTTTTTAAAATTAAACATTCCAATAATTCATGTGAAGCACCTGAAGGGTTAATAAACTTCTTGAATGTGGTTTTGAGCAGCTTGAGGGGTGCAGTTTTTAGAATGGTATCACTTTTGAGGATTTTCTGTCACATAGACCCCTCAAAGTGACTTCAAATGTGATGTGGTTCCTAAACAAAATGGTGTTGTAAAAATGGGAAATCGCTGATCAAATTTTAACCCATATAACTTCCTAAAAAAAAAAATTTGGTTCCAAAATTGTGCTGATGTAAAGAAAACAAGTAGGAAATGTTACTTATTAAGTATTTTATGTGACATATTTCTCTGTTTAAGGGAATGAAAATTCAAAGTTGGAAAATTGTGAAATTTTCAAAATTTTTGCCAAATTTCTGATTTTTTCACAAATAAATGCAAGTCATATCAAAGAAGTTTTACCACTATCATGAAGTATAATATGTCATGAAAAAACAGTGTCAGAATCAGTGGGATCCATGCAAGCGTTTCTGAGTTATTACCTCATAAAGGGACAGTGGTCAGAATTGTAAAAATTGGCCTAGTCATTAACATGGATGCTTATATACAGCAGAGAATAATATTTTGCATGTCCACAGTTTTCATCCCCCTCACACAATACAAGTTAATCCTGTTGGAGATCTCACCAAAGTGAAAACAAACTGTAGTGACAAAGTCTTTTCATAATGAATCATGTAATATTTAACAACCTTTAAGAAAAAGGAATAATCCCTCCTGGTCTCTGGATCGGTTCAAGAATATAGTACAGTCAAAAGCTGGACAAGATCATATGAAGTCCAAATCCACTAAATCTACTGAAATACTCACAAAAACCCACCTTAGTCCTGACATTAAAAAAATCCTACATAACAGAGAGGCATTTTGTATTTTCCTATTAAATGCACAAGTTCCTGCAGGTTGGAATAAGATAATCCTTTAATCGTCCCACCATGGGGAAATTCAGAACATTACAGCAGCAAGGCAGGAACAAGTACAGATAGAGATGCATAAAGGCTAGTGTTGAGCATTCCGATACCGCAAGTATCGGGTATCGGCCGATACTTGCTGTATCGGAATTCCGATACCGACTTCCGATATTTTTTCAATATCGGAAGTCGGCATCGGAATCGGAAGTTCAAAGTTGATTGACAGCCTGACGTCATCATGATGCGCGGTGTGTGTGCATCATGATGCGCCGTCATTTCGGGCCTTCCGGGGGTCTCTGCCGGCCTGCCGGGGGGCTGTACCGGCCTGCCGGGGGGCTGTGCCGGCCTGCCGGTGGTCTGTGCACCCTGTGGGGGTCTGTACCGGCCTGCCGGGGGGCTGTGCCGGCCTGCCGGTGGTCTGTGCACCCTGTGGGGGTCTGTACCGGCCTGCCGGGGGGCTGTGCCGGCCTGCCGGTGGTCTGTGCACCCTGTGGGGGTCTGTACCGGCCTGCCGGGGGGCTGTGCCGGCCTGCCGGGGGGCTGTGCTGATGTCCGGGGGTCTGTGCAAGCATCGTCCGATGGGACTCCAAGTCCCATCTGGCGATGCCTGCTACCATGACAGTGATTGACACATTAGCCAATGATGGGACAGTAGTAGTCCCATCATCCGGCTAATGTGTTAAAAGTTAAAAAAAAAAAAAAAAAATACTACATACATACTACATACATACTACATGCATGCTACATGCATACTACATGCTACATACATACTACATAACACATATATACTACATACATACTACATACATACTACATGCATGCTACATACATACTACATGCTACATACATACTACATGCATGCTACATGCATGCTACATACATACTACATATATACTACATACATACTACATATATACTACATACATACTACATACATGCTACATACATACTACATACATACTACATACATGCTACATACATGCTACATACATACTGCATGCTACATACATACTACATACATACTACATACATACTACATACATACTACATGCATGCTACATATATACATACTGCATGCTACATACATACTACATGCATGCTACATACATAACACATATATACTACATGCATGCTACATACATACTACATATATACTACATGCATGCTACATACATACTACATGCTACATACATACCACATATATACTACATACATACTACATGCTACATACATACTACATACATACTGCATATATACTACATGCATGCTACATACATACTGCATGCTACATGCATGCTACATACATACTACATACATACTACATGCTACATACATACCACATATATACTACATACATACTACATACAATACATTCATACAATACATACATAGACATACAGTACATATAACATAGAGTAACATACTTACCAATACTTGTCACATTGTTCCCCGAAGCCATTGTCTTTTACGGAATAAATATTAACATAACAAACCACAAAAATACTCACCCACGATCCGAAGCAGTCCACGAGTGTGTCCCACGACGATCTTGGGTAGAGAACTGCAGCATCAGCTGTTGCTGCCGTTCTCTACGGGCTGCAGGAATCCAATGACGGAAGGTAGGTATCCTTCCGCACTGTATTCCTCCGCCACTTAAAAAAAAAAAAGTCCCTAGTCTCACTTTATGCCATTGCTGTGTGGGAAATTCCCACGCAGCAATGGCATAAAGTGAGACTAGGGACTTTTTTTTTTTTTAAGTGGCGGAGGAATACAGTGCGGAAGGATACCTACCTTCCGTCATTGGATTCCTGCAGCCCTTAGAGAACGGCAGCAACAGCTGATGCTGCAGTTCTCTACCCAAGATCGTCGTGGGACACACTCGTGGACTGCTTCGGATCGTGGGTGAGTATTTTTGTGGTTTGTTATGTTAATATTTATTCCGTAAAAGACAATGGCTTCGGGGAACAATGTGACAAGTATTGGTAAGTATGTTACTCTATGTTATATGTACTGTATGTCTATGTATTTATTGTATGAATGTATTGTATGTAGTATGTATGTAGTATATATGTGGTATGTATGTAGCATATAGCATGCATGTAGTATGTATGTAGTATATATGTGGTATGTATGTAGCATGCAGTATGTATGTAGCATGCAGTATGTATGTAGCATGCATGTAGTATATATGTAGTATGTATGTAGCATATATGTAGTATGTATGTAGCATGTAGTATGTATGTAGTATGTATGTGGTATGTATGTAGCATGTAGCATGCATGTAGTATGTATGTAGTATATATGTGGTATGTATGTAGCATGTAGTATGTATGTAGCATGCAGTATGTATGTAGCATGCATGTAGTATATATGTAGTATGTATGTAGCATATATGTAGTATGTATGTAGCATGTAGTATGTATGTAGCATGCAGTATGTATGTAGCATGCATGTAGTATATATGTAGTATGTATGTAGCATATATGTAGTATGTATGTAGCATATAGTATATATGTAGTATGCATGTTGCATGCATGTAGTATATATGTAGTATGTATGTTGCATGTAGTATATATGTAGTATGTATGTTGCATGTAGTATATATGTAGTATGAATGTAGCATGTATGTAGTATGTAGTATGAATGTAGCATGTATGTAGTATGCATGTTGTATGTATGTAGCATGTAATTTTTTTTTTTTTTTTTTTTTACATTCAACACATTAGCCGGATGATGGGACTACTACTGTCCCATCATTGGCTAATGTGTCAATCACTGTCATGGTAGCAGGCATCGCCCGATGGGACTTGTAGTCCCATCGGACGATGCCTGCACAGACCCCCGAAGCCTGCACAGCCCCCCGGCAGACCGGCACAGCCCCCCGGCAGGCCGGCACAGCCCACCGGAGCCTGCACAGCCCCCCGGCAGGCCTGCACAGACCACCGGAGCCTGCACAGACCCCCTGGCAGGCCGGCACAGCCCCCCGAAAGGCCCGTACAGACCCCAGAGAGGCTGTACAAGGGAAAAACAGGATTTTTCTTATTCCGATACCGGAAGTCCCATAGACTTGATTGGGACTTCCGGTATCGGAATCGGCGATACCGATACTTTTTTTTAAGATCGGCCGATCCATTCCGATCCGATACTTTGAAGTATCGGACGGTATCGCTCAACTCTAATAAAGGCATTACATTGACAGTAGGTAGGTACATATACGAAAAAAAAAAAAATGTAACCTGACTGTCACAACTTTGGACCTATCAGTTCTCTGTTTGGGTCGTTCTCCGTTTTGGACAGTGCTGGTTATACAGCCTAACTGCAGCAGGAAGGAAGGACTTTCGATAGCGCTCCCTCTCACATTTAGGATGAAGTAGCCGGTCACTGACAGTACTGCACCTCTTTGTCATAGTCTCATACATGGGATGGGAATCATTCTGCAGCATGTAGCTCACCTTGGCCAGTATCCTCCTGACGCCTACTTCCTGAACTGGGTCAAGGGGGCATGCCAGGGCAGAGCTGGCCCTTCTAATCAGTTTGTCCAGCCTATTCCTGTCCCTGGTTGATATGCCACTACCCCAGCATGCCACACCAAAGAAGATGACTGATGCCACAACAGAGTTGAAGAAGGATGCAAGGAGTGCCCCTCTAACTCCGAAGGCTCTCAGCCTTCTGAGCAGATAAAGCCTGCTTTGGCCCTTCCTGTACACTGCACCAAGTGATGGGCCCAGTCAAGCTTATAATTGAGGATCACATCAAGGTACTTATAGGTGTCGACTATCTCAATGTCATTTCCCTGAATGTTCACCACTACTGGTGGATTTTTGCCCTTGCGAAAGTCCACCACCAATTCCTTGGTCTTCCCAGAATTAATCCTAAGGTGGTTCCTCTGACACCACTCCACAAAAGCTTGGTTAGTATCTCTGTACTCTCTTTCATCTCCTCCTGTGATGAGGCCTACTATTGCAGAGTCATCAGAATACTTCTGCAAGTAGCAGCTAGATGAGTTGCACCTAAAATCCGCAGTGTACAGTGTGAAGAGAAAAGGGTCAAGAACTGTACCTTGAGGTGCCCCTATATTGCAGATCACTGTGTCTGACACACTGTCCCGAACTTTTACAAACTGAGGTCGGTTCGTGAGGTAGTTAAGGATCCAGGTGGAGAGTTGGAGGTCCACACCAACAAGGCCCAGCTTGTCTCTCAGTAGACCTGGCTGTATGGTGTTAAAAGCACTAGAGAAATCGAAGAACATTATTCTCACAGTGTTCCCAGGTTTCTCCAGGTGAGAGAGAGTCCTATCTAGAAGGTGGATAATGGCATCATCCACACCAATGCCCGGCCTGTAGGCAAACTGGAGAGGGTCCATATCTGAGCTCACTAGAGGACGGAGACGTGTGAGAACCAATCTCTCTAATACCTTCATCAGGTGTGATGTCAATGCTACAGGTCTATAGTCATTAAGGTCTTTCAGATAAGGTTTCTTCGGAACTGGTACCACACACGATAATTTCCACAGTTGTGGTACCATACCCATTCTCAGGCTCATATTGAACAGATTTGTAATGATCTCACTCAGCTGGTGCCCGCAGGTTTTGATTAGCCTTGCACTGATGCCGTCAGGACAAGAAATTATGCTTCACTATTGATAAAGCAGGTTTCCTCTCTGTTTTGTATTTCTCATTCACATAGTATTTGTTGCATGCGGTGGTTAACTATGTCCTGGAACACAGCAAAATAGTTCCGGGGCATAGTTAACCTGCGCATGCTCAGTAATGCTTTTTGGCTTTGCCCGCAGTTGAACAAAGCATACTGCGAGTGCGCAATCCAAGATTGCTTCGCGCACGCCCGAAAGATGGAGGACACCTACTCCAATTCAATAAAAAAACTGCGGACAGAGGCCAAGGATGGGGAGGAGGGAAAGATAGGAAACACCGCCCATCGAACCGGAGAGAAGGCATTTAAATAGCCCGCCAAATCCAGGTGACAGATTCCCTGTAAATTTTTCACTCTTTGTTTCATTGCAGCCATTTGGTAAATTCAAAAAAGTTCATTTTTTTCTCATTAATGTACACTCTGCACCCCATCTTGATTGAAAAAAAACAGAAATGTAGAATTTTTTTGGAAATTTATTAAAAAAGAAAAACTGAAATATCACATGGTCATAAGTATTCAGACCCTTTGCTCAGTATGGAGTAGAAGCACCCTTTTGAGCTAGTACAGCCATGAGTCTTCTTGGGAATGATGCAACAAGTTTTTCACACCTGGATTTGGGGATCCTCTACCATTCTTCCTTGCAGATCCTCTCCAGTTTCATCAGGTTGTGTGCAGCAGAAGTATTCAACCATGCGTCTAAAATTATGGATATACCACCAGAATTACGGGACTTAATCCATGAGGTGGAAAAACTTTGTTCTTGGTTTGAGTTGGTACACATGCAGCATATAAATACATGTTCACATGGCCAAAAAGCATACAAAACCTACAAAAGACAAAATGAAAAAAATCATGCATTTGGTGGGATCAAAACACTGTAGAAAATTGAATTCACAAAAATATGATACCACGAGGTTTACATATAAAAAAATTCGAACAACAGTTTATCGTGAACAAAGTGTTACTGAATGGAATTGTTCCTTACAACTGATGCAACTTATAGTTAAATATGAAAACTCTGAACAAAGATTCAATCAAATCTAAAAAAACATTTTTATCAATAAAAACCATAATAACTACTGATGATTTTGACAAGTTTCATAAAGATTTCAAAATCAAAACAATTAAGTTTGAGGAGTCCATCATATGTTTTAAGAAGAACAAATTAAACCGTGATCTTTTTGATTATCAGAAAAATCAAGTTTATGAGTGGGCCGATGAACGACCATCTACATCACCAACCTAAATCAATACTCAAATAATGCAACCATTCTGGCGTCAAACATCCTCAAAGGAATTAAGTGATCGGATATAGAATCCTCGGATGCTTCAACAGATTGGTTCCTCGTCACAAGAAATCAGAATAGTTTTTATAACAAACCATAACAAACCTCAGAATAATAATGCTAGTAATGAAGCATTATCTTTTCTTCATATATACCACTAAAATGTCTTCTATATCATTTGTAGACCTACAACTGAAAGATATTCATGGCAAATTGATAGCCACATCCACTTTCTCCTAGCCCCTATCAGGTAACACCATTTTGCATGCTAAAATTTGCCACCCTCAACACACAATTAAAACAATACCGGTATGTGAAATAACACGCATCATCAGGAATTGCAGTGATACTGTCAAATTGGAAAAAGAGAGAGGAGGTGATGTGATAAATTTTAAAAAAAGGAGTTATCCTCAATAGACTTTGGATAGGGCATTAACCGCTTTCTGTCATGTGACATACTATCCCAGCCATGTGCCCTGGGACTTAATTCCCAGGGACGGGATAGTACGTCACAGCGATCAGTGGCGCCCACGTGGTGAGCGCCGCTAATCGCGGCCGGGTGTTAGCTGATTATCACAGCTGACACCCGGCACAATGTGTCAGGGGCGGTCACTGACCGCCCCGACACGTTAACCCATTGCACACCGCGATCAAACACGATCACGGTGTACCGGGGGTTAAAGGGAAGCATCGGCAGGGAGGGGGCTCCCTCCGTGCTTCCCTGAGCCCCCCACAGCAGCGCAATGTGCAGCGCTGCTGCGGGGTGCTCCATCCCTGCAGGTCCCCGAATCCAAGATGGCAACGGGGACCTTCGGGTGCCTGCAGGGAGCTGGCTTCCTCATGCCTGCAAAGCGCAGGCAAGGAAGAAGCCTTGGCAGAGCCCGAATCCAAGATGGACTAACTGTCCCATTAGTTAACCCCTTTAGCGAACCCCTTAAAAAATAAAAAAAAAACAAAGCAAAAAATAATGATTTATTATAATACCGACAACAAAAAGTGCAATAACGCATGATTAAAAAGACGCATATAAATATGCATGGTGCCGCTGAAAACATCATCTTGTCCCGCAAAAAACGAGCTGCCATACAGCATCATCAGTGAAAAAATAAAAAAGTTATAGCTCGCAGAATAAAGCGATGTAAAAATAATTATTTTTTATATAAAATTGTTTTCATTGCATAAAAGCGTCAAAACATAAAAAAAGACCTAAATGAAGTATCGCTGTAACCATACTGACCCGAAGAATAAAAGGACTTTATGATCTGTGAGGTGACAGATCGGCGATCTGTCACAGGACAGTGATGTCCCACCTGGGACAATGTAATAAAGTAAAAAAAAAAAAAAAAGTGTAAAAATAATTTTAAAAAAAATCGCTAAATAAATTTAAAAAAAAAATATTCCCTAATAAATTCATTTTTTGGAAATAAAAAAAAAAGCAATAAAAGTACACATATTTGGCATCGTCGCATCCGTAACGACCCGCCCTATAAAACTGTCCCATTAGTTAACCCCTTTAGCGAACCCCTTAAAAAATAAAAAAAAAACAAAGCAAAAAATAATGATTTATTATCATACCGCCAACAAAAAGTGCAATAACGCATGATTAAAAAGACGCATATAAATATGCATGGTGCCGCTGAAAACATCATCTTGTCCCGCAAAAAACGAGCTGCCATACAGCATCATCAGTGAAAAAATAAAAAAGTTATAGCTCGCAGAATAAAGCGATGCAAAAATAATTATTTTTTATATAAAATTGTTTTCATTGCATAAAAGCGTCAAAACATAAAAAAAGACCTAAATGAAGTATCGCTGTAACCATACTGACCCGAAGAATAAAAGGACTTTATCAATTTTACCGCACGCGGAACGGTGTAAACGCACCCCCCAAAAGAAATTCATGAAACGCTGGTTTTTGTTCATTCTGTGTCCCAAAAATCGGAATAAAAAGCGATCAAAAGATGTCACATGCCCGAACATGATACCAATAAAAGCATCAACTCGTCCCGCAAAAAGTAAGACCTCACATGACTCAGTGGGTTAAAATATGGAAAAATTATAGCTCTCAATATGTGGTGATGCAAAAACTATTTTTACAATAAAAAGCATCTTTTAGCGTGTGACAGCTGCCGAACATAAAAACCACCATAAATAGTAAATCAAACCCCCCGATATCACACCCTTAGTTAGGGAAAAATAATAAAATTAAAAAAATGTATTTATTTCTGTTTTCCCATTAGGGTTAGGGTTAGGGCTAGAGCTGGGGCTAGGGTTAGGGCTAGGGTTAGGGCTTGGGTTAGGGCTAGGGCTGAGATTAGGGTTAGGGGTGTGTTGGGGTTAGGGTTGGAGTTAGAATTGGGAGGTTTCCACTGTTTGGGCACATCAGGTGCTCTTCAAATGCAATCTCAATTCCAGCCAATTCTGCGTTGAAAAAGTCAAATGGTGCACCTTCCCTTCCAAGCTCTGCCATGCGCCCAAACAGTGTTTTACCCCCACATATGGGGTATCAGCGTACTCAGGACAAATTGCAAATCAACTTTTGGGGTCCAATTTCTCCTCTTACCCTTACGAAAATAAAAAATTGGGGGCAAAAATATCATTTTTGTGGAAAAAAATGATTTTTTTATTTTCATGCCCGGGCATTATAAACTTCTGTGAAGCACTTGGTGGTTCAAAGTGCTCATCACACATCTAGATAAGTTCCATGGGGGGTCTAGTTTCCAAAATGGGGTCACTTATGGGGGATTTCCACTGTTTAGGTACATTCAGGGCTCTCCAAAGGCAACATGACACCCGCAGAGCATTCCATCAAAGTCTGCATTCCAAAACGTCACTACTTCCCTTCCGAGCCCCGACGTGTGCCCATACAGTAGTTTTCTCCCACATTTGGGGTATCAGCGTACTCAGGACAAATTGGACAACAACTTTTGGGGTCCAATTTCTCCTGGTATCCTTGGGAAAAAAAAAATGGTGACTAAAAGATCATGTTTGTGGAAAAAATACAATTTTTTTATTTTCACGCCCGGGCGTTATAAACTTCTGTGAAGCACTGGGGGGTTCAAAATGCTCACCACACACCTATATAAGTTCCTTGGGGGGTCTAGTTTCCAAAATGGTGTAATTTGTGGGGGTTTTCACTGTTTTGGTACATCAGGGGCTTTCCAAACGCGACATGGTGTCTGATCTCAATTCCAGCCAAAAACGTCAAATGGCGCTGCTTCCCTTCCGAGCTCTGCCATGCGCCCAAATAGTGGTTTACCCCCACATGTGGGGTATCAGCGTACTCAGGACAAATTGCACAATAACTTTTAGGGTCCAGTTACCCTTGGGAAAATAAGAATTGAGGATGAAAAGATCATTTTTGTGGAAAAAATATAATTTTTTAATTGTATGGCTGTACGTTATAAACTTCTGTGAAGCCCTTGGGGGTTCAAAGTTCTCACCACACATCTACATAAGTTCCTTGGGGGGTTTAGATTCCAAAATGGTGTCATTTATGGGGGGTTTCCACTGTTTTGGTACATCAGGGGTTTTCCAATCGCGACATGGTGTCCGATCTCAATTCCAGCCAAAAAAGTCAAATGGCGCTGCTTCCCTACTGAGCTCTGCCATGCGCCCAAATAGTCGTTTACACCCACATATGGGGTATTAGCGTACTCAGGACAAATTGCACAATAACTTTTAGGGTCCTGTTACCCTTGGGAAAATAAAAGTTGGGGGTGAAAAGATCATTTTTTTGGAATAAATATGATTTTTTAATTGTACCGCTGTACGTTATAAACTTCTGTGAAGCCCTTGTTGGTTCAATGTTCTCACCACATATCTAGATAAGTTCCTTGGTGGGTCTAGTTTCCAAAATGGGGTCACTTGTGGGGGGTTTCCACTGTTTAGGTACATCAGGGGCTCTCCAAACGTGACATGGCGTCCGATCTGAATTCTAGCCAATTTTGCATTGAAAAAGTCTAACGGCAATCCTTCCCTTCTGAGCTCTGCCATGCGCCGAAACAGTGGTTCCCCCCACATATCAGGTATCAGCATACTCAGAACAAACTGCACAATAACTTTTGCAGTCCAGCTTCTCCTGTTACCATTGGTAAAATAAACAAAATTGAACCTGATTTTTTTTTTTGGGAAAAAAAGTCAAATGTTAATTTTTTTTTAAATATTCAAAAAATTCCTGTGAAGCACCTGAAGGGTTAAGAAACTTCTTGAATGTGGTTTTGAGCACCTTAAGGGGTGCAGTTTTTAGAATGGTGTCACTTTTGGGTATTTTCTATCATATAGACCCCTCAAAGTGGCTTCAAATGTGATGTGGTCCGTAAAAATAAAATGGTGTTGCAAACATGAGAAATCGCTGGTCAACTTTTAACCCTTATAACTTCCTAAGAAAAAAAAAATTTGGGCTCCAAAATTGTGCTGATGTAAATTAAACATGTGGGAAATGTTACTTATTAAGTTTTTTGTGCCGTATCTCTGTGATTTAAGGGCATAAAAATTCAAAGTTGGAAAATTGCGAAATTTTCAAAATTTTCGCCAAATTTCCATTTTTTTCACAAATAAACACAAGTTATATGAATTAAATTTTACCACTAGCATGAAGTACAATAAGTCATGAGAAAACATTGTCAGAATCACCAGGATCCATGGAAGCTTTCCAGAGTTATTTCCTCATAAAGGGACAGTGGTCAGAATTGTAAAAATTGGCCCGGTCATGAACGTGCAAACCACCCTTGGGGGTTAAGGGGTTAAATATTGTACAAACTAAAAAATCGGCAGGAGCTTATTACTCACAAACAAAAAATAAAATTGCAAATGGGAAACAAATCAGTTTTTTCCATTCCATTCATTTTAGTCCCCAATTTGCCAAAATAAAATCAATAATTCAGAAACATATTCTTTTACTGTATGAAGATGCTACTTTATTCACCATATTAGAACCAAAGAGCTGCTATGCTAAGAAATATCATTTTCTCAAGTTTTTAATCCCATTAAAGGGCACACAACTTGGCTAAATTATGTCGTTTTTTTCAGGTATGGAGATGTGGTAAAGCAGGTACACAGGATGCAGTGGCGAGTCGTGAGACTGAGTATACTTGTTGAAAATAACTTTTATAAATGAATGCCACTAGGGCTATACTTAAGCAACCAGAAAAAATAACAATAAATGTCCACACAGGGACTCAAAACAACCAAACACTATTAAAGGGAATATGACTACCCCGGCTACTATAAGGCCGCGGTTTGGCCAGCTACGGATCCTAAGTGTCTATATTGCCACTTATCCGTTCTGTCGTCCCTCAGTGTCTCTGAAGAAGATGCTTTGGTGTCGTAGTTGCTGGGCCCAGTTGTTGAGGATCTGGCGTCGTCTTCGGGTGCTCTGGCACCCAGGGGAGTAGGGGCACAACAGGCCCAGAAGGGGTCCTTTGAGGCGGCGACCTCCTATGAAGACAGCGGGGTCTCGCTTAGTCAAGGGTATTAAGGAGACCCCAGTCCCCCCAAGTGGAGTTGTGTCGCAGTTTCCAGGGGTGGCGGTTTACAGGCCACGTGCACGGCCTGGGCTATGCACTTCGTCTCTCTGCTAGCGAAGAGCAGGCCCCAACTGCCGACTGCAGCGGGGGAATGGCAGCTGTGGGCGGTGATGAACAGGTCGCAGCCACGGGCTGCACCTGGGCGGCAGCATCCACGGGAGGCCACTGTAGGCCACAACTGCTGGCTGAAGTCGAGCGGTAGTCACCACGAGAGGCAGCAGACAGAGTGTGACAGGCTGGAGTACAGCGGCAATGGCCGCGGATGTCCGTGGGTAGGCCGTGACTCCGGACTGGAGTGAAACGGTAGTCTCTGGTCGGTAATCCCGGCGTCTCCTAATGACAGGCCACTGTAAATATCCCCTAAGCTGCTGGCCTCTTCTCCGGTCAGTGTCCGTTGCTCCGGCTTTCTCATGCTCACACAGTCTCCTGCTCTGTCTCTGCCGTGCTGCTAACTGACTCCCCTGCGCGTTTCCTGTCCCTTTTATACTCACCCCTCCCCTTACTGTTCTGTCACTCTCAGCCGTCCACCTCCCACTTTCGCTCCCCGGGTACAGTTCCCTTAGGAACCTAGATGGCGGTCCCCTTGGTTCCGGCCCGGACACTCTGCGGGGGACTTCCTCCCTACAGAGAATTGAGATGTAGAACGTGCAAACATTTTGTAGTGACACGTGCATTCCCCAACACTGTCATCACACAACAGTGTGTGCAGAATTATTAGGCAAGTTGTATTTGAGAGGATTCTTTTTATTATTGAACAACATGATCTCAATCAACCCAATAGACTCATAAATATCAAAGTTTAATATTTTTGGAAGTTGGAGTTTTTTTTTAGATTTGGCTATCTTAGGAGGATGTCTGTTTGTGCAGGTAACTATTACTGTGCAGAATTATTAGTCAACTTAATAAAAACCAAATATATACCCATCTCACTTGTTTATTTTCACCAGGTAAACCAATATAACAGCACAAAATTTAGAAATAAACATTTCTGACATTCAAAAACAAAAAAAAAATTAGTGACCAATATAGCCACCTTTCGTTATGATGACACTCAAGAGCCTTCCATCCAAAGATTAATCAACATTGCGTGCAGCAGCCACCACAGCCTCCCAGACACTGTTCGGAGAGGTGTACTGTTTTCCCACTCTGTAGATCTCACATTTTATGAGGGACCACAGGTTCTCTATGGAGTTCAGATCAGGTGAACAAGGGGTCCATGTCATTATTTTTTCTTCTTTTAGACCTTTACTGGCCAGCCACACATTGTCCTGCATGAAAATCATGTTTTTCTTGAACGATATTGACTTCTTCCTGTACCACTGCCTGAAGAATGTGTCTTCCAGAAACTGGCAGTAGGTCTGGGAGTTGAGCTTCACTCCATCCTCAACTCGAAAAGGTCCTACAAGTTCATCTTTGATGATACCAGCCCATACCAGTACCCCACCTCCACCTTGCTGGCATCTGAGTCGGAGTGGAGCTCTCTGGTCTTTACTGATCCAGCCTCTGGCCCATCCATCTGGCCCATCAAGAGTCACTCTCATTTCATCAGTCCATAAAACCTTACAAAAATCTGTCTTAACATATTTCTTGGCCCAGTCTTGACGATTTATCTTATGCTTCTTGTTCAAAGGTGGTCATTTTTCAGCCTTCCCTACCTTGGCCATGTCCCTGAGTATGGCACACCTTGTGCTTTTTGAACTCCAGTAACGTTGCAGCTCTGAAACATGGCAAAACTGGTGGCAAATGGCCTCTTGGCAGCTTCACGCTTGATTTTCCTCAATTCATGGGCAATTATTTTGCGCCTTTTTTTATCAACACGCTTCTTGCGACCCTGTTGGACATTTGCCATGAAACGCTGGATTGTTTGGTGATCATGCTTCAAAAGTTTGGCAATTTCAAGACTGCTGCATCCCTCTGCAAGACATCTCAAAATTTTTGACTTTACAGAGTCCATCAAATCTCTCTTCTGACCCATTTTGCCAAAGGAAAGGAAGTTGCCTAATAATTAAGCACACCTTATATAGGGTGTTGGTAGTTAGACCACACCCTTCCTCATTACAGATTTGCATAATTGGCAGTTGGCTTTCAAGCCTATACAGCTTGGAGTAGGACAACATGTACAAAAAGAATGCTGTGATCAAAATACTCATTTGCCTTATAATTCTGCACACAGTGTAATTGTAATTCTTGCAACGTGGTATATATGATAAAGTGCATTGATGCAATCAGATTTTTTATATTGGTTACACCACAAGGAATTTAAAAGTAGGCATCTCTGAACATATAACTGAGGTCGTTTTTCTTTCCAGCTCTAATCGTGCTATTTCAATTGCATCTAAGCATTTTATCAATTGTCATGAAAGAGGCACAACATCGTTTAGGATAACTGGTATTGAGAGAATCATGAACTTACCGAGTGGAGGAGACGCCAAGAGACTGCTGATAACCAGAGAGACTTTCTGGATTTTTTACCTGGGAACTTGCTGTCCTACGGGACTAAATGCCCACAAGGAAATTATGTTTAATTATTAGCATTTTGGACTTCCAATCATGTTCAGACAGTTGTGTATATTAGTACATATTAGATAAGTCCACCGATGAAACCTGAAAGATAAGAAAAATGAGTTATATTATACTCACCCCGGCGTTCGTTCGGTCCAGTCCGATGGGTGTCGCCGTCACGTCCTGCGCCTCCCATCTTCATATGATGACATCCTCCTCCTTGCTTCTCCCTCGGCTCCTGCACAGTCGTACTTTATCTGCCCTGTTGAGGGCAGAGCAGAGTACTGCAGTATGCAGGCGCCGGAGCTCTCTGACCTTTCCCAGCGCCTGTGCACTGCAGTAGTTTACTCTGCCCTCAACAGGGCAGATAGAGTATGCCTGCGCAGGAGCCACGGGAGAAGCAAGGAGGAGGACATAATCATATAAAGATGGGAGGCGCCGGACCGGACCACGACACCCACCGCACCCGATCGCATGCCCCCGGTGAGTATAATCTAACGTGTTTTTCTTATCTTTCAGGTTTCATCGGGGGCTTATCTACAGCCTTACAGAATGCTGTAGATAAGCCCCTGATGATGTGGTCGCATCTTATAGTGCTAAAATGGGGTGACAGATCCCCTTTAATGGACTAATTATTTTAAAGAAAAACATTTCATGGAACAGCATAGCCCAATCTGCCTTATGGATCTGAATCCAGATGAAAAACCTTTCCAAGATGTAAGTGCCATCTCTTCATTCACCACAAAAAAATCCGGGTTTGATCCCTGTCCAAGCCCGCACAGTAGTCATGGAACATTTTTAAGATATTGTAGAAAAAGACATTAAAAATCTCTTAAATAGTACTGGTTGCCTTTCAGTTAAATATAATCTGCCTAAACAGGAACAAAATGCTTTAAGTGATTTATGTTCTTGTTAAGACATAATAATTAAAATGTCTAACAAAGGAAGATCAGTAGTACTGATGAATGAGAGCGATTACGTAATGTCCATTGAATACCAATGCTTGATGACACTAATACCTATATTTCTTTGAAATCTGATCTCACTGTTTCTTCTTTTACTTCATGCAAAGACATCATTAGTGAAGGTTTTTCTCTTGGAGCTTTTTTTTTTTTTTTTACAAAAAACAAGTAGATTATATTACTGTAGTTAACAATTCCAATCATTTATGCCCTCCCTAAAATCCGCAAAAATATCTTCCACCTGCCAATGCATCCCATCATTAATGGCATTGGATCAGTGAGTGAGCGCATAGGGCAGTGGCTAGATCTGATGAAGTCCAAATCCACTGAAACGCTCACAAAAACCAACCTTAGTCCTGACATATAACACTCATTATAGGGCGGTGTCCAACATTGTAAACCGTAATTTACACATTCTTAGAGATGACAGCACAATGGATTCAATACTTAAAAATGGCATTAGAATTGTTTCCAGACGAACACCTACTATAGGTAATTACTCATCTTCTAGTTTATATCGTCCACAAAAATAATTTTCCCCTTCATCATTGGCTTTCTTTTAATGGGTATTTCAAGTGCGGTCATTCTTCATGTAAAACTTGTTCATACTCAACTAATATGCAATCGTTGTCTAGTTCAGATGGTTAAAAAAAATTCAAATAAAAAATATTCTCAACTGCAACAGAGAACATGCAATTTATATTATTGAACGCCGTGCCTGCAACCGGAAATATGTTGTCTCCACCACAAGAAAATTAAAATCCAGAGTCAGGGAAAATCAGGGAACATCTCTATGATGATTGTCAATACACCAACCGTAATGTGTCAAATGTCTCAAATCACTTTATCTCAGTTCAAAACAGTTAAAAAATTGCTGTCTATGACATAGAACCCATCTCTAAACATATACACAGTAGTGACAAAGAAAAATTCCTGCATAAAAGCATTTTAGATTTTCCTATTAAGTACACGAGTTTCTGCAGGTTTGAATCTAAAACGAGAAATTATGCTTCACTAGTGATAAAACAGGTTTCCTCTCTATTTTTTCTACTTCTAATGCCCATAGCATAGTATTTGTTATTATATTTCACTTTATTCCATGTAGATACAGGAAAGATGTATATCTTTGTCATCTATTGCATTTTGTCTGTGCTGTATTGTGCATAAATATGTGACTCTTCAGATGTTGTATTAGTCTATGCCTGACGACGAGTCCTGAGTAGTCTCGAAAGCTTGCAATGTGTTACCATCTTTTCAGTTAGCCATTAAAAGGTATCAACCACTGAGGACTCTCAATTCTGAATATTTTTTTATTCCATGTATTGATTTTAAATTGTGTTTTTTTGAGACCAAAAAAACAATGTTAGAAGTTAGATGTTTTCCAGTTACCTAATTAATTATCTTGGTCATGTTGTACTTTTAAATCTCTTTCCTTCCTGTGTCCATTTTATCAAACCGAGTCTAAAGGGGCCTTTACACATAGCGATATCGATATCACTGATTTTGTGACGTAGCAACGATATAGCTAGCGATTTCGCTATGTGTGATACTTACCTCCAACTGGCTCCCGACTGTCTGTCGCTGATCGTGCGAGATCGTGCAGCTCCATTTCTCATCAGGCGCTTCCTGCTGGGCTTCCTGCTGGCGCCGTCGAGCGACGTGTGGATGCGGGCGGGAGGACGTCAGGATCACCGCGTCTGAAAGGTAAGTATTGTCCGCTGCTGCGTTGCTACATCGCTGTGAGGTCTGCCTGTGTGGCTGCTCACTAGCGACCATTTAGTGATGCACCAGCGATCCTGACCGGGTCGTATCGTTGTCGGGATCGCTGGTGCATCGCTAAATGCAAAGGGGCCTTAAGAGCACAGCTAGCATCCGGTTTCCACCCACTTACACCCCTTATCCCCCAACTCACACCTATTTCTATGTGTATGTAGTATTGCTTTATATGTTTTTAAAGAACAAATAATGTTTCTTGGATTTTGTGGATTGAAGCTGAATCTTTACATTTTTGCAAGATGGAAGTCTGCAAAGATGAGCTGTGGATGTGAAAAGTCATTCTGGCATCCGGACAAGATGAATAATCAAAAGAGAACGATTCCAGTTAAGGCCCCGTCTCACTAAGCGACTTACCAGCGATCCCGACACCGATATGAAGGTGTCAGGATCGCTGGTAAATCGCTATGTGATCGCTGGTGAGCTGTCACACAGACAGCTTCACCAGCGATCAACACAGCGATGCCGAGCGCCCGGCATCGCTGGCCATCCTGTAAAAAATAGAATCAAAATAAAAAATATAGTTATTCTCACCTTCCAACGTCCTGTTCAGCCATCCCGCCTCTCTCCACGCTCCGGTCCCAGTGATCCTTTGCACGAATGACCGCGAGATGTCACAGTCTCACGGGATAACAAAGTCTCGTGGTCATTCGTGCAAAGGATTACTGGGACCGGAGCATGGAGAGAGGCGGGATGGCTGAACGCGACGTCGGAAGGTCAGAATAACTATATTTTTTATTTTTTTTATTATTTTTTACACCTGATCGCTGGTCTCCCGCCTGTCACACACAGCGATGCGTGCTGGCCAGCGGGAGACCAGCGACCAAAGAAATGTCCAGAGATTTCTTGCAGCGATCAGCGATACCGGCAGGGGGGCCGCTCGCTGATCGCTGTCACACACAGCGATCTCGCTGGTGAGATCGCTGTTACGTCACAAAAGTTGTGACTCAGCAGCGATCTCGCTACCGAGATTGCTTAGTGAGACGGGGCCTTTAGAGACAACATCATCTATAAGATACCTGGATGTGAAAGTTTATTTATGATACTGACTAGTTCTCATCAGTACTGTGGAGTTTTAGCACATTGCACTTTCTTTTAAGGATTGCCACTTGCAAAGGCTTTTAAGGTTATATTAATATTTAAATCACTGATGGTTTAAGTCTTTATTGTGTGGTGATATGGTAACACCCTGTCCTGGTTTATTTGGTGTCCAGTAGTTCTTTCTAATGTATATTCATTATTTGTATTTAATAAAGATTGAATTTTAAGGATTATACTCTTTGGTGGTAGTTTAGTCACCTACTTTTGATGGTGATATACTGATCTCAATTCTGTGGAATTTTGGGTAGCAGACTGGACCAATGGCAAAAACTGGCCTAATTTGCTGTGAGTATACTGTAATGTTCAACCTCCAGTAATGTCAGAGAGGGGATTTAGCACAGTCAATGGCTATCACACTACAGTAGAAGATTTCATTTTATCCTCCATAAATGGGGAAATCCGACATTTCTGAAAATGAATCAGGAATGGATAATTCTTTCATCTATGGCAGATGTCAATGATTACATCAGTCATACAGTGCCATCTGCCAGCCTGCCTGCCAATTGTCTGTCCCCTATACCGTTCTGCCAGTTCTACCAGGGCTCAGCTGTGCATCTATTCTCTGTTCATCATGTCATCTTAACTGTAGCACCGCTGTTGCACGGGTTGCCGATGCAGGACCTTCTCTGCCAGACGTCTCCTTGCTTGACCCATCATAACAGTGGCAGCTTCTGAATGTGCCTCTGCCTCCAGACATCCACACCCATCTCATGCACTTGTTCAGTATGATGTGTCAATATTCTCCTGTAGGGAAGCATACTGTCTTGAGGCTACATAAGCATGAAACAGCTCTCAAAATAGGGCTATTTTTCATTAGCTTGTTGAGAAATCACTACTTCTTCACTTTGAAAACAGACTGTATTTCTAGCTCCTCAAAAATAATTTTTAGACACTGTGGTGAAAAGCTTTTGCAATTTTTTAATCATTTTGAGAATAACAAAACTGCTGTTGCTCCCCCCAAAAAGCAATTTTTTTTCATTACTAGTAGAGAAGCCATTAATTTTTCACTTTCAAAACAGAACACTTTTTTCTTCCTTGATAAAAATATAATTCTTGTGCAGCTTGTGAAAAATATATCACTTGTTTATTAAGCAAAAGAAAAATTTCTTAATACTGCCCAAATAGAGACAACTTTTTCACCACTCCGTGCGCAAAAAATAGCCATGGCTTCTTCCTCTTGCACTGCTTGTGTAGAAACACTAGCAAGTTATTTGTCCCCAAAAGTGGATAATTTTTGCCCCAATTTCACAATTTAGGTATCTTAAAAAGTCTTATACCAAAATGTGTTGATAAATACTCTATTGGATACTACTGGTTGCCATCCATCCATCCATCCAAAGGAATGCCAGTTGCCGGGCAGGAAGAAAAAGTGAGATGCACAAGGACATATGACATAGTTTCTAGCAGTAAAAAAATATATAAAATAACCCGGAGACCAGGGCAGGGGGGAAGAGTAACCATCTTAACTTGTGCTAGGTCAGACATGAAGTGTTAGCAGAACTGGCTTACAGCCTCATCCAATGGAATGAGAGAGCAGTAGTGCGAGGTCTCGATCCCGGATTAAGAAGTGTGGTTACAGGCAGGAGTCCTATTTAAAGATACATATAATGAAGAATAATTAAAGAGATACAGTCAATTGAGTAAGTGGTTAACGGAATATGGACTATCAAGTGAGCAGTTAAAGGGATACTGATGTTCAAGTGAGCAGTTACCATTGAGTCTTCAACTTCTGTGCCACTGCATTCATATTCCCGCTTACACTGTCCTGGGTCTGCATTGCTTTCTCTGGCACTGTCAATCTGTGGAGGGCAAGATGGATTCAATAAACAGGAATTACTATCAGAAATTGTCTTTTTTTGTGAGAAAGCTGAAGTATCGGTGACATCTGCAACACGGAATCCCAAGAAAATTTGTGAAAATTTGTGATCTGAGGGCCATTGTCCATGAGGCAAAAATTCAATATAAAATCCTGCTGAAGCTGGTGTCTGGTTATGCATCACATTTGCAGCAGGTCCTAACAATGAAAGTGCCCTGCTAAATAATAGAGAAACTACCATGAAGGAGATGAATAATTCTGAGACTAGAGAAGTCATTAAAAATGCCATTTTCGTGATGAACTACTGTATTTAGGCCATGTTCATGTGATGGCTAAATGTTGCAACTTTATAAACCCATATGGAAATTCATTTGAGATTGAACATGTTTTTATTGTCACCCAACATCCTAAGAAACCAGTATTATTTTTTTGAATTTACATAATTGTGGGAAACTCCACTTTGAACACAGACTTTGATTTGCAGATTCTATACTTATCTTGATTTTTCTCTGCTTGTATGGATTATGTTTTTTTATTTTACCTTAGAAAGACAACAAATGAATTGTTATTCTAGCAGTCATTCCAATGATCTACATTCAATAATATTAATATTATCCCGCCCAGAACACCTACAATATTATTTTCCCATGCAGAATATTTTAATGAGAAAATTTTGTTTCCATTTTTTTTCAGCATTCCCACATTATTAGCATGTCCATTGATCCTGTGATTTTTTAACATTTCTACGACTTTTAAACTCTTGGTGTTGCAATTCCAATGTTCATGAGTGTACATATTATTGCATAATAAATAAACTTTTAAAAATATTTAGCTTTTGTCTCTGCAGTTCAAGACCCATACCATTTTTAATTTTCCAATTATGGTGCTGTATGAGGGCTTATTTTTTTGATAGCTTACGTTTTTATTCATGCTATTTTGTGGTGTACAATTTTTTTCTATAACTCTTAAATCCATTTTTAGGAGGCAGGATGAAAAATTAATAGCAATTTTCTCCTTGCTTTTTAGTCTTTCTTTACATTTTTTTTAATTAAAAGCAATTTTGGAAGGGGAAAACAAATATGATTTTCATATTTTAATTTTTGGGATTTTTGTTCTCAGAACACTTTAATGAATATTTTTTTTTTACAATATTAGTTTTATAAATGGACTTGAATTGAGTGCTCTCTAAATGACTATGACTGAAGGTTCCTCTGATCCCAGTCATTAAAAAGCTGAGCACAAAGCCCCCTTCACACTTAGCGAGATCGCTAGCGATATCGCTAAAGCATCACCGATTTTGTGATGCAATAGCGGTATCGGTAGCGATCTCGCTACATGTGACACTTACCTCTGACCCGGCTCCCCGCTGGATATCGGTGATCGCGCGAGAATGGGTTGGTCTATTTCTCGTCGTCGGCTTCCTGCTGGCGCCGACGAGCGACTCCATGGAAGTGGGGGGAAGATGTCACCCTCGCTGCATGTGACAGGTAAGTGATGACCCCCGACCACTGCTGCATTACTGGTGAGATCTACCTGTTTGGCAGCTCACTAGCGACCATTTAGCGATGCCCCAGCAATCCTGACCTGGTCGTATCGTTGTCGGGATCGATGGTGCATCGCTAAATGTAACGGGACCTATCTTCAGCTGATAAGGACACATTCAATTAGGCAACAGCATAGTAAAGGTGGCACTATGGTTTTATAGC
Organism: Dendrobates tinctorius; assembly: GCF_039654945.1. NCBI lineage: Eukaryota > Metazoa > Chordata > Amphibia > Anura > Dendrobatidae > Dendrobates > Dendrobates tinctorius. The sequence continues at coordinate 13,758,118 of NW_027361717.1, read as the reverse complement.
CCCTAAGTTTCAGGGTCACTTTAAAAAGGTGTATTTGTGGTCACTAAGAGATTATCAAATCTTTTGAAATTCAAATTTGCCAAGTACTACGATTACCCTTAAAAGATATGTATAACACAGCTGCAGTTTCTTATGACTGTGTAGGGTCGGTGGGCCGGGCTGGGGGGGTGGTCCCTCTACTTACCGCATTAAACATGGATGTGGAAACCACAAAAATACGACCAAAAGATCCTTTATCATGATATAAATATTTCTTTATTAGAAAGGACATAAAAGGACAAGAAGGCAGACATGTGCAAAATGTAAACTAAAGTGCAGATAGTGCCTAAAGACACCCTGGACCCCCACTAGTCACAGAGGAAAGGTAGAAAGATATACCACTCTATTATACAAGAGGCATCAAGTATATTGAGGGCAAACAGAGGCCAAGATTTAAAGTATATCACAGAGCTACACAGAAAAACCTATATCACCTCAAACAGAGGTGCCAGATATGAATAAATATCCATGATCGTATGTATATAGAAGGAACCACTGCCTATAACGTATGGTGTGCTCAAATGAACCTCCTATCCACTAATGCCATGAGCCCACATGTTGCCCACCGGGAAAACAATCCTTCCCAAAAAGGGCTAGAATATAGCCCATCTAGAGGGGTTAAAAAACCAACCCCAACAAACCTCAACACAGTCCTCAGATGACCAGGTGGTCCAGGTGTCACCCCAACGCGCGTTTCGGAGCCGATTGCTCCTTCCTCAGGGGGCCTATCTTGGCCTATGTTTGCCCTCAATATACTTGATGCCTCTTGTATAATAGAGTGGTATATCTTTCTACCTTTCCTCTGTGACTAGTGGGGGTCCAGGGTGTCTTTAGGCACTATCTGCACTTTAGTTTGCATTTTGCACATGTCTGCCTTCTTGTCCTTTTATGTCCTTTCTAATAAAGAAATATTTATATCATGATAAAGGATCTTTTGGTCGTATTTTTGTGGTTTCCACATCCATGTTTAATGCATAGCAGCGACTGATCCATGATGGTTCTTTACATGAGCACCAGTGTGTTATTATTCTATATATAAAATGCTCATATATACCTTGGTTATTTTATTTTGCCTCTACTTACCGCGCAGAGACGAAACAGAGACAAGATGGTGGCAAGTTCAGGGTGCAACAGGTCCAAGCTTTATTCTCTGGCCGTCCACTTGACAGCCTCCACAGTATACCGCACTTCAAAGCAATACACTTTACTTCGCTTCCCTTGTCGGCCCTCCGTTTCCAGAGCCGCTTCTCACACCGTACTTTACACTAGGGACGTGTCTGCACACACCGTCCCCTCCTCACTCATCGATGCTCCTGACAGGTCCGTCACTGTGGCCGCCTTAGGCCCGTAAACCAACAGCGCTTCCACTGATCAGTCGTCGTGTCAAATACGGTGTCTCACACCCAGTGCCTCATCCCTTCTGCGGTTCTTCCTGTCAGGACCTCCCCCTGACATTCTCTCTCCTCAGTCCCCCTGGTTTAGATTCTCCTCACAGCACACAGACTGTCTCAGTCCTCCTGTCACTGGAGCTCCCCCTGGGGACTGGAACCTTCTGGAACCCTCCCTCAGTATTTATAGCTCTCCGGGTCCCCTGTCACTGTAACCCCGCCTCCCATGACCAACGGTTTCTAAAGCCCTAAGCTGTTGTCAAGTCCTTTGCTCACACTCCTCCCTGCCATCTAATGGTCAACCCAAGGTACTGCATGTCCACTACACTTTCCTAGCTGTTTCCCCACTGTAATAACTGACACCTACCTACACTGTGCAAACCTTTCCTTCTTCACTCTGACTAGTCTGTCCGTCCATCAGGTCACCCTCCCTACACTCCTCCTTCCTTTGTCCATTGTCGTCCTCGACAATCGTCATCCCTGCCTTCGTCATTCTGAAGCTTCACCTACACTCTGTTGTCGGACCAGCTGTTCGACCAAACCCACTACCTGCGGGGGGCCGAACCATACTGGGAGCACCATGCTCTGAGCAGCCTACTGCTACTCACCAGCTTGCACGCCACATGACAACGTCTTTCAAATTGGACTAGGTACACCCATATTCTCTCTATGGCGTGTACCTTCCCCTACTCTCCCCTACTGTCATCTTCCACTATTCGGTACGCCATGATCGAGGTCTCATACATTCCAGATCATTACCAGCGCCCGCCTTCCTCCTTCAGGGGTGTCCGTGGTGTTGGGGACCTGACCTAGGACGGCTGTCTCTCTCACGTCTTCCAACTCATTTACCCTTCTTTCAATTACATGTCATGGTCGGCGTCCCGGTCTCCCAGACCTCCTCAACTCTTAGATCCCTACCGGATCTCACACTTTCCTTTGGTCCCGCACACCTTCCCTTACCCGGACCTGTTGCATTTTACTTTGGCATATTATACATTAAACAACTTTATAATAGCACAAGTACCCATTTTTATATATTTTTTTTTTCATTTTCTTTTGCTCATTTAAAACCAACATATAACAACATAACATTGCAGATCCCCATTCGTCCTCCCCCCTTCCTTGGACCAGGACACTCCTCCGCTTTTCCGTATCCCTGTTCTGTCAGGCAAACATATTTACGTTTACTTTCCATACAAGGAACATAGAAAGAAGAAAGAAAGAGAGAAAAATTGTTGCATCAGATAAACAACAACATAACATTTTTTTTTTAAACGCAACTGTCCTTATAACCTGCACAACGCTGCTGCAAACTCCCGACAGTTCAATCCGCCTTCTAGCGGTCAGTAGTGAGGGACCCCACAGCCGTGGAGTTCTGGGAATACTGAGGGTGTCCATTGAAGTCCTCTTTACGGGGGTTCGCTTCCTTCGGGCTCCGCTTGCACTGCCACCGCATAATACCCGCGGGGGCAGTATTCTTTATAGTAGGAAACCAAGTCCCCTTCTCCATCCTTTAAGGCAGGCCTGCCACAGAAGATGATGTATTAGCGGCGGCGATCCTGCCGACTATGCCAAATGTAGGGTCGGTGGGCCGGGCTGGGGGGTGGTCCCTCTACTTACTGCGCAGAGACGAAACAGAGACAAGATGGAGGCAAGTTCAGGGTGCAACAGGTCCAAGCTTTATTCTCTGGCCGTCCACTTGACAGCCTCCACAGTATACCGCACTTCAAAGCAATACACTTTATTTCGCTTCCCTTATCGGCCCTCCGGTTCCAGAGCCGCTTCTCACACCGTACTTTACACTAGGGACGTGTCTGCACACACCGTCCCCTCCTCACTCATCGACGCTCCTGACAGGTTCGTCACTGTGGCCGCCTTAGGCCCGTAAACCAACAGCACTTCCACTGATCAGTCGTCGTGTCAAATACGGTGTCTCACACCCAGTGCCTCGTCCCTTCTGCGGTTCTTCCTGTCAGGACCTCCCCCTGACATTCTCTCTCCTCAGTCCCCCTGGTTTAGATTCTCCTCACAGCGCACAGACTGTCGCAGTCCTCCTGTCACTGGAGCTCCCCCTGGGGACTGGAACCTTCTGGAACCCTCCCTCAGTATTTATAGCTCTCCCAGTCCCCTGTCACTGTAACCCCACCCCCCATGACCAACGGTTTCTAAAGCCCTAAGCTGTTGTCAAGTCCTTTGCTCACACTCCTCCCTGCCATCTAATGGTCAACCCAAGGTATTGCACGTCCACTACAATTTCCTAGCTGTTTCCCCACTGTAATAACTGACACCTACCTACACTGTGCAAACCTTTCCTTCTTCACTCTGACTAGTCCACCCGTCCGTCAGGTCACCTTCCCTACAACTGTACTAGCTACTTTTAAATGGGAGCATTTGAGTAGCAGAGACCATAGTATGATAAAATTGTATGTAATATTCAAAAAAAAAATTCAAAGGGGAAATGCAAAAACCAGGAACTTTATGAAAGTTAAATTCAATCAATTAAGTTGATGTCTTGATAAATGGTGCTACTGAATATAAATGGGTTGTGTTTAAAGATATACCATACTATTAGAATACAGTGGGAAGCGTATGTCCTCTGGTAACAAAATAAAACCTATAATATATAAAAAGATGGTACAAAGTATAATAAACAAAAATAAATGTAGTTAAAAACCTCAATCTCAATAGGAAATGTAAAAAAATGAAGCATTAAAATAAATCCCCCAAAAATGCATAAATACATAAATGCCAAAAAGAAAAAAATCTGATGGCATTTTCCCCTTAAAAGATGATTATAACCAGTTAATTATAGAAGACAAAGAAAAGGCTGAGATGTTAAATATTCACTTTTCATCCATTGAACTGACTGTTCCAGGGAACATTAAGCATGGCAGAAATCAATGTTCACCACCTGATATTCTGGGCACCACATTTTAAAAAGTTCAGTTGAAGAGGTACCAGGATGATGAGCAGACTACAGAGTATGTCCTACAAGGAATGGTTAAAGTATCCGGGAATGTTTAGCGTGCAAACAGAAGGCTGAGAGCAGACTTAGCTGTCTACAAGTATCTGAAGGGATAGAAGGGATATCACAGTGTAGAGGGATCATCCTTATTCTCATTTGCACATGGAAACACAATAAGCAAAAGAATAACATTGAAATGGAGAAGATACAGATTAGATATAAAAAAAAAAAAAAATTGACAGTGAGGGTGATCAATGAGAGGAACAGGTTGCCACGAGAGGTGGTGAGTTCTCCTTCAATGGAAATCTTCAAACAGAGGCTGGACAGATATCTGTCTGAGAAAGTTTAATAAATCCTGTGCTGCATTGAGCAGGGGGTTGGACATGATGACCTTTGAGATCCCTTCCAACTCTAACATGCTTTGATTCTATGATAACTAACACAAGAAGTACGCCTGCATCTGAAATATTGAGGGAGTTGAGCTCAGTCATTGACAGACTGCTGTATCTCTATTTCACTATGGAATTGGAGCTGTGCTGATGTGGTACCAATATTTAAGAAAAGTAGGAAGATGGATCCAGTCAAATACTGGTAAGTTTGACATCTCAGTGGTGTGCAAATTTTTTTGAGGGCATTATAAGAGATGACCTGCAGAAATACATTGCAGAGAAAATACAATAACTGACAAGCAACATGGATTCACGACAGATAAGATGTGAATAACCAACATGTTGGGATTCAATTAAGAGGTAAGTGCAAATCTAGATGTTGGTAATGTGGCTGATGTGATTTATCTGGACTTACAAAGGCAATTGATAGTGTACCACATAACAGCCTTATGCTGAAGCTCCAGAAGCAGGGACTAGTGGACACTGTATGCAGATGGATACTTAATGACTGCAGAAAATGATCTTACAGTACGTCAAGAAGTGTAGAAAATGAATACTGTATCAATAAAATATATCTTTATTGTATTTAATCATAATAAATGATAAAATAGGGTAAGGTGCCACATGCCAAGAGGAGATGCACTAACAAAAATGACTCTTAATAGACAGTAATAGTAGACACTGCACAGTAACTGCCTTTATAATCCTGGTACGTGTGTACAACCTAAATATTAATAGTCTGGACACTAGTAAAGAGTTCAAAAGAAGAAGCCTGGAGTAAATCAATTACTAACAATAAATTTGGTAATAAAATTGTTTTACCTAATACAAGAGTGCTTAGTTATTCCTATCTAGCCAATCAGAGCGCAGGAAACACCCACAATGTCCTGACACAATGGCTTGTGTCAGTGGCTGCTAAAATCACATGTCTCTCTCCATATAATTAGCAGACATCTTGTTTTAGCGCCATTTTGACACTGTAACAGTGCAGAGAGGCTGCTACTGACGCTGGCACTGTTAACAGTAAGATTTTAGCTAGTTAGTTAGGCGGTTGTATATCAATCAGTTAGTGTAGCTAGATAGTGTCCGGTGTGGCTGTAAAATTTACCATCCAGCATTTTTTTATTTTGTCATTACTGAGGTCCACAGGCAAAGCCAACAGGGCACACGTCCTACAAGTGTGTTGTGCACTGCATCTATTGTGCTCCATGCACGATTATAGCATTCTAATTAATGTTTTTTCACTAGGTAAATGTGAAACAGTCTGCTGTATCCCACCTTGTCATTTAATGCTGTGGTGATATGAAACTGTCTGCAGACCAAAGGCACATTACAAAAATATTATTCAGGCCGCCGTATCCCACCTTGTCATGTTGTGACGGTGATATGAACCTGTCTTCAAACCTTACACGCATTTAGAAAATTATAATATTTTCAGTCACTGAATGTGATACAGCCTGGAATCCCACATTGTCATTTTATGGCGGTGATATGAACCTGTCTTCAAACCTTACACGCATTTAAAAAATTATAATATTTTCAGTCACTGAATGTGATACAGCCTGGAATCCCACATTGTCATTTTATGGCGGTGATATGAACCTGTCTTCAGACCTAACGCGCATTAAAAAAAATTATAATTTTTTCAGTCGCTGAATGTGATACAGCCTGCCGTATCACACGTTGTCATTTTATGGCGGTGATATGAAGCTGTTTGCAGACCTCAAGCTCACTAAAATATTTTTTTTCTGTAGATAAGCATGATGCAGCCCGCTATATCCAACCTTTTCATTTAGTGGAGTAAAAATTGTTCTGTGTGCAGAGCTGTTGCACATTAAAATTAATTTATTTTATTTTTTTTACAAACTTGTTACAGCAGCCAAAATCTGAGTTTGAAATTGTTTTTAACCTATCTAACGTGACATCCTATCCATAGATTGACAACTTCTGTTACTGGATGTTGTCGTTTTTAGTGTGCTATATTATTCTTGCGTAATTGCAGTCTCTGATATCTTTAGTAGGGCTTATGTGCCTGCTGTTGCTGCTGCTGGAGATGTTAACACTAATTTGTGGAAATGTGAACAGTCCTGCTTGGATGTCCATCTGCTTGGTTGGTGTAGTGGAAGACCTGTTGGTCCCTATTAGACTATTTCTACTGTGGTGAAATTGATGTCACTTTGTTGATGTGTGCGTATAAATTTTTGTAAATATGCAGATTCTGTGTTGGGTCTCCGTCATGTGTGTTGCCTGTAGCAGTAGGCCCCTGATACCGCCAGTCCTCCACTGTCTTTGAGTCAACTACCAGTGTTGCAACCCTTGCATTTTTCTGACAATAATAATCTACGAAACTGATATGTGTGCCACCTGAGTGTGGCTGAGCATCACTTTCATTTTTTGGGGGGCTTATCACTTACATAGCGCCAATAATTCAACATTCGCTTTTCAGACATTACTGACACTGTCATCATTGGGACTCACAATCTAAATTTGCTGTCTTTATGTCTTTGTAGTGTGCGTAGAAAAATAATTACTGGGAGTAAACCCTGGCAAACACGGGTAGAACATACAAACTCTGCAAGGCTACTAACATTTTTGCGTTGACAACTGAATATTTCTGTGGTTGGAAGGCTATCACTGTGATTCAAATTGTATGCCTCACTGCTGTGTTGGGGAAAAGCACTGTCAAGATTGTCTTCCAGCATGTTTTGATACTGCAGCATGGGTGTGTCCCTTTCCAGGGGGAATCAACTGGCAAAATTTACTTTTGTATTGTGGATAGAACACACTGGCAACCCAGTAGTCTGCATTATTTGGAATCATAACTATACGGGTAACAATCCTGTTGCAGATAGTGCTGCAAGAAGGCACTCATGGGTCAGTCTCTTTCATGAGGTCCAATTCCACAGTGTGTTGGTGGTGATATAATACTCAAACTTTCTTCCTCCATCCCCTCCTGACATCCATGGACAACATAGAGAAATCACTTTATTGTCTTCATCTCCAAACTGTTGCGGGGTTCAACACCTCTTCCTTCTAGTCCTTTTCATGGTCTTTCTCCATTTGTTCCTACCATGGCAAATGTCTGTGAAATTACAGACCTAAACTTATAGATATTATTAACCCTAAATGTGTCCTCTTCTGCTTCCTCATCTTCCCCCAGGACCACCACCATCACCTCCTAACCCACACTATTTAATTTGTGCTCCAGCATGTAGATGACAGTAATAGGGATGATGATGACCACATGATCACCGATAACTATCTTAGTAGCCATTAAGAAAACATACAGAACTGTGCAGAGGTCCTTCATTTGCATTCACTACGCAAGTGTGAATTGAACAACGTCTGTACTGCGTTGTGCCAGGCTATGAAAAGTATCATACTGCACCAGGTCTCAGTTCTGCTGCCACAGTCGCTGCAACATGTGCAGAGTTTAGCTCTACGGTGTGGTCATATCGCATATCAACTGGTTAACCAGTAATCCGAAAGATTTCTATACCTACTAAAGTGGAATGGTGAAAGTCGGCACAACAGTGGTTTCTTCAGCAGTGCATACAGGCTGGGACAGTGGCAGAGGAATTGCTGTACCATCAGGTTGAGGATGCAAGCCTTGCAAGGCACGTTTGTAAGGTTGGCACGGCTTAGGGCCGCCACCAGGTTTGCACCATTATCACACACAGCCTTAACTGGCTCCAGGTTGAGTGTAGACCGCCATTGCTAAAACTCGGCATGGATGGCTGTCCACAACTGTTGATCTGTATGACAGCGATCTCCAAGGCATATTAATGTAAACACTGCCTAATTACAGTGAGCACTGCCTGGGCAGTACGGAGGTGGGGGAGGAATTCTCTTAAATGTGTGTTTAATTAAGGCAGAGGTTGATGGTGCAGGTGGAGGAGGCAGAAGCACTGCAGGAACTGTTACATACAGAGGTTTGTTCCGCAAGCCCTGGGGATTCCAAGACTTGGCACCTAGTGACACCTTGGTGTCTACTGCTTTAGTTCTCCATCCCCTGTAGTGTACAATTTTAGTTCTCCAATCCAAGCTGTTTAGTAGTTTAGTTCTCCAACCCCTGTTGTCTATTAGTTTAGTTCTCCATGTTCTGGTGTGTAGTGGTTTAGTTTTACAACCCTAGCTTTTTAGTAGTTTAGTTCACCAACCCTTCTTGTCTAGTAGGTTAGTTATGCATCTTATGCTGTGTAGTGGTTTATTTCTCCATCCCCATGTGCTCTGCAAGTCAACAGAGTCACACAGTGATCAGCCATCTAGATGTAACTCCCTTGTCCATGCTTGCTTGTTCAGGTGTCATTGTTGAAATGCACCCTGGCAGACATAGAATTTTTCAGGGAATGGATGATGTTGTCTGTGACTTGTTGCTGAAGCGCAGGCATACTTTTCTTAGAGAAGTACGGGTGACTGGAAAACTGGTACTGGGGGGACAGCGATGGCCATCTGCAACTGCAAGCCAGCTTCTATCTCTAGCCAATTCTCATGGCCTTTCACAACTTTTAAACTCTGAGACACCCAAAGACAGTAACACCCCTGATCTAGACTTTTCCCGGCTCAGCTCAATCTACCTAGATGACTCACCTCTTACCCTTTGTCCCCCATAAAATTAGGAGTATAACCACAACTTAGACATTTTTATGTGCTCCCTAAAAACACATCTGCTTAGGGAGGCCTATCACATTTCCTAATCAAAGTCTTTTTTATACATACAGCTCTGGCAAAAATTAAGAGACCACTTTCAAATGTTCAGTTTGTCTGATTTTTCTCTTTATAGGTATATTTTTGAGTAAAATGTAAATTGTTTTTTTGTCTATAAACTTCTGACAACATGTCTCCGAATTTCTAAGTAATACATTTTGTATTTTTTTTCTGACAAAGAAAAATGTTCAAAATTAAAAAAAAACAAAAAAAGTGGTTTCAGACCTCAAATAATGGAAAGAAAGCAAGTTCATAATCATTTAGAAACAACAATACTAATGTTTTAACTCAGTCAGGAAGAGTTCTAAAATCAATATTTTGTGGATTAACCATGATTTTTAATCACAGCTTTCATGCGTCTTGGCATGCTTGCCACCAATCTTTCACACTGTTTCAGTTGCAAAAATTTAAGCAGTTCTATGTTTGATGGCTTGTGACTATCCATCATCCTCTTCATTACATTCCAGAGGTTTTCAATGGGGTTCAGGTCTAGAGTATGGGCTGCCCATGACAGGGTTTTGATGTGGTCATCTCTTAATTTTTGACAGAGCTGTATATAGCTTATTCTTTACTTCTCTGAACATAATTTGCTATCAAACTCAACCGTACCCAAAAGGCTCATGCGTCCTTTATCTACTCCCCATTTCCTCAAGATGGTTGTACCATCATTGTAAATAAGCACCTGTAATTTGTGTCACCCCCACCTCATTGTAGATTGTAAGCTCTGAAGAGCAGGGTCATCATTATTTTTGCTTCAATTGTTTGATTAAGTTAAACTTGGTAACTTTTGACTGTTTTGTATGAATTGCTGACTTGTAATGCTATGCAGAATGTGTTTGCAATATATAAATACAGGTTATTATTACTAGTAGAATTAAGATGGTGAAGTTCAAGCAGTTAGCTTTGCCATGTGCAGGAGGAAAGAATCTTTTATGTGAGCACAACTGCACAAATGAGGGATTGCTGCTGTGTTAACACAGGGTGGAGTAGGGTGAACACGACAGGCTACTTGACTGTGAGAGAGGTGCAGGCGGAGATGTTACAGTGGATTGAGAAAGATGGGGTGTGCTTGGTATGTAAGATCAGTCAAAAACAGCACCTCATTTTCCTCCTCCTCTGCTGAGCTACTCAGTTGCATGCCTCTTGGTTTACACCAAGTGTGATCTACTACATCATCGTCATCCTCTCTGTTCTCCCATTTCTTGCCCTGAAAGTAGAGTTTAGCGACTTTAGTCGGATTGGGTTTCATGAAACAAAATTTGTTTCAGATGAAACTGGTCCGACTAGGGCAAAAAAAGTCGGAGTTTCGTCCGAAACCCGACCCCAAAGCAAGTCAATGGGGAATAAAAGTCGGCATTGAGTGGATGAATGTCATCTGCTCAATGTCGACTTTTATTTCCAATTGACTTGCATTGAGATCGGGTTTCGGACGAAACTCCGACTTTTTTTGCCCTAGTCGGACCAGTTTCATCTGAAACAAATTTTGTTTCATGAAACCCTATGCGACTAAAGTCGCTCAACTCTACCTGAGAGTCATCCTCCTCCTCTTCCTGCCTTGAAAGCACAGTACAGTCTGCAGGGGCCTCAAGTATTTGAGTCTTGTCACGAATGGATCACCTTCATCCAACAGGGATAACAACATCTGTTGAAGAGGGTTTGGTTTATGCTCGGACCAAACTTTGCCCGGCCATGGAACAAAGTGAGAAAAAATTTCCTCATCTTGACTATGTGAATCTTTAGAGTACATTTACTATGCCCATGGCATACAATATGTGTAGAGATCTGCAGACGCAGCCATCTATGGTTGCCAACAGTCAGTTGGGCGCTTGGAGAGTTGTGATGTCTGTAATGTTAAGGTTGAGGAAGAGGAACAGAGGCCACTTGATGCAGCGCTTGCCATCTACTAGAGCACATGTTCTTTCTGTCCCTCATCTACAAAGCGCACCGCTGTATGGCTGCCAAATAAAGGGAGCGGAGTTGCCTGTCTAGTAACAGAAGTTGTAAAAATGCTGTGCAATTGCTCACTGCAGCAAAACAAACAGACTTCTCATCCCTGATATCATGCCCCTCTCACAACCCTAAGCAGCTATTCAGTTCTTTCAATCCTTTCCTGCGTCCACCAGCCCCCCTCCCTCTCCTCTCATCTCAGCTAAATACTTTGCGTCACCACATGTGAACTTGATTCAATAAAGTTCCACCTCATTCCAAGCTTTGCCAGTCTTCATCACAAGCATGACCCACTTCTTTAACCTGTCACTAAAAACTGTTGTCTTCCATCCTAATTGAAACATACCTTGATCACACCATCCTCAAAAAGCCCCCCTTGACCCATCATCTGTGTCTACCTATTGCCCCATATCATTTCTCCCATATGCCACCAAACTACTGGAACAACACATCCATTTTGAACTGACCTCCTACCTCTCTTGCTCCCTCTTTGACCGCTCACAATCTGGCTTCAGACTGCACCATTCCACTGAAACTGCCCTGACTAAAGTCACCAATGACCTACTAACCTCCAAATTAAACCCACGTGAGTTTGTCCTCCTCCTTCTTCTGGGCCTGGCATCTGTCTTTGACACAGTAGACCACTCCTTCATACTACAGACTTTCTGATCTGTTGACATTATAGACTTGGCCCTATGTTGGATCTTCTCGTACCTAACAGACAGGACATTCAGTGTCTCCCACTCATACACCACCTCCTCATCTCGCCCCCTATGTGTCAGTGTCCACCAAGGTTCAGATATAGAACCAGGAAATATGCTTAGAAGGCACACACACATTCAGGGGAATGTTATACAAATTCCCCTGAATGCGTGATTTCTTCTGGTCATTGAGGACCTGTGGATCTGCAGCAGCCGCCAGCCTTTATGCTTTTTCTCATCCTAACCAGGTGAGCAAATTTCTTGTTTTTATCTCTCCTTGTAAGGTGGATAAGACCCCATTGCGCTTTTCTGTCTCCTTTTCTTTGCAATAGAGGGCACACACACATGCTCCCTCCCTCTTAAAGGGATGGCCCGCATCAACCCAAGGTATTCCCAGCCTATAGCTGGACGACACCTTCTATTTTAGGCATCTCCTCCAATATGGGGGTGCATAAGCTACAGTGTTAGTTTGCATTGCATGCTTGCTAGCTGTCAGGTTCCCCAGGTCCGCCTGTCTGCTTGTCTACCCTGCACCTGTCTGCTCTTACCTGTCTGTGCCCTTCTGCGCATTCCTGTCTGTGCTCTTCTGTCCATCAGCCGGTCCAGATCGCACCTGCCAGGGTCCATCTGTCTAACACCTTGTCCAGCTCGCACCTGACAGTGCTTTTCTTTTCCTCAGCCGGTCCCATCTGCTCCTGTGGTTCCAAAGTGCCTGCTTGCATTTTTCATCCTTCCTTCAAGCCGTAGCAGCTTACCCGCTGTAGGGGTCAGCTGCCACCTTCTGTAGGTCAGCCATGGAGTAATAATAATAAATAATAATCTTTATATAACGCTAACATACTCTGCAGCGCTTTACAGTTTGCACACATTATCATCACTGTCCCTGATGGGGCTCACAATCTAAATTCCCTATCAGTATGTCTTTGGAATGTGGGAGGAAACCAGAGTGCCCAGAAGAAACCCACGCAAACACGGGGAGAATATACAAACTCTTTGCAGATATTGTCCTTGGTGGGATTCGAACCCAGGACTGCAAGGCTGCAGTGCTATCCATTGAGCCACCATGCTGCCCACCAACCATATAAGCTCTTTAACGCAAGCATAGCTTAAGTAATGTCAAAGTGACCTCCAGATAGAAACAAATGACCAACTGTCCGTAAATAACACAGTGCACTGTCTAACACTGTAATTAACTTTTGACAATCCTTTCAACCCTAATTATTCAACAATGCCAAATAGGACATAACAAGAAATTCCGGATATGTAGGTAAATGTACAAAAAGCAAAATGTGGCCTGTGTAGGTGTGGCATGTATGATTGTCATATTAGACCAGTAATGCAGATAAGCAAAACATTCATGCACGGATGAATGGTAAAATTTTTCTTTCTTTCTTTGTTTTTCAACAAAATGCAAAGTCCTTACCAAAAATCCAAAAATAAGGGCTCATGCAGATGTCTTTGGATCTCGGGCCAATCATGGACCGCAATGCATTGGCTGACTACTGATCTCCTGACCGAAGCATGCTCGGGTCAAGAAACCCAAGTCCAGTCTGAGCATTGCAGTCTGTGATCAGACTGAGATCCACAGACATCTGCATGAGCCCTAAGAAATGCTAGGTAGGATCATGAACATAAAGCGAACAAGCACATTAGGGTGCTCTATTAGTTTAGTGTTTGGATGCAAAATTTGACTAGTAAAACAGATATTAAAAAATATATATTTGCTATATAGAACGTTGCAGTTAATGGATTTTGAGAAATTTTCTTTAGCATTTAAAAAAAAAAATCCCTTTCCCCTTTTAAAATTATCACAAGAGAAAATGAAAATTTCAGTACAATCACTTGTGACTCTGAAACACACCATCTCACCATAATTTCAGATTTTCATTTTTTAGAATTACAATTGGACTGTCTTGCTTCTGCTTTCTAGTGCATTAAAAATGAAGAAAACAGTCTGGCACTGCAGCTGCTTCTCTCCCCCTTTCAATTAAATCTCTGTTATTTCCAGAATACTACAGCAATTTTGTTCACTGCTGCAATTATACAACATAACTGTCTGGAATATTTATTCAATATTTTAGCGTTTTCTCTTCCTGTTTCTATTGTTGACCTGTAATTTACTCTATACAACTAGTCCCCCATAACTATATGAGGGGCACAGGAAGAGATCCCACAACGATAATAGAATTTAAAAAAGTATATATTTTATTGAAAAAACATCTAAAAACAGTATAGACAAAAGATCCCTGTTGTGTACTGCATTAATTATGCATACCTGCATATGTAAACAAAGCCCTAGTAGTGCTAACAAGTCTTACAAAGAATAGGCCCCATTATAGCGTAAAGCATCCGAATCCGTTAATAAATGTAATTGCGTGAAACACGCGTCAAGGTGAGGGGACACCCGGAGACACAGTGCCACAGGGAGATATTTATCAGGCTCCTTCCTTGCATTTTCTATTTGTTCCATTAACATTTATTAACAGATTTGGATCTATTATTGTTTTAGCTTGTCCATTTTAGCTATCTTGCTAGGGGATTATTCTAAGTAAGATCCCTATATTGCTTTACATGGGATATATTATGCTGCACATGATTACATTTATATGATGCTATAGCCTATTAATTTTAGCTCGGTGTCCTCTGTCATGGCTATCTTGCTTTTGTCTATACTGTTTTTAGATGTTTTTCAATAAAATATATACTTTTTTAATTCTATTATCATTGTGAGATCTCTTCTTGTGCCCCTCATACGGTTATGGAGGACTAGTTGTATAATATGGTTGAAGTGCCCTAATTTACATATCTGGAATCTTTGTTGATATACTGTAATCTACTCTCACTATCCTAAAATCTTCCAATAATGCCTGCTGAATTCCTTTCTAAGGCTTTCATGCAGGCTATGATAGTCCCTCCTGACTGGCTATCTTATAGCATATGATGTGCTAGCTACAGGGCAACCAGGGGAAACTCATGCTAAGGTCATGTCAGCATTTTGTGACTGATGCAATCTTTTGCAATTTGTAAAAAGGTAACTGACTTTTCTTTGCAATTTGCACAAATTGAAATGCAAATTGTTTGCAATTGCCGCAAATTTCATAAAATTCAAATCAAATTCTATTTGTATCAAATTGATTCAAATATCTTAAGTGGCCACAAATGACCCCATCAAACATGCTGATGGTGACTGTTAAATGACCAACAATACGCTATATACAAGTCTATTGGAGGTCATTTAATAGCATTTTTTTCCAGGCCAACCAGAATTCTATGTGCACAGAACATGTGTTAACATAATTGTTCTGAATTTTGCATGTGCTGCCAGTAACATGATATTATACTGTATATGAATAAAGTGATTGACTTTTGTAAAGGAACTAGCTGAAGAGCCTGGCGCTTCCCGAGCAAATTAACTAACTATGGTTAGTTATAACAAATTATAATGATTATATCTATATATATATAAAGCTGAGTGTATAGCCCCGCCCACTCCGCATAGCCACATTCACTATAATATCCCACATCATCCCGTCAGCCAGAGCCACCAGACTACTACCCCTAATATTCCACATCATCCCATCAGAGCCACTGGACTACTACCCATATTATCCCACATCATCCCGTCAGCCAGGGCCACTAGACAACTGCCTCTAATATCCCACATCATCCCGTCACAGACGCCGGACTACTTCCCCTAATATCCCACATCATCTCATCAGTCAGAGCCACCGGACTACTACCACTAATATCACACATCATTCCATCAGCCAGAGCCACCGGACTACTACCCCTAATATTCCACATCATCTCGTCAGAGCCAGCTGACTACTACCCGTAATATCCCATATCATCCCATCAGCCAGGGCCACCAGACAACTACCACTAATATCCCACATCATCCAATCACAGATGCCGGACTACTCCCCCTAATATCCCACATCATCCCATCAGCCAAAGCTACCGGACTACTACCCCTAATATCCCACATCATCCCATCAGCCAGAGCAACCAGACTACTACCCCTAATATCCCACATCATCCCGTCAGCCTGGGGTCAGAACAAGAGAGCTGAGTGGATTGGTCCTAACTTCCATACCAAGGATCCCTTTAAGAGAGGCCTGGGGTCAGAACAGAGCGCTGAGTGGATTTGTCCTGACTTCCATACCAATGATCCCTTTAATAGAAGCCTGAGGTGAGAATCAGAGCGCTGAGGGATTTACCCTAACTTCCGTACCGCAGATCCCTTTAAGAGAGGCCTTGGGTCAGTACCAAAGCGCAGAGTATTTGCCCTCACTTCCATACCGGGGATCCCTTTAAGAGCTTTAAGAGAGACTGGGATCAGAACCAGAGCGCTGAGTAGATTTGCTGTGAGTTGCACACCAATGATCCCTTTAATAGAACCCTGGGGTCAGAATCAGAGTGTTGAGGGATTTGCCCTAAGTTCCATACAGGAGATCCCTTTAAGAGAGCCTGGGGTGAGAACCAAAGCACTGGATGGATTTGCCCTAACTTCCATACCAATGATCCCTTTAAGAGACCCTGGGGTCAGAACCACAGAGCTGAGTGGAATGGTCCTAACTTCCATACCAGAGATCCCTTTAAGAGAGGCCTGGGGTCAAAACCAAAGCCCTGGACGGATTTGCTCTGACTTCCATACCAATGTTCCCTTTAAGAGGGAAGATGTGCCTAAAGAATGGAGGATGTGTGATGCGTATATGGGTATGGGGGGGTTCATTTCTGTCATGTGCTCTGCTCCTTTTTGGGGGGCAGACAATGGCTGGGAGCTTATGTTACCGAAGATTATGGATTTCTCCCACCATGTCAGTGGCTGCTGAGGTGTTGTCAAGTGGGAAAACTTGCTCATAGCAACCAATCACAGCTCAGCTTCTTTTAACCAGCTCTGGTGAAATGAGAGATGCTTAGCGATTGGTTGCAAGGAAAACTGCTGCTCATAGTAACCAATCACAGCTCAGCTTCTTTTGAACAGCTCTGGTAAAATGAAAGATGCTTCGTGATTGGTTGGTGATACACACACACATACATGCATTCACTTTTATATATAGAGATAGATAATATAACAATGATTTATTTGGGAAAAAAATATTTAGTCCATTTATGGTTTATCATTCAACCATTATGGCCTAGTTACATGGGCATATTTAGTAATATATGGGAACATAGTATCATGTTAATGGCAGCAAATTCACAATTTTCATGTGACATTGCACTGCCATTAATACTGATTTTGTGACCCAAGCAAATATTACTTTGCTCATTTGTTTGGTAATTGTCATCCTGGTTAGATGGGATTATAGTCTAGAATAAATATTCCAATGAGTGAATGTTCCACAATCATTGGCTCATCTAACTAGGCCATAAGAGTTGAATGATAAATAAACCCTAAAAAGACAAAATATTTTTTTTTTCTAAAGAAATCCTTTTTAAGTAACATAGTTTTGAAGGCTGAAGGAAGACCTAATGTCCATCTAGTTCAGCCTATTTTTAGTGCAGCTGTTCTGCATTGTTGATCCTGGGGAAGGCAAAAAACCCACAGAGTAGAAGCCAATTTTCTCCCTTGGGAAAAAAATTCCTTCCCCTAAGCTGGGTCAATCATCTACCTATAATATTATGTTATTTGTAACCTTCTATACTGTTACTCACAAGAAAAGCATCCATTCCTTTCTTAAATTCATTCAGTGAGTTGGCCATCACCACTTCCTCAGGCAGAGAATTCCAGAGCCTCACTGCTCATACCGTGAAGGAACCCTCTTCTATGCTAGTGCAGAAATTGTCTTTCCTCCAAACAAAGAGAATGCCCCCTTGTTCTTGTCACAGTCCTTGGTACAAACAGTACAAACAGTTCATTGGAGAGATCTATGTATTGCCCTCTGATATACTTGTACATATATATTAGGTCTCCCCTAAGTCTTCTCTTTTCTAGAGTAAATAGACCTAATTTTGATAACCTTTCTGGGTATTGTAGTGAACCAACTCCATTTATCATTTTAGTAGCCCGCCTTTGAACCCTTTCAAGTTCAGTAATGTCTTTCTTGAGCACCGGCGTCCAAAATTGCACACAATACTCCAAATGTGGTCTGACGAGTGATTTGTACAGAGGGAGAATTATGTTTTCATCTCGTGTCCCCAGACCTCTTCTAATGCATCCCATGACCCTATTTGCTTTGGTGGCAGCTGCCTGACACTGGGCACTCCAATTGAACTTTTTATTGACTAAGATGCCTAAGTCTTTTTCCATGTCTGATTTCCCCAGCAGTTTCCCATTTAGTAAGTAATTGTAGCATCTGTTTCTCCTTCCCATGTGCATAACCTTACACTTATCTGTGTTAAACCTCATTTGCCATTTTTCAGCCCAATTCTCCAATTTACTCAAATCTGTCTGTAGTTGCAAACTGTCCTCCTTTGTGTTAACTACCTTCCATAGTTTTGTATCATCTGCAAATACTGATATTTTACTGTGTAAGCCATCCACTAGATCATTAATAAATATATTAAATAGTAGGGGGCTCATTACAGAACCCTGTGGTACCCCACTAGTAACCCTGGCCCAATCTGAGTATGCACCATTAATAAACACTCTTTGTTTTCTTTCACTAAGCCAGCTACCTACCCATCTACACACATTTTCCCCTAGCCCAAGCTTTCTCATCTTACTTATCAATCTTTTATGTGGGACTGTGTCAAATGCTTTAGAGAAGTCGAGATAAATGACATCCAATGATTCTCCTTTGTCCATTTGAGAGCTTACATCCTCATAGAAGCTGATCAGGTTAGTTTGACAGGAGCGATCCTTCATAAATCCATGTTGATAAGGAGTTAAACATTTATTAACATTGAGATATTCCATAATGGTATCCCTTAGAAACCCTTCAAAAATTTTACCCACAACAGATGTTAAGCTTACCGGCCTATAGTTTCCAGGTTCCCTTTTACACCCCTTTTTGAATATTGGTACCACATTTGCTTGCCGCCAATCAAAAGGAACAGACCCTGTTTCTATAGAGTCTTTAAATATAAGGAATAGAGGCCTGTCTATCACATTACTTAACTCCCTTAATACCCGAGGGTGAATGCCATCAGGGCCTGGTGATTTGTCAATTTTAATCCTACTACGGCGGTTCTGCACTTCTTCCTGGGTTAGGCAGGTAATACTTAATGGGGAGTTTACATTATCACTCATCATTTCACCTGGCAAATCCTTTTCCTGTGTGAACACTGTTGAGAAAAAAGTATTTAAAACATTTGCTTTTCCCACATCGCTCTCTATGATTTCACCCTCATGGATCTTTAAAGGGCCGACACCATCAATTTTAATCATTTTACTGTTTATATAATTAAAGAATAGTTTGGGGTTTGTTTTACTTTCCTTAGCAATGAGTCTCTCAGTTTTCACTTTTGCTAAATGTATTTGTTTTTTACACATTTTATTTTTTTCTCTATAACTTTTTAATGCTTCTTCATTGCCTTCTTGCTTTAGCTTCTTAAATGCCTTGTTCTTCTTATTTATTGCCCTTTTTACATCCCTATTTAGCCACATTGGTGTTCTCCTGTTCCTAGCCCTTTTATTTCTGTATGGTATGGCTAGCTTGCAGTGGGTGTGTAAATCTGATTTAAATATTTCCCATTTATTTTCTGTGCTCCTATTTTTCAGGACACTGTCCCAATCAATTCGGCGAAGGTCCTCTCTAAGCTGATCAAACTTTGCTTTCCTGAAATTCAGCGTTTTTGTAACCCCCTTCGAGGGCACCTTACTGAAGGACAAGTGGAATGGAATTGTATTATATTGTGGTCACTGTTCCCTAGGTGCCCATCGACTCGTACTTCTGTTATTCTATCTGGCCTGTTGCTTACAATTAAGTCCAGAAGGGCTGTCCCTCTAGTTGGGCCCTGCACAAGTTGTGACAGATAATTATCCTTGGTCACTGACAGAAATTGGTTTCCTTTCTGAGATACGCAGGTTTCAGTTTCCCAGTCTATGTCGGGGTAGTTGAAGTCCCCCATAATAATCACCTCATTGTGATTTGCTGCTTTGTCTATTTGTTTCAATAATACATTTTCAGTGGTTTCTGTTATATTTGGTGGCTTATAACAAACCCCTATGAGGATTTTATTATTTTCCCTCCTTGTATCTCCACCCATAGAGACTCTACCTCTTCATTTCCCTCTTGTATATCTTCTCTTAGTGTGGGCTTTAAAGTGGACTTTATATATAGACAGACTCCACCCCCTTTCCTTTTTTTTACAATCCCTCCTAAACAAATCATATCCTTGCAAGTTAGCCGCCCAGTCATAGCTGTCGTCTAACCATGTCTCAGTTATTCCTACTATGACGTATTTTTCCTCATACATTACCAACTCCAGATCTTCAATCTTATTGGTCAGGCTTCTTGCGTTGGTCAGCATGCAGGAAAGAAGTTTTGCTTCCTTTTTCTTAGCTTCCTTCTGAGTAACCTGTCTTGGGTCCTCTTTACCACATCTAGTATCCTTGATTAGTTTGTCCTTCTGCTGCATGTTCTTGTCTGCTGTTTTTCCTCCCATCCCCTCTTCTTCTAGTTTAAAGCCCTCCTGATGAGTGTGGCAAATCTTCTGGCGAATGTGTGTTTCCCAGGTTTTGTGAGGTGTATCCCATCTCTTGCGAAAAGTCCATCGTAGAGGTAATTCACGCCATGTTCCAAGAATCCAAATCCTTGCTGCCTGCACCGCCGTCGTAGCCAGTTGTTCACCTCTAGTATCCTATTCCATCTTCTGATGCCATGGCCATCGACTGGGAGGATTAATGAGAAAACAACCTGTACGTTCCGTTCCTTTATTTTCTTCCCCAGAATTTCAAAGTCTTCGCAGATAGTTGGTAGGTCATTTCTTGCCGCATCGTTTGTGCCTACATGTGTCAGTAGGAAAGGGTAGTCGTCCTTGGATTGGAGGATAGTTGGTATCCTGTTGGCCACATCCTTGATTTTTGCTCCTGGGAGGCAGCATACTTCTCATGCGGTTATGTCCGGCCTGCAGATAGTTGCCTCCGTGCCTCTTAGTAGTGAGTCGCCCATAACTACCACTCTTCTTTTCTTTCCGGACACACTGCTTGTTGCTCGTGAGTGTTTTTGAGTGTCATTTGTTTCCGCTTTTGTTGACAGAGTAACTTTTTTTGTTGATAGTGTGTCTTCTCTTGCAGATACGGTATCATCCTGAGCTGTGCCATTTTCGTTCTCCAGCATGAGGGCTTCATATGGGTTGCTAAGCTGTGTGGGTGGTGATGACCACTTGATCCGTTTGCTTCTTTTCATCACATGGCTCCACTTTTCAGCCTCTGTATGTGCTCTGAAGCTTTTCTCACTTTCCGTATCCTGAATGGTTGCTTCTGCTTCATCCAAGAAGTGCTCATGTTCTTTAATTACCTTCAATGTTGCTATTCTTTCTTCAAAGTCCCTGCACCTTTTCCTCTAAGAGGGCAACAAGTTTGCACTTCTGACAGGTAAAGTTGAGTTTTTGGGCCGGAAGATTCGTAAACATGTAGCATGTGTTGCAGGTGACCATGTGGATTTTCTTCTCTTCCATATTGCTAGTGCTGATGCAGTCTATGATGGGTGGAAACTCAGCGAGACCCGGCAAGTCCCAGCGATCGATCAGCTTATGGCGACTCTTCTCCTCTTCCCAGAATGCCCCGGAAATATGCAGATGAACTTCCTGCTTCTCCAATCTCTAGTTTTAACCAGTAAATCCTTCATAAATGTCAATTATCAATTGAAAACATTTACATATTTGGCAACTGAGATAAGAATATAAACTCATCTTGTGGGTGCAGACAAATGGACATATTTCTCATGCAAGGATCACATTGCAGTGCATGGACTGGCCCGACACCTCTACTGACCTAAGGATGACAGCTGTCAAGATTAGATTAGGAAAGTCCACAGCCAGTCTGAGGATTGCAATGCAATCCTCACATGAGTTATACAGCTCTGGCAAAAAATTATGAAACAACCATATCAAAACCCTGTCATGGGCAGCCCATTCTCCAGACCTGAATCCCATTGAAAACCTCTGGAATGTAATCAAAAGGATGATGGATAGTCACAAGCCACCAAACAAAGAAGAACTGCTTAAATTTTTGCACCAGAAGCAGTGTGAAAGACTGGTGGAGAGCATGCCAAGACGCATGAAAACTGTGATTAAAAAATCATGGTTATTCCACAAAATATTGATTTCTGAACTCTTCCCGAGTTAAAACATTAGTATTGTTGTTTCTAAATGATTAAGAACTTGTTTTCTTGCATTATTTGAGGTTTGAAAGCACTGTTTTTTTTTAATTTTGACCATTTTTCTTTGTCAGGAAAAAAATACAAAATTTATTGCTTGGAAATTCGGAGACATGTTGTCAGAAGTTTATAGACTAAAAGAACAATTTACATTTTACTTCAGAATATTTCTTTAAAGGAAAAAATCAGACAAACTGAACATTTGAAAGTGGTCTCTTAATTTTTGCCAGAGCTCTCTATGGCCATCTGTCTGTGCCCTAACCGATAGACTTTTTCTTATAGTAAAGAAAAATAATGACAACATGACCACCTAGTAACTTCATCTGAATGGTACTGATTTCGTTCTTGGCTATCTACCACACCCAGGCATTCTTGTGTTTGCTCCATGTGTAATGCTTGTCAGGAAATACTGGTTTGAAGTTTTGATTTGTTGATGATGGAGACTTAGGACAGCATCATTAATACTGATAGCACCAGAAATTCTTGGATAATACATAAATACAAAGGTGCAAATATTATGATAATAATGGATTATATCAAGAAATACTGTACTTGTGGGCAATTCTTTATCATATTGGGTGCATACACTTACAGCTCTGGCAAGTAATAAGAGACCACCACATCAAAACCCTGTCATGGCCAGCCCATTCTCCAGACCTCTGGAATGTAATCAAGAGGATGATGGATAGTCACAAGCCATCAAACAAAAAAGAACGGCTTACATTTTTGCGCCAGAAGCAGTGTGAGAGACTGGTGGAAAGCATGCCAAGACACATGAAAATTGTTTTTAAAAATCATGGCTTATCCACAAAATATTGATTTCTGAACTCTTCCTGAATTAAAACATTAGTATTGTTGTTTCTAAATGATTATGAACTTGTTTTCTTTGCATTATTTGAGGTCGGAAAGCACTGGTTTTTTTTTTAAATTTTGACCATTTTTCTTTGTTAAAAAAAAAATACAAAATTTATTGCTTGGAAATTCGGAGACATGTTGTCAGAAGTTTATAGACTAAAAGAACAATTTACATTTTACTCAAAAATATACCTATAAAGAGAAAAATCAGACACACAACATTTGAAAGTGGTCTCTTAATAATTGCCAGAACTGTATATGTTCTGTTAGTTGATAGGATGTACAGAAAGAATGCACAGTTAGCAGATAAGTAGTGCTCACCCAACCTGTTCCCACAAGTACAGTCCCATAAACCCATTTCACAACTTTTAGTGGTGGTTTGGTGACTTCATTGTCAAAAGTGGAGACAGCAAGAAAAGGAAGAGAAAAGAGAAGAGAAAAAATAAGGAACGCAATACAACTGTGAAGGAACAGACCACTGGTTAGTAGATAAAAGTTATTATATCATTTAATTTGAAATTATTGAGCGCCAGAATATTTTATGTCTAGATTATATTTTAGTTAATTTACTTTCAGATTGATTTGATAACATACCATACCACATTCAGAGTTATATTTTTCTAATAGCACCATTTATTTCTGCAGAATTCGGACCAATTACATGAGGTATTTTACAATAAGTATGAATAATATTATAACCTGAGGATGACAGTGATATCGCACTTGTAATTGTGGTTCTATGAGCAATAAAGCAAAATCTTATACATAGTGCAGAACGCCTCTACATGAAATCATTTATTATAAATACATTAGAGTTTCACTAAAAACATTGTAACATGAATGCAGATTTCTTTTTTCATTGACTGACAAGAAATGTGTAGATGTGTGGCTAGGACATTGTAGAGTTTGTGATTGAACTTCTGTTGGTTAGAAACCTTTTCCCTCTCTTTGTTCGTATGGCTATGTTGAGTTTTTTTAGTGACTTTTTATAAACTAAAAGGACATCTCTTGGCATGAAAATTGCAGTGCACAATACACCAGTTTTGTTGCGTTTTTATTTGGCTTTTTTGCATTCATTTGACAAAACACCGAAAAAAATTGATGTTCTGCAGATTTGAAAAAATGCATAAATAATTTAAATACACAAGAAAAAATAGCAGCATGTACGTGAGATTTTGCAAATTTTGCTGCTACATGAAAAGGCAGCGTATTTTACAATGTACTAAAAATCTTGCAAAAATGCAGAGTCTGAACTTTACCCTAAAGAGATGGTCAGTGACCGGCATATGATTCCCTATGAATGCAAAATACTGATATGAAGTCACAGAAAAAATTTTTGTGCTGTATTAAGGGGCTATGGACTCTCATGAGTCTGATTGCTCCACCATGATTCTCTTTATTACATGCTCCACGTTATCTGCTTTGTTACATTACTTCTACAATGTACAGCAGAAGTGAAATATTGTTTCACTACATCTATTTCATGTTAGTTTTCTGGAATTTGTAAGGCTAGGTTCACATTTCCATATGGAGGATCTGCGGCTGTCTGCAGCTTCCTCCATGAAGCTCCGCCCATGGCTGCAACTCTTCCGGTCAGCTCCACCTACAGCGGCATACTTCTGCATGTGGCCTGTGTACCCTATCTTTAGCATTGGGTACACAGGTCGTGAGGATGTATGCGGATGCCTCCGCATGCATAGTTTTGATGATGCGGCGCCCGCATAAAATTCCAACATGATGCGTTTGACGCGGGTCGCCACATCATCAAAACGACGCATGCGGCGGCATCCACATACAGCGGCATGACCTGCGTTCCCAATGCTAAAGATAGTGTATGCAGGCCGCATGCAGAAGTATGCGGCCGTAGGCGGAGCTGACCGGAGGAGATGCAGCCGTGGGCAGAGCTTCACGGAGGAAGTCCGCAGATGGCCGCAGATCCTCCAAACGCAAGTGTGAAGCCAGCCTAAATTATTACAAAGGTGACTCTTAGAAAATTGAGCATTGTCCTGCAAAGTATTACTACTTACATTGATAATAATACTAACTATATTTACATCTGTACTATGGTTTCTTTTTACCCAAGGCAATGATTCAGATTGCTGCCATGTTCCCATTGGGCCCCCTAAGCTACAACCCTGTTTATTTGACTTTGAAACACCTATGACCTGAGCGGCAGAGTGTTACTCACAAATAACAATGTGTACCTTTACTGGTTGTGTCTAGTGCACACAAAGCAGAACTATTTTATAGAGTTTCTCCTCTGTAAAATCTGTGTAACTGTGCTCATCAAAGTAGTTTTCTTCATAAGACATCTGTCTATCTATCCATCTGCAAACAAAAGAACAGAACAGCACTCTGTAAGCATTGAGATGAACAGTGGGGAAAATAAATATTTGATACACTGCCGATATTGCACGTTTTCCCAGCTACAAATAATGGAGGGGTCTGTCATTTTTATTGTAGGTACACGTCAACTATGAGAAAAAAAATCTAAAAATAAAAATGAGAAAATCACATTGTATGATTTTTAAATAATTAAATTGCATTTTATTTTATTAAATAAGTATTTGATCACATACCAACCAGCAAGTCAAGAATTCTGGCTTCCACAGACCTGTTTGTTTTTCTTTAAGAAGCCCTCCTACTCTGCACTCATTACCTGTATTAGTTGCACCTGTTTGCACTTGTTACCTGTATGAAAGACACCTGTGCACACACTCAATCAATCACACTCCAACCTCTCCACCATGGCCAAAGCCAAAGAGCTGTCTAAGGATACCAGGGACAAAATTGTAGACTTGAACAAGGCTGGGATGGGCTACAGGACAATAGGCAAGCAGGTGAGCAAGCAACAATTGTTGGCACAATTATTAGAAAATGGAAGAAACACAAGAAGACTGTCAATCTTCCTCAGTCTGGGCTCCATGCACAATCTCTCCTCATGAGGTAAGGGAGATTCTGAGAAAAGTCAGGAATCAGCCCAGAACTACATGGGAGGACCTGGTCAATGACTTGAAGGGAGCTGGGACCACAGTCTCAAATATTATCATTAGTAACACACTACGTCGTCATGGATTAAAATCCTGCAGGGCACGCAAGGTCCCCCTGCTCAAGCCAGCACATGTCCAGGCCTGTTTGAAGCTTTCCAATGATCATGTGAATGATTCAGAGGAGGCATGGGATAAGGTCATGGTGTCAAATGAGACCAAAATAGAACTATTTGGAATCAACTCTACTCGCCATATTTGGAGGAAGAAGAATGATGTGTACAATGCTAGGAACACGGTCTCACCCATGAATCATGGTGGGGGGAACCACATACTTTGGGTGTGCTTTTCTGCAAAGGGGAAAGGACAACTGCACCATATTGAAGGGAGGATGATGGGGTCATGTATCACAAAATTTTGGCGAACAACCTCCTTCTCTCAGAAAGAAAATTGAAGTTGGGTTGACTAGTCGGATAAAATCCCTGCTGCAGTGTGTGCAAACTTGGTCAAGAACTACAGGAAATGTCTGAACTCTGTAATGGCAAAGGTTTCTGTACCAAATATTAAATTCTGTTTTTCTATTATATCAAATACTTATTGCATTCAATGAAATGCAAATTAATTGTGTAAAAATCTCACAATGTGATTTTCTGGATTTTTTAAAATTCTGCCTCTCACAGTTGAAGTGTACGGGTGGGAAAACTTGCAAAATCGTCCGTGTATCAAATACTTATTTTCCCCACAGTATGCAAACACTAATTATATGAAATGTTAACTGCATTACTGCTATATAGGATATACTTATAAAAATGAAGGTACTTAGCGCATCATGTGGCCAATTCATGTGAGCCCATTAATTACGGCAAGGTGACCTTTTGTTTGATATGCACAAGGAAAGAAATTCCAGCATCCACAAAAGGTAAACATATTAAACCATGACTTTTAATAGCAACTTTAAAAATATCAACATCAAAAAAACATAAAAAAATAAAAAGGAGAAAAGGGAGACAACAGGACGGCGGACAGAGGTCTACACTTTTCAGGCTCACAAGACCTTTTTTTCTGCACTTGGGGAGCTGGTCTCCCTTCTCCCTCACCCCTCTAACACATAATTTCTTTGATAGGACCCTAACCATAATATTTATCAGACATGTCTATCTCAGACTAAAAGCCTACAAATTTAAATGGCAGGTATTATCCAGAACTAATTAAAAACCATCTTAGGTTTCACATTAGAATACACCTATAAAAATGAAGGTGCTTAGCTGTATCTTTTTGTTTGAATATTATGTCCTCATAGCAGCTTGTGCCTATTCACACTTGCTTTATTCTGTGCTTGCTTTATTCTATTCAGTGCTTGTCAGATTTTTTTTCTTTGTAGTATCTATCTATCTATCTATCTATCTACTGTATCTATATAGCTCTCTGTCTGTCTTTTTATCCTTCTGTAAGAAATTTATTGTTTCTGGTGAGTGGAGCAAATTTTTTGAAATTTAAAGAGATTCGCTGAATATGGGAAAGAAATTTGATTTGTAGCAAATTATTCTCCAGAAATTGTAGGTACTTCATATTGAAAGTCACCAAAGCATTTAATTGACCTGAAAACGCATATATAAAACTGTGACTCTCCAACTTTCTCCCATTATCAATTAAATCTATGTTTTTTATTATCTGTTCCTCACACAGTGACACTAAATTTCTTCAATGCCATACTGTCACACACTATCAACACAGTTTCTTCAGTGTGTATGGCTTTTCCACTATCCAGATTCCCCGCCGAATGACTGCTTCATTTCCTGCTTCTGCTTTTATACTGACAATAATAGTTCCTCCTATTGGGCTGTGCTGTATTATATCGTGTCATAACTAAAAGGCATTGTGGGAAAGTTGTGCCTGAGGTCACGTGATCCTCTCTGGCTGGTGGAATATTCTGTAATGTGTAAAATGGTGACAGCTATTCTAGGGGATTCTCGTGACATGAATCACATAATGTTTGAAGCTGCATGTTTAGGGAATTTCTAAAAATTTACGGTAATTCAAATTGGACTTGAGTTGAATCTATTCACTCGTCTTTATCAATAACAGTTCCAATGCTTGATGAGCTGAATGTCCATGGTGTAGTAGGCCACTGAAAATCATTCCTACAATAATCAGCTTTTACAAGATTCCAAATAAATAAAAATATTTATGTGCAATGCAATTTTTTTGTCTTGTTAGGCAAAATGTGTTTTTGACACCTTTACTTTTTTCCATCATTTCTTGTGCTGCATTATATTTCCACTTTGACTTTTTGTAACTAAATTTCTTTATGGATTATCTTTTGCTTTGCAGTCTGACAACATATGCTCCAGAAATGATACAATCATTGAGGGTAGTAATCTTCTTGCTCGTACTGATAACCATCGGTTTCTTTTCTGGAATCACCTACAGAGGGAATATCTTGCCTTACATTTTTTTTATATCAGGAGGAAGAATATTAAATGGATCATCTTTGTTAGTAGATAACATTTTCAATCCCTTTCATGGTTGGTCAAACATCACAAATGTATCAAGTACCAAAGAATCAAGTTTTCAGGAAAAGATGTTATTGAGCAATCCACCTTCAACCATAGCATTCAATGTTACTCTCAGGTCTCCATCTGAAGTATTAAAAGGAGGTGATGGCATCATATTTTTAGAAAGTACAGATCGAATGCAGCCTCCATCATTAGTTTTATGTGCCATTGAGTCTGCAGCTCGTGTGTACAAGAACCGACCAGTGGCCTTCTTCATGAAAGGATTAAACAGTAGCAACATAGAAGAAACGGTGAAGAGAAACTTTCCAGCTCTCTCATCCCTGAGCAATGTTTATTTCTTCCCCTTGAGTATGGAAGAAATTCTTACCGACACACCACTTCACTCCTGGTATCAGAAGGTAACATGGAGCAAAATTCTTTTTTTTTCTGATTCTTAGTAGTGATTTAATTAATATGACTAAATGTAAAGACTTTTATTTCTATAAAGCAAGCACACAAATGCTGTACCTCTTCTGAAGACAGCTCTTCATATGGTCCAATGGCCACAATAAATTTTGACAATAATATTATGTAATAGTGTAAAAATTACTAGCAAAGCCAAAGAGCGGTTGCCCAAAACCAAAAATTATTTCATCCTTCTGCACATATATAACACAATGAACCAAGAAACAAGTGTGGGCAGGATGCAGGAAACAATATGTCTCATTAAAATATATATAATATATAAATAAATATACAAAAATGACAAAATACACACAAAAGAGATGGTGAGTTGGAGAGTGAGCAAAAAGAAATACTATATATTAGAGATGAGCGACTTTGCCTTTCTTCGGGTCGAGTCGGGTTTCATGAAACCCGACTTTCGCAAAAGTTGGCTCGAACGAAATCAGCTGATTTTTGTGAAAAGTCGAAGGCCGACTGAAACACGAAACCCAATGCAAGTCAATGGGGAATCAAAGTCGGCAGGAAGTGGAGGACAGGAAACACACCTACAGTGCCCTTTTGAATGCCAAAAACATCAATTCTTATTACTGAAGCATTTCAACCTTAATTTACTTCATAATACTAGTTACGTACTGAAAAATGGGGGCTATTTGGCTAAATTTGTAGGGGGTAGGGCTGGCTCCAGGTTTTCATGTGCCCTGGGCCAAAGAGCGCCCCTTTAACACATAGCACAACTCATGATGCTCCGATACGGCAGAGAAATAGCAGTATAGTACAATGAAAAATACTTCACTTTTTACATCTCATGACTGATATCCATTTTAAATTCTCCAATAGCTCCAAAAACGGACAGTATATTACTACATACAGTATTATGGCCACCGCATAGTGCGCTATACAGAGTAATGAGGCCCATATATTTCTCCATACAGAATCATTGGTCCCATATAATGTTTGAAACAGTATATGATGAGCTCCACATAATGCTACAGTATATGTTGGTCCCCATGGATAAAGCTGCACTGTCTTATGGGCCCAAATAATGCTCCATATATAATGGGCCCCATTTCTAATGCTCTAGTGTATAATGGGCCCTGTAAATGCTGCTCCAGTGTCTGATGTTCACCTTTGGAATGCTCCAGTGTATGGTGGGCCCCATATATCATTCTCCAGAGTATAGTGCTCCCCAAAAATTGCTCTCCCAACATTGAAATCAATTAAATAAGTCTCCTCAAATAAGTCTCCTTGCTAGGGGATCCCTGTACCAGTCTGGGCATACAGACGTGATGTCATTGCGCTCTCTGATCAGAATATCACTGTCAGCAAATGCGGAAGACGTCATGGCGGTGGAGCAGGGAGAGGTAAATATTTCAACTTTGCATGTGCTGTGATCCTGAGCAAGCAGGGGGGGCCCACTCATTGGCAACGGCACTGGCACAGGGCCCCTTATAGTACGGCGGTGTGTCTGACGGCGGGTGGGCCGAACCTGCACTTTCATCTGCACCTTCCTCTTTGTCACCGTGTAAGGTGGTACAGTATATGGGAATGGTAACCTGAGTTTCATCAGGGTCAGATTCTGGCTGTGTAGAGTGCGAGGGGAATATAGTGGTCTGGGTCAATGTACCAGCAGAATCATTTAGCAGTGGCTGGGCATCAGTGCACTTGTGGCGCCCCCAGGAGTATGGTCGCCATAGTGGCATTACCTTCCTCCTAGGGAGTGTGATGTCATGCTTGGGAGCAATGAAGGATCTCTCTAGCAGTTAAACCAACACACCACACATTTCCCTCTCCAGGCCAGCAGGGAGAGCTCTGAACCTGACTGCTGAGGAGCTGCTCTCTGTGGTCGGGAGGAGGTAAGATAGGGCAGTCTGTGAAAGGAAGGGGAAGTGTGTGGACGTGAGATGGGGAGCTGGAGGATGAGCAGAGTTAAGGCTCACTCCTAGCTGGAGCGCATGGTCCGGATTCCGGTCTCCAAGTTTGTAGGGACACTGACGTTCCTGCAGCCGAAACCCGGAGGAAGTAGCAGTTGTAAATGCTCTATTCCCAACTAAGGCTCGGAGGCCCCAGCAGCGACGTGTGGGAGCCAGAAGGAAAAGGCTATGGCTGCCTGCCATACGAGAAAGTTCCAAAAGAGAGTCAACAGGGGGAACTTCATTGAACTCAGCACTGCGAGTACCTCAGATAAGCGCTAGAATGGAGGCTACACTACCTATCTGCAGAGAGAGAATTCCAAATTGGCTTCCAGGCTGACCAACTCCTTCTCCATCTGTACTCTGGGTCCTGGACGGCACTTACCAAGTACAGGTAAAGGATCTGCACGACTGTGTCTGTCATCTTTCTCCTGTGCCTGGCACATGGCTCTGCTACATCCTGCACTGCACACCATCTACCAACTCTTTCATCTGCCCTGCGACTACGGCCCTACCTGTGCAGGGCTTCTACATCTTAGCTGCACCACAACATCTGTCCCAGAGAAGCGACACTGCAGCGCTGGTCAATCTAATTAGAAACCACAGGTGGCATCACTTATCATTCACCTATAAACGTAATTCACCCCTTTGCATGGACGCCCAGGGCCATGGAATGGGTCACAACCACTGTGACACATCCCTGTGAGACACCGGCCCGGTACCGATTAACCCCACTGCCCTGGCTGGCCACCCACACTCCATGTCAGATTCATCTTGGACTGGGGAATTCACGATTTGACTTGATAACCCAGGCATGGTATGATAGAAAGAGCTACATGGACTAATGTGAAGTGTGGCCTGCTGCTTCATTCACTTTGGGTGGGGGTGCAGGACACAAGGAAAGGGGTTCTTCCTGACCAGGAGCCAGCACTTGACCACTCAGTGCTTGCATTTTTTGAAACTTCAGAAGAGGAGGGCATATTTGCTGGAGTCTGTTTCGGCAATGTAAGCCAAAACCAGTTCCTCATGCTTAGGCTTTAAAAGCGGTTAACCTTCTCCCAGAAAAGGTAGCCTTCCAGGCGTTCCGGAGCCAGACCATGACGCAGGCTCAACACCTCCTGCCTTAGCTGCTATTGTGCTTTTGCCACTACCAGCAGATGCACCACCACCATCAGCACCAGCTGGCCCCCCCACGCCCACGTCCGCGGCCTCTTCCACCAAACTTCAAAATTTAGCACAAAATAACATCAGATATATGGCACTGTATCAGAAGCGTACAGCTCTATTCAGTCAAAGGATAATTGTCAATCTCCATATATATTCCATCAGTCACACAGAGACGCTCACAGGCTCAGTATGGATTAGACAAGAATATAAAAAGTAGACAAAGTGTACAGTATCATCAGATAGCAGGTATATATAGCATAGTTTAAACATTAACAATGTACGTATATATATATGGAGTAGTGTTGAGCCACCCCGCTAGTGTTTTGGTTCGTCGCACAGGAGGCAAGTTCGTCGAATATTCGTCGAACCACATTGAAAACAATGGCAGGCAAACACAAACACATACAAACACATAGAAAACAATTGCAAAACACCTTAAATGTGTCCCAAAGCCGAAAAAATGCTCAGAGGACAAAAATAACATATGGAAAAGGGCAACTACATTTAGAAAAGAGGTGGAGGAGTAAAAGGAGGAGGTGGAGGAGACACAGATATAGGCTTGTCATGCCCTTATGAAGTCAAGAATGGCTGGAATAAAAATGTAAAATACAAACCAAAAAAAAAATATTCTGAAATCGAACACGATCATATACCGTCGGACTTCCCACCAATAAATTATGCCAACTGGCGATCGGGCGATGTTATTCCCACGAACCTCCAAACAGCGTCCATGAAGGCAAAGTGTTTGCTTTCCGGGGGCAGTATGATTGCAAAGCTGAACCTTAAAGGAATGTCCAAAAGGGCACCACGAGGAGTGGAGCCTGCGGCTTAATTGGACTCCACCCGGGAAATCACAACCATTCCACCTCAAGAAAAGATGCACACGTTGAAAGTTTTGTCGATTCTGTGTGTGGTGTGGTATGTCCGTTTGTAGTTGTGCTAGCAATTTGTCAGCTTTATTCCGTTAATGAACGAGACTCCGGCATGCCCCCACGGTACGCGTCAAGCTTACTAGAGGGATACGCGAGGCTCTGGCATGCGAGATTGAGCAATAACAGGTCTAACATGGCCTTATATGTCCGGGGCTGCATGCGTGCTACACTGAAAGGACCAGCTTTTGTCGCTTACAGGTGCAGATAACCCGCTGAACACCGTTAGTGATGGGGATCTGTGATTCCAATTATTCCCCGCGAACGATAATTTCCCAGTAAGTGCAGGTCAACCGCAATTCCTGAATTAGGCCTAACCGGCATTCCTGAAAAAATGCAAAAAATTACGTGTCCAAACCACAGGTGCTGTAGCTTGCTTAACAGCTCGGCAGCCGTTCTCAGGCCCAGTATGGATTCGACAAGATTCTAGAAAGTTGATAAAGGGTACAGTTTCACCGGATAACACGTATATATGTAGCATAGTTTACACATTAAAATCCTATGTCTATATATCAGGAGGCAGGCTCAGACGGTCTCAGGCCCATTATGGATTTGACGTGATTGGACAAAGGTGAGAAAGGGTACTGTATCACTGGATAACAGGTATGTATACCATAGGTTTTTAATGTGTAAACTATGGTATTCATACCTGTTATCCAGTGATACGGTACCCTTTCTCACCTTTGTCCAATCACGTCAAATCCATACTGGGCCTGAGACCGTCTGAGCTTGCCTCCTGATCTATAGACATAGTTTACACATTAAAAACCTATGTCTATAGATCAGGAGGCAGGCTCAGACGGTCTCAGGCCCAGTATGGATTAGACGTGATTGGACAAAGGTGACAAAGGTTACCGTATCACTGGATAACAGGTATGTATAGCATAGTTTACAAATTAAAAATATATGTCTATAGATCAGGAGGCAGACTCAGACGTTCTCAGGTCCAGTATGGATTTGACCAGATTGTACAAAGTTGAGAAAGGGTACATTATCACTGGATAGCAGGTATATATAGCATAGTTTAAACATTTAAAATCTCCGTGTTCTCAGTATGGATTAGACAACAATCTAAAAAGTCGAAAAAAAGGAAATGTATTTGAAGCGTACACCAGTATAAACAATTGGTGGTATTTTTTAATCTTCATATATATTTCTGTCTCAGTAAGACAGTCCAGACTCTCCGCAATAGGAAATGAGATGCATACAATTACTGACATAAAGTCTAGTGATTGCAGAAATCTAGGAATTACTATTCACGGGAAAAACTTCTGTCACAATTCTCAGAGGTGATGCTGACCCTCAATTAATTAGTGTGTGGAGAAAGCAAAAACCTTGTGGTTGCGGTATCGCAGTACCATTGATCCGATCGCCGTTACTCATATCCATCCAATTTTGATCACAGGGAGAGATGTAAACATGGTGCTCACTGCCTATCATGATCTGTCACGTAACTTTGGAGTGCAAAACACAGAAGCCACAGGCCGTAGGCGATTCATTTAAAAATGTGCACTGGAATGTCACACGTCTGTGGGTAGGAAAACTGTGAAAGCTGATGAGAAACCACCACTGCATCTCATTGTGAGTCGACGTCCATAAGAAATGGAAGCCATTGATCATCTGAAGCTAGAGCCCAGCCAGCGGGACAGGGCATAACTACGTCTTAACCATCATCTTCTATCAGTTCACCAAATTTGTAGTGGCAGTCCCAGTGAAGGATTTGACAGCCCAGACTACACAGCGGAGGAGCAGGGAGAGGTAAACATTGCAAATGCTGGGGCCCTGCCCAAGCAAGGGGGGTCCACTAGTGGGCGTCGGTACTGGCACTGGGCCCCTCATAGTACAGCGGTGTGTCTGATGGTTGGTGTGCACCCCCACCGTCAGAGACACTTGATTGCACTATGAGGGATCCTGTGCCAGTGCCCGCACCCAAGAGTCGGCCAACCCACCTGTCCAGGGCAACAGCACCTTCACGGTTGCGTGCGCTAGGTGGTGACCCCATCCATGGGGGGAGGAGGCAGCCCAGTTAGGGAGGTTTACAAAATGGCATATGTTGATGTGGGACATACACCTGCTGCTAAAGGCGAAATTGGTCAAATCCCAGGAAGAGGAGGACCAAAGAAAGCCATTTTTCTGTCACCCTATGTGTCATCAGGGTAAGGTGTGACAAAATCCTTGGAAACCCATGCATGGTTCATTTTAATGAAGGTAAGATCATTCACATTTTGGGTCGAGAGAAGGGTCCTTTTTTCTGTCAGGATTTATCCAGCAGCACTGAAGACTCTTTCCGATAGCACACTTGCAGCTGGGCAAGCGAGCTCCTGTAAGGCATATTGTGCCAATTCAGGCCAGGTGTCCAGTTTAGCGGCCCAATAGTCAAATGGGAATGACCTGTGAGGGAGAACATCGATATGGGAGAAGTAGTTTGCTACCATAGTTGACAAGTGCTGTCTCCTGTCACTTTCAATCGATGCAGTATTACCAGTCGTGTGAGCAGGATTTGAAAAATCAGTCCACAACATGGTCATGAAACCCCTGTCTCAAACGCCACTTCTGATGTGTGCACCACCAACAACTCTTCCAAGTTGCCCCTGGCCCCTATGGCTCGTGTGAGGACCATCACTGCTGCTGTGTGCTGGGAATGCCTCAACCAACCGGTTTACCAGAGTTGCTTGTTTGTTAGACAATATTAGGTCAAGGTTCTCCTGTGGCATGATGTTTTGGAATTTGCCTTTATAGCGTGGATCTAGGAGGCTGGCCAACCAGTAGTCGTCATCGTTCATCATTTTGGCAATGCGGGGCTTCCTTTTTAGGATCTGCAAGGCATAATCTGACATGTGGGCCAATGTTCCCGGTGTCAATGATGCACTGCGAGTGCTGGGTGGAGGAGAAATTTCTGGCAAATCCACATCCCTCCAGTCATGCACAAACCCTGTACTAGACCTTGCCACGCCAACATTTTCTCTTGCCCCATGAGAAGCATCCTCCTCCCCTAAATAATCATCCCCATCATCATCATCCTCCTCCTCCTCTTCCTCTTCTTCCTCCACCTTGTCCTGGAGATTTCCCGTAGCAGACAATGGCTGACTGTCATCAAGGATTCCGGCCTCCTCTTCCTCATCATCCTCGGCTGCAGACGCCTGCTCCTTAATGTGCGTTAAAGTTTGCATGAGCAGACGCATAAGTGGGATGCTCATGCTTATGATGGCATCGTCTGCGCTTACCAGCCGTGTGCATTCCTCAAAACACTGAAGGACTTTACAGAGGTCTTTCAGCTTCGACTACTGCACACCTGTCAACTCCATGTCTGCCCTCAAAGTGCCTGCCTGTGTATCCTCCCACAAATGCATTACAGCCTGCCTCTGTTCACACAGCCACTCAACCATGTGCAGGGTGGAGTTCCACCTTGTTGCAACGTCGATAATTAGGCGGTGCTTGAGAAGGTGGAGCAATTGCTGCAGCTTCTGCATACGACTGGAGTGTACCGGCGTCCGGCGGATGTGCGAGCACAGTCTTCGGACCTTCTGGAGCAGGTCTGTTAACTCCGGATAATTATTGAGGAAGCACTGCACCACCAGGTTCAAGGTGTGAGCCAAGCAAGGTATGTGTCTGTGTTTTGAAAGAGCTATGGCTGCCACAAAATTCCGGCCGTTATCACTAACTACCTTGCCTGCCTCAAGATGTAGACTGCCCAGCCATGACTCAGTTTGTCGCTACAAGTTGTCGGCCAGTACCTCCGCGGTGTGTCTGTCGCCCAAACACATCATCTTCAACACAGCCTCCTGACGCTTTCCACTAGCTGATCGATAGGGGGACACCTCGTGTGCAACACTGGCAGCTGCTGATGGAGTGCTTGTGAGACTGCATTCTGTGGATGACCTTTCGCTTCTGGAGGAGGAGGAGGAGGGTCGAAGGCCTACAGCCAACTGTTTCCTATACCGTGGGCTAGGCAGCACTGTCCCACCACCGCTGTCCCCTGTGGACCCTGCATCCACCACATTAACCCAGTGCGCAGTGATGGACACGTAACGGCCCTGGCCATGCCTACTGGACCATGCATTAGTTGTGAGGTGCACCTTTCCACTCACTGATTGCTTGAGTGCATGTACAATGCGGTCTTTCACATGAAGGTGGAGGGCTGGGATGGCTTTGAGAGAAAAGAAGTGGCGACTGGGTAGGTCATAGCGTGGTACTGCGTAGGCCATGAGTTCGCGGAAAGCTGCGCTTTCAACCAACCGATAGGGCATCATCTCTATCGAGATTAATTTGGCAATGTGGGCGTTCAAACCCAGTGTACGCGGATGAGAGGATGAGTACTTTCTTGTCCTGCTCATAGTCTCTGGTAGGGTGAGCTGGACTTGAGAGCTGCATATGGTCGAACTAGCGGTGGACATGGCCGATTGAGAGAGGGTTGATGATGGTGATGGAGTTGGTGTTCTTTCTGATGGCCTAGATCCAGTCTTTCTTTGCAATAACAGTGTGATTCCCTGACTGATTTGCCCTTGCGACGACAACTCAACATTTGCTGCTGGTGGTGTGCTAACCGATGGGCTAACAGTGGGGGAAACAATGTAGTGTTGCTGACTACCTTCTTTGGGACCAGTTGCACATGTGGTACATGAGTTTTGGTAGTCCGTCCATGCTTGCAAGTGCATGGTGGTTAAATGTCTTAGCATGCAACTGGTATTCAAATTTCTCAGATTTTTCCCTTGGCTAAAGGTTTTTGCGCACTTCTTACAGATAACCTTTGCCTGATCATTAGGATTTTGTTCAAAAAAGTGCCACACTGCACTCTTCCTACTATGGAAGACATTTTGAGGCCTTGCACGCTGTGCTGTTTTGACCATCTGGCCAAACTGTCCTGCAACTCTTTTGGTTTTTGTAACCTGTTTTTGGACTGCTCCGGGCCTGCCAGATAACAGCTGTTGTGATGTCGATGCCCGCTTC
The DNA here is from genome assembly GCF_039654945.1 of Dendrobates tinctorius. Classification (NCBI taxonomy): domain Eukaryota; kingdom Metazoa; phylum Chordata; class Amphibia; order Anura; family Dendrobatidae; genus Dendrobates; species Dendrobates tinctorius. Next base: position 13,719,956 of record NW_027361717.1, on the reverse strand, counting down.
GGATGCTCCTCCTCCTCTTCTGAGCTATTGGCAGCGGCACCCTCTTCCCCCAATGGATGCCAATCTGGGTCAACAACTGGGTCATCCATCACCTCCTCTTCAATGTCATGTGCACCTTCCTGTGTGTCACCGTGTATGGTGGTATAGTATGCGGGAAGGGGCATCTGAGTTTCATCAGGGCCAGATTCTGCCTCAGTACACTGCAAGGACAATGTAGTGGTCTTAGTGAATATACCAGCAGAATCATCTATCAGTGGCTGTGCATCAGTGCACTCCATCTCAAATTCATCTTGGCCTGGGTAATTCAAGATTTGACTTGATAACCCAGGCATGGTATGTGAAAACAGCTCCATGGAGTAATCTGTAGTGTGGCCTGCCGCATCCTTCAATTTTGGTTGGGGTGAAGGACACAAGGAAAGGTGTGGTTCATGACCATGAGCCTCCAATCATGACTCAGTGCTTTTATTTTTTAAAACTTCAGAAGAGGAGGCGATAGAGCTGGAGGCTGAGTCAGCAATGTAAGCCAAAACTTGTTCTTGAAGCTCCGGCTTTAAAAGCGGTTTACCTACTCCCAGAAAAGGGAGCCTTCGAGGCCTTGTAGAGCCAGACGATGACGCAGGCTCAACACCTCCTGCATTAGGTGCTATTTTGCTTTTGCCACTACCAGCAGATCCACCACCAACACCATCATTACAGCTGCCAACCCCCGCCCACTTCCACGGACTCTTCCACCACACTTCCTCATTTTTGGGAAAATGTACCCAAAAAAATCACCATCTATATAGTACTGTAAAAGAAGGTACAAGGTGTATATAGTAGTGGGGAGAATTTGAATCTCTCTAGACTTCAGGACACCATTGGATTCTGTCAGGCCCTGTTTATATTACACCACAATGTGACAGGCAGATTCTGGATGGTGTAAGAAAGGTGTATAGAGGACTGGGGAGAATTAGAATCTCTCTAGACTTCAGGACACAGTTGGATTCTGTCAGGCCCTGTTTATATTACACTGCAATGTGACAGGCAGATTCTGAATGGTGTAAGAAAGGTGTATAGAGGACTGGGGAGAATTGGAATCTCTCTAGACTTCAGGACACAGTTGGATTCTGTCAGGCCCTGTGTATAATACACCGCAATGTGACAGGCAGAAATTGCCTAGTGTATGACAAACTACAAGGTGTATATAGAATTGGGCAGAATTGGAATCCCCCTAGAGTGTAGGTCTGTAAGAACGGACAAACTCCTCGGCTTTTCCTTACAGAGTCACACACTTAGATAGCTTCAATTTGGCCGTGATAACAGCCATTACACGGTACTGTGAGAGGAGTGTACACGTACACCGCTGTATGGTGTATGTAAAATTGTCAAGCTCCGTGTTTTTGTGTACGGACTGACACATGCTGTCTCTCTCTAGTTTTGAATGTAATTAAACAGCAAATATACTAAACTTTTTGAAAAACGGACAAAACTATAAGGTGTAGGTCTGTAAGAACAGACAAACTCCTCGGCTTTTCCTTACAGAGTCACACACTTAGCTTCAATTTGGCCGTGATAACAGCCGTTACACGGTACTGTGTGAGGAGCGTACACCGCTGTACGGTGTGTGAAAAAATGAATGCTCAGTACCTCACCAGGACAAAACAATAAAATTTGGATTGCTTTTAAAAAAGCAGTTTGAACACCAGTGTGCACACAGCAAAGCAGCTAGTCTTAAAAGACAGGCTAATCACCACCAGCGCTGCTGCACAAAAGCAAAAATCTTCACCTTTCACTGCACAGTAACTACAGTGAAAAGCGCTGTCAGCAGAAGCAGTTTTTTTTTTGCCTTCCTAACGCTCTCCCTACAGAATCAGCAGCAGCTCTCCCTATTCTGAGATCAGCATGAGTAACATGGTCGGTGTGCACGCCCTTTTATACCCCCTGTGACGCCCCGCAAAGCAAGCCAATCACTTGCATGCCCTTCTCCAAGATGCTGGTGACCGCTGCCTATGTCATCACGTTGCCCACTGTGTCCGTTCTTCCTGATTGGCTGAAAAAGGGCACTAAAGCATCTTTTGAAACTCGACTTTGGCGCTAAAGTCGCCGACCTCGTGGCCGACCTCATGCTGAGGTCAGGTTTCGTTTCATGAAACCCGATTTTGGCGAAAGTCGGCGACTTTTGGATTTTTTCGACCCGTTTCGCTCAACTCTACTATATATATATATATATATATATATATACACACAGCTCTGGCAAAAATTAAGAGACCACCACATCAATACCCTGTCATGGGCAGCCCATTCTCCAGACCTGAACCCCATTGAAAACCTCTGGAATGTAATCAAGAGGATGATGGATAGTCACAAGCCATCAAACAAAGAAGAGCTGCTCAAATTTTTGAGCCAGAAGCAGTGTGACAGATTGATGGCAAGTATGCCAAGACGAGTGAAAGCTGTTTTTAAAAGTCATAGCTAATCCACAAAATATTAATTTCTGAACTCTTCCTGAGTTAAAACATTAGTATTGATGTTTCTAAATGATTATGAGCTTGTTTTCTTTGCATTATTTGAGCTTGCAGACTAAGGCCGCTTTCACACTTCAGGCTTTCGGTATCCGGCATGGGGCGGCAAAAAAACAGACTTCCGGATCCAGCGCCTGTTATGACCAGATCCAGCTTTTTCCCCGTGCTGTATCATTGCTGCAGCATTGCGCCGGAAGGCAATGCGGCGCGTCCGTTTTTTTCCGGATTCGGAGAAACTAGCCGGTCCAGCGTCTGGAAAAAACGTTGCATGCAACGTTTTTTCCCAACGCCGGACCGGTTTTTCGCACTGCGCATGCCCGGAAACCTTCTCTGCCAGGAATATATCCGGCAGAAAGAAGGATCCGGTTTCTGCGTATGCGTCTGGATCTGGCAGTCCGGTTTTTCGCCGCCCCATGCCGGATACCGAAAGCCTGAAGTGTGAAAGCGGCCTTAAAGAACTATTTACATTTTACTCAAAAATATACCTATAAAGAGAAAAATCAGACAAACTGAACATTTGAAAGCGGTTTCTTAATTTTTGCCAGAGCTGTGTATATATATATATATATATATATATGAAATACATTCAATGCAAGAAAGCGGACGGCACCGCTGTTACCGTGCTAAGGTCCGTGGCTGGCAGCAGGCGGAGAGCTCACATCCAGGACTCCCGGGTGCTTGACCTCGTAGCAAGACGAATGTAGTTTCCAAGAGAAAAAGGTCGCACTCTGCGGGATAATGATGAATGTTTATTGACACTGAGTTACATGTCACGTCGGAGATGTGAAGGAGAGTGTGTCAAATGGCTGACTACGGCCGTTTCACGCTACTCGAGCGCTTCCACGGGTCAAAGTGCAGGAGGAAATGACGGATACTTATGCATACCAATCACTCCTCCTGCCAGCCACTACAAAACTAACAAGTGAAACAGACAAGTGTACGTGCAGACATATAAAAACATACAATTTACCGCCTCAGCGGGAACAATACCTTTACATGTAAAATTACAAAAATTACAAGGAACAATAAATCATTATCAGTATTACTGGTTAACCCCTATAATTAAGTTAACTCTTCTGGATAATCTATTCCGGACCAAATATGTGCTCCCATTAAATATAATATAATTGTGATATATTGCAACTATGCCGTAGCTCCTGTCACCAGGATAAAAATCACTGACACCTATCTTTTTGCCATTTATATTATAATAATGTCCTAGAAAAACTATTTTCTCACGATCAAAACGGATTAAGACAAATTTAACTATGTAGTACAAAATTAAGCGAATAATAAACTGCCCCAATTTTATATAAATTTTTTATCAAGCAAAATACCACGCCGAATGTCATAAATTTATATACCACCCAAACATGATTCTTGTGTTATAATCTCATAATATTAAGCAAAATACATTTATTTGAATCAGTTATCATAAAAAAATGGCCATATCTACTTTATCATTGAAACCTGCGGGACCCGTCGCCCGTGTATCCATGATCCATTTCGATTCCCGCTGCAATAATAATTTATGCAAGTTCCCCCCTTGTGGGGGTAACATCACTTTTTCAATACCCGCAAAAGTAAGGACACCCGGATCTGTCCCATGTACAGTCCTGACATGGTCAATGAGACGTGGCACTCCTTTCCCAGATTTTATCGACTTGAAGTGCTCCCGAAATCGAACATAAAGCGGGCGTATTGTCTTTCCTATATAAAAAAACCGACATGTACAGAAGATAACATAACCCACATGATCAGTCTTGCATGTAATAAAGCTGGACACCGTATGTCTAACTGCACCCATTTGCAGTGTACGATCAGTACAATGATACCTGCAATAGGGACATTGTCCACATTTATAATTACCTTTAGGTATTCCTTGATTTAACCATGTGTCACGTTGAGTTATTAAACGATTCTGGACTAAAACGTCCCTAATCCTTGTACTGCGTCTATTGGAAATTAAAGGTCCTCTGGACACTATATCAATCAATTCCCTGTCTTGTTCCAAAACATGCCAATGATTCCTTATTACGGATCTGATTTGTCTATCCATGGGGCCATAACGAAAACAAAAGGTAAATCTTTTTTCTTTCTTACTTTCTTTACTCTGTTGTTTTATTATGCATCTCCTGTTATCATCCCATTGTGATTTCACTTTTTGAAGTGTAGTATCTAATAAATGGTCAGGGTACCCTCGTTGTCTCAATCTCTCATGTAATTCTCTGGATTGTCGTTCCCGACCCTCGACTGTATTATTGACACGAAATATTCGTAAAAATTGACTATATGGTAATGAATTAACAGTATGTGTGGGGTGATAACTGTCAAACCTCAATACGGAGTTGGTGGCTATAGGTTTCCTAAAAACCGATGTACATATAGTATCATCCTTGATCTCCAAAAGGACATCAAGAAACTCCAATTTGGTACCTCCAAAATTATATGTGAACACCATGTTCATGTGATTCATGTCATTTAAATAGTTAACAAATTCAACAAATGTCTCTTTTGTACCCTCCCAGATTATGAACACGTCGTCCACATATCTGAGGTATAATCTGATATGTCTGAAATACCTCTGCATATTATAAACGTATTTCTCCTCAAAAGCTCCCAAGAACAAATTCGCAAATGTGCAAGATACCGGCGTGCCCATCGCAGTTCCCACATTTTGACAATACCATTTCGAATCAAAAGTAAAAGCATTGTGTGTTAGAATAAAACTCAATGCATCACAAACGAAATCTATGAAACCTTGCTCTTTCCCTGTCGTACCTAAAATTTCCCTAATAGTGTCAACTCCCAAATTGTTGAGGAATTCTTGTATAGAGACTTTCTACATCTATTGATGTTAAAAAGAAACCAGGTTGCCACCCAAACCCATGTATTACTTCTAGAAAAGCTTTAGTGTCTCTTATATAGGAAGGGATCTGAATAAGCAATGGCCGTAATAGCCAATCTACATATTGTGAAAGTGCCTCCGTCACTGATCCTATCCCAGAAACAATGGGGCGACCTGGAGGACAAGATAGGGATTTGTGTATCTTAGGTACATGGTACCAATGGGGACGCGTAGGAAAATCAGGCCACAATTTTTCTGCCTTTTTTTCAGAAATAATATTTTTTATGACATATTGCCTGAGTAAAGACCTCAAATCTTTTATGAATTTGTGGGTAGGATCCCCCATCAATTTCGTATATGTGACTGTATCTGATAGATGTCGGTGGGCTTCTGCTAGGTACATATCTCTCGGCAATAACACTGTATTCCCTCCTTTATCTGATGGTCTCACCACTGTGTCTGTCCATTCTCTAATTTCTCTCAATGCTGACTTCTCTGCCACTGTCAAATTTGAGGGAGCTGTGGGATATACTAATGCCTCTACATCTTTAATGACTAACGTCTCAAATAAATCAATAAGATTTCCTGGGGAGACAGGGGGCATATATTGTGATGTTACCCCCCCTAAAAAAGGTGTATAAATCGTTTGTGGATAGTCACCCCTAGATTCAGTGATACTCAACAATAGGGCAGCATCTTCATGCACTTCTGCCAATGTACCTACTCCTGCCATAAATCCCAAAGGACCCACTTCACATTGCACCTCCCCTGATAATGGAGTGTTAATGGGGGTTTTTTGTAAAAATTGCTTATGCAGATGCATCTTCCTAATGGATTTAAATAAATCAATCTTAAATTCTGTCAAATCAAAACTATCTGGTATACAAAAATTCAGACCCTTGGCTAATAATGAATGATGTGAATCATTCAACACATGATCAGTTAAATTTATTACTGCATGCGACAGTGTGTCCCTTATCGTCTCGATCTCCATGAGACTTGCTTTCTCTTGCGGTTTTGTCCATACAGCCTTCCTCCTTCCTCTTCTGATCCTCCGCCTAAAGGGATATTATGTCCAGACACACCTGCTTCTGCTGATATCTGCTGGTCAATTGCAGTCATGGATAAACTGGCTCCCTCTCCCATGCTTGAATCAGAATCCGTTGTTAAATAATCTCTCCTGTTTGGAGCCTGATTCTGTTTACGATAATGGCGCTTATATTTCCCTTTTCCTGATTGTCCAGTATGTACATTCATTCTTTGCTTATTCCAACTGAATATCTGGCCATTCAAAAAATCATGTTTGTCTCGTAAAAATTTGTCTCGTTTTCTAGACTTAATCTCTGCCTGCATTGGCAACAATTTACTGTCCATTTTTTTATTAAATGTAAGCCACTGATTATCTGTCATTCTCGATTTTAACTCTTCTTGTGATTTCATTAAATCCTCTTTTACTGTGTCATAATTACGCAAATTGGTATCCAAGACCAATTGCAATAAATCTTGCGAACATTTAAGTAGAATTTTCTCCCATTCCATTCTAAAGGAAGCATCACCTTTGAACTCAGAAATTTCCTTCCACACTTTCAATCCGCAGGGTACACGTCCACAGTCTCTGTAGGACTTCAATGAATTATTGGTCCAAAATAACTTTGTTTCCCTCTCAGCCAGATTCATTAATTTAAATTCCAAAGCTTTAGTGCTTAAAGCCTGCACTTCATCACACGTTTCACACTCTTTGAAGTAATTATCAACATCCTCCCGACCAGCCTGTAAGCTCTGTCCCAGTGTAGCTGTATCCGCCTCCATGTCCAACGACATGGTTAAACTACTTCATGTGCTGCGTCTGGATAATCCAAACTAACAATCCGGTAACCAAGCGTGCTCAGTCCAGAAACAAATAATGCTAATGAAGTCAATGCAAGAAAGCGGACGGCACCGCTGTTACCGTGCTAAGGTCCGTGGCTGGCAGCAGGCGGAGAGCTCACATCCAGGACTCCCGGGTGCTTGACCTCGTAGCAAGACGAATGTAGTTTCCAAGAGAAAAAGGTCGCACTCTGCGGGATAATGATGAATGTTTATTGACACTGAGTTACATGTCACGTCGGAGATGTGAAGGAGAGTGTGTCAAATGGCTGACTACGGCCGTTTCACGCTACTCGAGCGCTTCCACGGGTCAAAGTGCAGGAGGAAATGACGGATACTTATGCATACCAATCACTCCTCCTGCCAGCCACTACAAAACTAACAAGTGAAACAGACAAGTGTACGTGCAGACATATAAAAATATGAAATAGTATGGTTTCTCCAGTGATCAGTCCAGTGGTGGGGTAAAATATAACTTTTATTTTTCCATTAAAAAGGTTCCATGTTTCCTCAGTAACGTTTTTGCAAATAGTCAATCCCTTTTGGACGACATGTTTCGACACTACATGTGTCTTCCTCCAGGTCCAAGTGAGGAATGAATCAAAACCGCATATATAGTATGAAGCCAGGGAAAAACACCACTGAATTTCTTGGTGTTACCCTTTCTACAAACTAGCTGGTGTGTACAGGAGATTCCAAGTGGATTTAGTTCAGCCAAATTAACCCTATAACTGGCAGTAACCCTTTGCGATGTTGTTCCATCCCCAAGGACTTCACCAACATGAAAAAAAAATTATTAAAATCAATATTAAAAACGAATAAAATCAATCGATACCTATAAGATACAGAAATTTGTATGAAACATTCAGATATTCCACAGCAAAAAGAATAGTTAATATTGGAATTATTTGATACTGGATCAATTACTGTTACTGTGAAACCATTATTATAGTATCACCATTTATGTTTAATATTGCATTATCAAGTCCATGCGGCTATTCAAACTGCACGGTACTCTAGTTTCCAGTAAAAAAAATCCACTTACTTTCCCTTGCCAGGATTTTTTCATGTAAATGGCCCCCCCTAGTGGGCTTGGATGCTTTCTCTATTCCTTTGAAGGAGAAAGATTTAAGATCTCCATTATGTTTGTTAGCAAAATGCCATGAAACTGCAGAGTAAGGCCTCTTTCACACATCCGTCTGTCATCATCAGTCAAAATCCGCCGTTTTGCTAAAAAAAAGGATCTGCCATTTTTCTTGGCGGATCCGTTTTTTTCCCATTGAGCTGCATTACCGGCGGATCTTGACAAATGGTCATCCGTTGGATCCATTTTTACATGGATCTGCCAAAATTTTGGCGTCCGCCGACTTGCCCGGACGGACGATGAAGCGTTTTTTTTTCTGGCCGGATCCGCATTTTATAGTGCGCATGCCCAGAGGAATTGACTCAGCCGGAAATTTAACCCTAAACTAGGTTCTGGCGGCTGAAAAAAAATTCTCTCTCTCTCTCAGGCACAGTTTCCTTTAAATTTCTGCCTTCTCCGGATCCGTCAAAATAACGGTCCGGTGACACCCGTTTGTTTCAATCCGCCAACGGATCCGTATTCCTCCATTTTGGCAGATTTCAACTGAGCTAAAAAACGGTTGTGTGAAACAGGCCTTACCTGCCAGCGGTAAGTTAACCGCATCGGACAAGTTTTTACGGATACGTTTTTTCAGAGGGTTCATAGTACAACCTACATATTGAAGTTGACAGATATTACATTGAATTAGATAAATGACATTATCCGCATTACAATTTATAAAACTGCGTATTGAAAACTCTTTTTTATTTTTAAAGGAGACAAATTTTTTATTTTTTGTGGCATATTGTCAACATTTGCACACATTAGCGGAAACCAGCGGCACTGAGCCAGTTTTTCTTTTGATCTCATTCTAAGTCCACAAATAAGTTAGGAGACAAAGGGTTTTTAATGTAGTCGCTCTTTTTGGCACAAATCGGACTGTGTAATTATCCAAGATCTTTCTGAGAATTATATCTTGTTGTAAAATTGGTAAATATTTCCTTATGATATTAGTGATCTGATTGAGTTGTGGACTATACCCCGTGATGAATGTAATGATATTATTTATGGTTTTATTTTCCTTACATTTATGTTGAAGTAAAGAATCTCTGCTGATGTCACTAACAATAGATTGGGCTCTTTCCAAACACCACTTGGGGTAACCACGATTTTGTAATCGGCTACGAACTTTTTTACTCTCACTTATATATGTAGTCATCAGAACTATTGCGTTATTTCCTGATGAGATCACCAACAGGTAAGCTTCTGATGACATGTGGGGGATGGCAAGATGTAGCTGCCAGTATACTGTTTGAAGCAGTTGGTTTTCGGTAAGGAATTACCAATACCCTATTTTCCTCAATATTAGCAACAAATGTTACATCTCAAAAATCAATATGTGACTTCTCAGAAAAACCAGTAAATTGGGGATTATAATCATTGTTGTTTAAATATTCAAGGAAAAACTGGGCATCATCCTCCATATCTTTCAAAACAAAGACCAGATCATCAATATATCTTCCCATCCACACCATATTTGCTCTGAATAGAGTTGAGCGATACCGTCCGATACTTCAAAGTATCGGATCGGAATGGATCGGCCGATCTTAAAAAAAAGTATCGGTATCGCCGATTCCGATACCGGAAGTCCCATTCAAGTCTATGGGACTTCCGGTATCGGAATAAGAAAAATCCTGTTTTTCCCTTGTACAGCCTCTCTGGGGTCTGTACGGGCCTTTCGGGGGGCTGTGCCGGCCTGCCAGGGGGTCTGTGCAGGCTCCGGTGGTCTGTGCCGGCCTGCCGGGGGGCTGTGCCGGCCTGCCAGGGGGTCTGTGCAGGCTCCGGTGGTCTGTGCCGGCCTGCCGGGGGGCTGTGCCGGCCTGCCAGGGGGGCTGTGCAGGCTCCGGTGGGCTGTGCCGGCCTGCCGGGGGGCTGTGCCGGCCTGCCGGTGGTCTGTGCAGGCTCCGGGGGGCTGTGCCGGCCTGCCGGGGGGCTGTGCAGGCTTCGGGGGTCTGTGCAGGCATCGTCCGATGGGACTACAAGTCCCATCGGGCGATGCCTGCTACCATGACAGTGATTGACACATTAGCCAATGATGGGACAGTAGTAGTCCCATCATCCGGCTAATGTGTTGAATGTAAAAAAAAAAAAAAAAAAAAAAAAAAAAAATTACATGCTACATACATACAACATGCATACTACATACATGCTACATTCATACTACATACTACATACATGCTACATTCATACTACATATATACTACATGCAACATACATACTACATACATACTACATGCAACATACATACTACATATATACTACATGCATGCAACATGAATACTACATATATACTACATGCTACATACATACTACATATATGCTACATACATACTACATATATACTACATGCATGCTACATACATACTACATATATGCTACATACATACTACATGCTACATACATACTACATATATACTACATGCATGCTACATACATACTACATGCTACATACATACTACATATATACTACATACATACCACATACATACTACATGCTACATGCATACTACATATATACTACATGCATGCTACATACATACTACATGCTACATACATACTACATACATACTACATATATGCTACATACATACTACATGCTACATACATACTACATATATACTACATGCATGCTACATACATACTACATGCTACATACATACTACATATATACTACATACATACTACATACATACTACATGCATGCTACATACATACTACATGCTACATACATACTACATATATACTACATGCATGCTACATACATACTACATGCTACATACATACTACATATATACTACATGCATGCTGCATACATACTGCATGCTACATGCATGCTACATACATACTACACACATACTACATGCTACATACATACCACATATATACTACATACATACTACATACAATACATTCATACAATACATACATAGACATACAGTACATATAACATAGAGTAACATACTTACCAATACTTGTCACATTGTTCCCCGAAGCCATTGTCTTTTACGGAATAAATATCAACATAACAAACCACAAAAATACTCACCCACGATCCGAAGCAGTCCACGAGTGTGTCCCACGACGATCTTGGGTAGAGAACTGCAGCATCAGCTGTTGCTGCCGTTCTCTATGGGCTGCAGGAATCCAATGACGGAAGGTAGGTATGTTTCCGCACTGTATTCCTCCGCCACTTAAAAAAAAAAAAGTCCCTAGTCCCACTTTATGCCATTGCTGTGTGGGAAATTCCCACGCAGCAATGGCATAAAGTGAGACTAGGGACTTTTTTTTTTTAAGTGGCGGAGGAATACAGTGCGGAAGGATACCTACCTTCCGTCATTGGATTCCTGCAGCCCGTAGAGAACGGCAGCAACAGCTGATGCTGCAGTTCTCTACCCAAGATCGTCGTGGGACACACTCGTGGACTGCTTCGGATCGTGGGTGAGTATTTTTGTGGTTTGTTATGTTAATATTTATTCCGTAAAAGACAATGGCTTCGGGGAACAATGTGACAAGTATTGGTAAGTATGTTACTCTATGTTATATGTACTGTATGTCTATGTATGTATTGTATGAATGTATTGTATGTAGTATGTATGTAGTATATATGTGGTATGTATGTAGCATGTAGTATGTATGTAGTATGTATGTAGCATGCATGTAGCATGCAGTATGTATGTAGCATGCATGTAGTATATATGTAGTATGTATGTAGCATGTAGTATGCATGTAGCATGCAAGTAGTATATATGTAGTATGTATGTAGCATGTAGTATGTATGTAGCATGCATGTAGTATGTATGTAGTATGTATGTAGTATATATGTAGTATGTATGTAGCATGTAGTATGTATGTAGCATGCATGTAGTATATATGTAGTATGTATGTAGCATGTAGTATGTATGTAGCATGCATGTAGTATGTATGTAGCATGTAGTATGTATGTAGCATGCATGTAGTATATATGTAGTATGTATGTAGCATGTAGTATGTATGTAGCATGCATGTAGTATGTATGTAGTATGTATGTAGTATATATGTAGTATGTATGTAGCATGTAGTATGTATGTAGCATGCATGTAGTATATATGTAGTATGTATGTAGCATGTAGTATGTATGTAGCATGCATGTAGTATGTATGTAGTATGTATGTAGCATGTAGTATGTATGTAGCATGCATGTAGTATATATGTAGTATGTATGTAGTATGTATGTAGTATATATGTGTTATGTATGTAGTATGTATGTAGTATATATGTGGTATGTATGTAGTATGTATGTAGTATGTATGTAGCATGTAGTATGTATGTAGCATGCATGTAGTATGTATGTAGTATTTTTTTTTTTTTTTTTAACATTTAACACATTAGCCGGATGATGGGACTACTACTGTCCCATCATTGGCTAATGTGTCAATCACTGTCATGGTAGCAGGCATCGCCAGATGGGACTTGTAGTCCCATCGGACGATGCTTGCACAGACCCCCGGACATCAGCACAGCCCCCCGGCAGGCCGGCACAGCCCCCCGGCAGGCCGGTACAGACCCCCACAGGGTGCACAGACCACCGGCAGGCCGGCACAGCCCCCCGGCAGGCCGGTACAGACCCCCACAGGGTGCACAGACCACCGGCAGGCCGGCACAGCCCCCCGGCAGGCCGGTACAGACCCCGGGCAGTCCACACAGCCCCCCGGCAGGCCGGCACAGCCCCCCGGCAGGCCGGCAGAGACCCCCGGAAGGCCCGAAATGACGGCGCATCATGATGCGCACACACCGCGCATCATGATGACGTCAGGCTGTCAATCAACTTTGAACTTCCGATTCCGATGCCGACTTCCGATATTGAAAAAATATCGGAAGTCGGTATCGGAATTCCGATACAGCAAGTATCGGCCGATACCCGATACTTGCGGTATCGGAATGCTCAACACTAGCTCTGAATAGATTTGAAGATATGTAGATAAAGTTCTCTTCCCAGGTCGCCATTACGATATTAGCGAGTGAAGGGGAAAATTTTGCCCCCATACTCACACCACTGATCTGCAAAAAATATCTATTGTCAAACATGCAATAATTATGGCACAAGAGAAATTTTGTTGATTCAAGTAAAAAATTACATAGGACCTCCGAATAGTTGCTGTATTTCCTGAGATAGAAAGATAAACATTTATGGATACAGACCGATTACATCACATGAAAACCATGCAAAATTAGCCTCCCATTTGAAAGCTTGCATCATAGTAACCACTGCTTTCGTGTCTCATATGCAGCTGGGAGTCAATGAAACCAGTGGTTGAAGATGTGCATCTACCCACTCACCTAGCCTTTCACCCAGTGCACCAATCCCTGCCACTATGGGTCTCATAGGAGGTGGAAATATATTCTTATGGATCTTTGGCAGGGAGTGATACACTGGGGTGACCGGATGGTTCAAATAGCAGTATTTTTTTATTTTTTCATCCAAAACTCCAATTGTTTCACCTTCCTGGAGAAAATTTACAAGTTCACCATTAAATCTCACAGTGGGATTCTCTTTTAATTCCAATTAAACATCCAGATTCTCTAGATCTCTAAGGTTTAGAATTTTTTACAATCCAGCATTTATCAACACAACTTCCCCACCTTTGTCCGCATTTCTGATTAATAAATCCTTATTTTGTGTTAATTGGTCTACCGCTATTTTTTCTTGACTGCTCAGATTACCCTTGGATTTTTTTATATTTTTACTCAATTCATTAAGTTCCAGTTCAATAACCTCCTGAAATTTATCCAGGACTGCTGGCCTTGATTTTAGCGGATAAAAATCCACGTTTAATGTCAGGAACTTAACAGACTGATCCCCAGTTTTTTGTCAGTCATTTCCAAATCATTCAGATCCTTTAACGAACTCTGTTCTTCAAACATCAGTAGTTCATCTTTTTTCCAGAAAAATTCCGTATTCAGCTCAGTTTCAGCTAGTTCCAGAGTGCTGTTGTCATTAATGTAGTGACATTTTAAAGTTAAATTCCGTGCAAACCTATTACTGTCCATAATGGTTTGATACAAATTGAAGTCCTTAGTAGGGGAGAAGCCCAATCCATTTGATAGCGTCGATATCTGGGCTTGGGAAAGCACATAGCTGGGGAGGTTCCAAATTGGGACATTCACAGTCTCCGGTTTTTACCCCATGTCTGGTACCCCCTCCTTCGATGCTTGCGCCCCCCTCCTCCTCCGTTTTTTGACCTCATTGTAACTATAGCCTCATTGTTCACATTAGGTTTGTCTTTGGAATGATACAGTATATTGTAGCACCTGTTCTGACTGAAGTGTCTGAAGCTTCATCTGACGAATTCACTGATGATTGATCCGAGGTTGAAAAAGTAACTTTGGGTTGACCAGAAACAGGATTTTTCTTATTATTTTTACCTTTTCGCGGCCTTCTAAGAATGGGATGAGGGGTTTTATTCCAGTCATAAACCATATTATTTTTATAATCCTCCAAATCTCTTTTAAATTTTCTTCGCTTTGCTTCAGTTATTGTGCTTTCAAGTTTAGTTAGATTTTTATCCATTTTTCGTTGTAATTTTTTAAAATCCTCATTATTTTGGAAGGATTTAGTCTGATCTTGCAGAGATTTAATAATGGTTTTAATTGTGTTTAATGCTTTTTCTTCCTCTTCAATGATGAGGTGAATAAGATTCATTGAGCAGTTGCTTAAAATTTCCTCCCATTTCAATCTTAACACTTCTCCATTATTTGCAGTTGTTAGTTTTTTTATTCTTAAGCCTCTGGGGATCATGTTCTTGTCTGCATAGTTACTAAGTGAATTGTGATCCCACCAGAGCTTGAGCTCCTTACTCTTTGCAGATTCCAGCTTTCTCATAATGGTTTTCAAATCATTCCCACCTTCTGCTGTGGTTTCATGATCTTCATTAAAAATATCTGCTGATTTATGCAATCTAGCTGTATAATTATCGGTATCCACTAAATACTCATTTGAAAGATCCATGTTGTTTAATATTAATATTATAAAGCAATCGGTTTTGAGCAAGGCTATAAAATCCCACGCAAAAAAAATGAAAAAAAAATTTTTGGCACAGCCAGCTCACCGCTTTGAGGAAAATCAGGAATAAGTCCAGCCTGTGGTAGCAGTTCGCACGGAAAATGGATTGGAATAAATCCTTGCATGTAACGGAAATAGTATGGTTTCTCCAGTGATCAGTCCAATGGTGGGGTAAAATATAACATATTTTTCCATTAAAAAGGTTTCATGTTTCTTTTTTAATGGAAAAAAAAGTTATATTTTTCCATTAATATATACATATATATATATATATATATTTATATACACTGTGTTCCAAATTATTATGCAGAAAGAGTTTAGGAGTGATAAGGTTAGAATTTTTTTGTTTGTCATTTAAACTCATTGATGGTGATGTGTGTCAGGGCTCTTTATATCACTGAAAGCAATTGCAGATACCTGTGCAAATTAGTTTGGCAGGTGTGTCCAAATAAAGGCAAGACTACTTAAGAAGGCTGTTCCACATTATTAAGCAGCCTACATTTTTTGCCAAAATGGGAAAAAAGGATGTGTCGGCTGCTGAGAAGCAACAAATTGTGGAGTATTTAGGTCAAGGCATGACTACAATCAACATTGCCAAGACACTTCATCGCGATCATCGCACAATCAAGAAGTATGTAGCTGATTCCCAGCACACACGTGTGCGTGCTGATAAGGAAAAATTGAGGACTCTTTCCAACAGGCAATTGCGTCAGGTTAAAAGAGCAGCTGCAAAAATGCCTTGTCATAGCAGCAGACAAGTTTTTGAAGCTGCTGGTGCCTCCAACGTCCCCCGAACAACAAGATGCAGGGTCCTTCAGAGGTTTGCAGCTGTGCATAAGCCATCCTGTCGACCACCTCTATCCACTGCACACAAGCAGAAACGGCTCCAGTGGGCAGACTGACTTCCAAACTGTTTTGTTCACCGATGAGTGCCGTGCAACGCTTGATGTTCCAGATGGATGGAGTGGAGGATGGCTGGTTGATGGACACCCCATGAAAACACGGCTAAGGCGCCAACAAGGAGGAGGTGGAGTAATGTTTTGGGCTGGAATCATGGGGAGAGAGATTGTCGGCCCCTTTAGGATCCCTGAAGGGGTAAAGATGAACTCCATAATCTATGTGGAGTTTCTAAAACAGCACTTCCTGCCATGGTTCAAGAGGAAGAACCGTGCTTTCCGCAGCAAGATCATTTTCATGCATGATAATGCACCGTCTCATGCTGCAAATAACACATCTGCATCTCTGGCTGCTATGGGCATAAAAGAGGACAAACTTATGGTGTGGCCACCATCTTCCCCTGACCTCAACCCCATTGAGAACCTCTGGAGCATCATCAAAACGAATGTCTATGATGGCGGGAGGCAGTTCACATCTAAGCAACAGCTCTGGGAGGGTATTCTGTCCACATGCAAAACAATTGAAGCACAAACCATCCAAAAACTGACAAATTCAATGGACGAGAGAGTTCAGAAGCTTCTTTCCATCAAGGGGTCCTATGTGCAAATGTAACATCACCTAGAATAATGTTTTGACTTGAAAACTGTTTGATTTCATTTTGTAATAAGCTGATAATGCTTATAATTTCACAATTGACCATTTTTTTGTTCAAAATAAAAATAAAAAGGTTGAAAACTCTGCTGTGCATAATAATTTGGAACATGCATTTTGAGTGTTTCCTATTTTTTAAAATATACTGTTTTCATAGGCAGTTTGTTCAAAAACATTGTAATTATACTAGAATATTAGATGACTGGAAAATAACAATGACTGCAATGCATATAGGTAATTTAGAGAAAATAAGAGGAAATATTTTTTGCATAATTATTTGGAACACAGTATATATATATATATTTTTTATTTATTTATATTTTATACATATATACACTGACCAAAAAAATAAAGGGAACACTAAATTACCACATACTAGATTACACTGAATGAAATATTACAGCTGCAAATATTTATTCATTACATAGTGGAAGGCATTTAGAAAAATAAAACATAAAATGATCAATGTAAATCAAAGTTAATATCCCATGGAGGCTTGGATTTGAAATGATATGCAAAATCAAAGTACAAAATCAAAGTTGCAGGCTGATCCAACTTCAGTGGAAATGCCTCAAGACATGGAAATGATGTTCAGTAGCTCTTACCCCTAGAGGCATGAGGCGGTGTCTACAACACAGAGAAGTTGCCCATCTATAGAGAGTTCCCTGTGTCAATGTGAGTGACAAGCTAACCTCAATTAGCATAAAAAAAACTAAAATAGTATTTGCTAGATATGCATTAAGAGGATGGATATCATCCAATAACAGACATACAAACAAAAAGAATATTATGTTGAAGATATAAATATACAGGTGAGTTTAGGGAATTACTATCCACGCCCTAGCGTATTACCTATTATGTTGCCTGTCTAACAGTGGAGGTTGGCACCCTAGGGGGGTTATGATAGTGGCGCACTCCCTCCTCGGCAGCTGTCCCTGTTGACCCTAGGTAGCTGTGGATATAGAAAGAGACCTGTAATTGTGTGCAGTCCTAGGTAAAAAGAGCCAATCTGGTAATGGTATAGTAGTAATGTATCCAACAATATATGGTAACCAGCCAGAACCAATATCTCAGTAGGACCAATCAAAAAATGCACGGAGGAGCTGGTGATGGTAAGCAACTAATCATTCATGCTAGTAAACTGCAGTGTACTATTATCTGACACTACCCTGTCAGGACCCTCCACTATTGCCTGCCTATCAGCGGAGGTTGGCACCCTATGAAGAGTGATATTGGCATTCCCGCTGTCCCTATTTATCCCGCGAGGCCCTAACATAGACCCTAGGGCATATTTACATAAAGACTACATGATACATAGCTTTAGAAAATATTATAGGAAGGCTACCCACAGTGACAAACTGGTATACCTTATATCAAAAGTAGAGTACCACATAATAGTAGGGCCATTGGATGATAATGTTTAGGGTAAGTGTAGTGACCCAGTCCAGAGTGTGTCTGTCCCTTTAAGTAATACTGAATTGTGAGTAGCTTCTGTACACTACTGCTCACTCTCTAACTGGCCCTCTACATTATTCGTGAGCTGTAATTCTCCATTTCTAGTCACCTTCAATTTAGATGCAATGCATTTCTTGTTTGCTGTGTTCTGTCGCCATTTAATGGTGAAAGTGTACATTGACTGAATTATTGTTTTGTAAGGATCTGAGATGTGAATCCGGTCTCCTATTGGCCAGCTCCTAGTCACATGGTCAATAGGAGGAGCTGTTTTTCCAGGTAAGTCTAGAATGTTCTTTAGTCTGAGGGATGCCTTCAGGGAGAGCAGAACACACGTGAAGGAGTTTTTTACCTCAAGATCTCCTGCAGACATAAAAGCCTGAGTTCCCTTTAACCTGTACAGACATCATTCTATTTCTGACAGGATTCACCACATGTAAAGTATTGCTGACAGGATTCACCACATCTAAAGAATTGCTGACAGGATTCACTACATCTAAAGTCTTTATGACAGGATTCACCACAGTGTCTACATTCACCTATAAGTACTTGTGCACGTGCTGTGACACACTGTGGAGCTAACCTCTTAAAGCTCTAGACCCCAATCACATCTCAGCATCTAAGTGTGAACTGTAATTGCCGTGGACTACCCATGAGAGACTGTTCCTTATTTGTTCCAAGTTATAATTCCCATTCCTGCTGACGTAAAAGCAACTGTTATCCCCGAGACTGGTGTGTGTCATAATTCCTTCTGCTGCGGACACCGTGTGGAGGTGGATAGCAGGGAACGATAGCAGGGAGGTCATTGCATAAGGTATGGTGGCAGGTAACAAGAAGATAAACTCAACATAGTTTGCAAGAACCAAAACGCCCTCAAATTCCCTACAGACCCATATATTGTTTTGTGGCAAGGAATAGCCCCCTAGATACATAGTTTTGTGCCCCTGCTCACAGATGGGCTATCTATACAAATCCTACAGTAATCTCACAGAAGGCACACTACCAGATTCATTAAACAGACAGTGCAGCCTTATGTGTGCAGCCTTATGTGTGCAGCCTTATGATAGAAACCTGCAATATGACAGGTAGCAGTAAGAAATGTAGAGAGGTAATGAGACAGATGGTACTTATCATTTTGATGTCCAGATCTGATGCCACATTGCCTTTACAGTTTCCAGCGCAACACACAATAAGGCTGAGTGCAGACGTTTTTTTTAGCCCTGCGGATTTTTCCGCGCAGAATGGAAGAAATCTGCAGGTCAAATGACTTGCATTTTTCCTGCGGATTTCTTCCATTTTTCCTGCTGCTTTCTTGCGGTTTTTGTGCGGTTTTCCACTGCAGATTCTCCCCTGCGGATTTGGAGACAGGGGAGGTGGAAAACCGCACAAAATAAGTAACATGCTGCGGATTTTGTACCGCAGGAAAACCGCGCGGAAAAATCTGCAGCGTCTGCACAGCGTTTTTTTTTTATTGATTTTAAGGCTACTGTACATCACAATGCGGATATGCAGCGTATCTGCGCGGAAAAATCCGCTGCGGATCCGCTGCAAATCTGCATCGTGTGCACACAGCCTAAAGCGAATGGTGTCACTCAAAATACAACTTATCCTGCAAAAAACAAGCTCTCACATGGCGATGTGGATGACCGCCATTTCACGCACCTGCACTTTTATGGGCCCATAGAAGCGCAGATGCGCAAAACGGCCATGGTCCAATTCTTATCCACTTGTTCTCACCCTGCCTGTGTGAAGATGTTTTAAGGTTGTACTAATAAAAGACTGGATTTTAAGAACGGTGAGTGCCACTCTTTTTTTCTTTTTTGTTTTGCTTTGATAGGATGGCTTCTTTAAAAGGAACCTGCACATTCCATTTGATCTGAAGACCGCATCGTACAGAGAAGAAGGCACTGAACAGAATTATATACAGTGGGGCAAAAAAGTATTTAGTCAGTTAGCAATAGTGCAAGTTCCACCACTTAAAAAGATGAGAGGCGTCTGTAATTTACATCATAGGTAGACCTCAACTATGGGAGACAAACTGAGAAAAAAAAATCCAGAAAATCACATTGTCTGTTTTTTTTTCCTTTTATTTGCATATTATGGTGGAAAATAAGTATTTGGTCAGAAACAAGCAATCAAGATTTCTGGCTCTCACAGACCTGTAACTTCTTCTTTAAGAGTCTCCTCTTTCCTCCACTCATTACCTGTAGTAATGGCACCTATTTAAACTTGTTATCAGTATAAAAAGACACCTGTGCACACACTCAAACAGTCTGACTCCAAACTCCACTATGGTGAAGACCAAAGAGCTGTCAAAGGACACCAGAAACAAAATTGTAGCCCTGCACCAGGCTGGGAAGTCTGAATCTGCAATAGCCAACCAGCTTGGAGTGAAGAAATCAACTGTGGGAGCAATAATTAGAAAATGGAAGACATACAAGACCACTGATAATCTCCCTCGATCTGGTGCTCCACGCAAAATCCCACCCCGTGGGGTCAGAATGATCACAAGAACGGTGAGCAAAAATCCCAGAACCACGCGGGGGGACCTAGTGAATGAACTGCAGAGAGCTGGGACCAATGTAACAAGGCCTACCATAAGTAACACACTACGCCACCATGGACTCAGATCCTGCAGTGCCAGACGTGTCCCACTGCTTAAGCCTGTACATGTCCGGGCCCATCTGAAGTTTGCTAGAGAGCATTTGGATGATCCAGAGGAGTTTTGGGAGAATGTCCTATGGTCTGATGAAACCAAACTGGAACTGTTTGGTAGAAACACAACTTGTCGTGTTTGGAGGAAAAAGAATACTGAGTTGCATCCATCAAACACCATACCTACTGTAAAGCATGGTGGTGGAAACATCATGCTTTGGGGCTGTTTCTCTGGAAAGGGGCCAGGACGACTGATCCGGGTACATGAAAGAATGAATGGGGCCATGTATCGTGAGATTTTGAGTGCAAACCTCCTTCCATCAGCAAGGGCATTGAAGATGAAACGTGGCTGGGTCTTTCAACATGACAATGATCCAAAGCACACCTCCAGGGCAACGAAGGAGTGGCTTCGTAAGAAGCATTTCAAGGTCCTGGAGTGGCCTAGCCAGTCTCCAGATCTCAACCCTATAGAAAACCTTTGGAGGGAGTTGAAAGTCCGTGTTGCCAAGCGAAAAGCCAAAAACATCACTGCTCTAGAGGAGATCTGCATGGAGGAATGGGCCAACATACCAACAACAGTGTGTGGCAACCTTGTGAAGACTTACAGAAAACGTTTGACCTCTGTCATTGCCAACAAAGGATATATCACAAAGTATTGAGATGAAATTTTGTTTCTGACCAAATACTTATTTTCCACCATAATATGCAAATAAAATGAAAAAAAAACAGACAATGTGTTTTTCTGGATTTTTTTTTCTCAGTTTGTCTCCCATAGTTGAGGTCTACCTATGATGTAAATTACAGACGCCTCTCATCTTTTTAAGTGGTGGAACTTGCACTATTGCTGACTGACTAAATACTTTTTTGCCCCACTGTATATGATTGGTGGAAAATATTGAGTATAACTTGTATTTTCTTTATAGATATCCCTGGTGCTTGTATGTGAATTCAGTGGGTATTTGTACTCTGTATTTGATGGTTATCTCTGCACAGTAATTCAAGGAATACTGTAAAGGCCTCTTTACATTTAGCGATGCACCAGCGATCCGACCCGGTCAGGATCGCTAGTGCATCGCTAAATGATCGCTAGTGAGCTGTCACAAAGGCAGATATCACAGCGATGCAGCAGCGACGCAGCGCACGATACTCACCTTTCACACACAGCGATCCTGGCGTCCTCCCGCCCGCCTCCACGCGTCGCTCGTCGGCGCCAGCAGGAAGCCCAGCAGGAAGCTGACGACGAGAAATGGAGCCGGACATTCTTGCGTGATCAGCGATGGACAGCGGAGGAGCCGGTCGGAGGTAAGTATCACACATAGCGATATCGCTATAACGTCACAAAATCGGTATCGCTATGTGTAAAACCCCCTTTAGTCACTGAATAGAACCACCCACTGGATTCATATCCATAAAGTCACCATGGATGTCATTGACCTAAATTCAAGTTTTACTGAATATTTTACCAAAGAAAGGTATATCAATCTGCCTGGTCAATTTCACATGCTCTATAACATCCTGCCAGCAGATAAGATTAGATAACTAATTTCAACATGACAGGCTCCCTCTAAACAAAGTAAAAATACACCTTTATGGTCCATACACCATAGCAGTGCACTGATTTATGTCTCCACACAGCAACAACACTGTTTCTGACCTCTTACACAGTAATATTGCCCCTTCTGTGGTTTCATACACTGTGCCTGTATGCAATATTTGAGGTTCTCTTTGTGCCTCCATGGAGGAATAATGCCGTCTTCTGTACCTTTACAAAATTCATAATTGCCTGATTTTGTCCCCAGAAAGAATAGGTGCATCTCTGTGCCTCTGCACAATACTTTACTACTTTAAGCCCTTAAACAATAGTAATGATTCTATTTGTAAATTTCCCTTTGGAACAAAATGTTATGGCTCTTTGACAAAGGGGAGAAAAAAATGAAAATTGCTAGAGCGTGAAGAGGTTAAAAACTACAGTTTGTCATGCCCAAAATAAACCCTTATACACCTGCACCGATGGAAAAATTGTAAAACCAGTGGCTCTCAGAATATATTGGCTCAAAAATAAATGATTAATTTGACAAGAGTAATAAAACTATAGAAATGTGGTATCACCATATTGCTACTGATCTTCAAAATGTAGTTAACAATTTATTGGTGCAGCACAGTCAATAGCAAAAAAGAATGAAATGCAGAGAAACAACAGTAAAAATGCCTTTTTTATTATATCTTCCCCATAAAAATGTTTATAAAAGTTTATTGATATGTTATGTACAAGATAATTCTACTGACAAAGGTAAAAAAAAAAAAGCCCGAGATGAGTTGTGGCTGAAAAAATAAAAAAAGTTATGGATCCTGGAACATGACAATAAATAATCTAATCTGTGGATTCCATATAACAATGGATCACATAAAAAACCCAGAAATGATTAAAACTAACTTTTATTAAGTAAGATTAAAAGGACCAACAACAAACATGAAAAAACACACACAATAGATATAATGCCTCACCTTTTGCTTGCCTTCCAACAGAGGTTGGCACCCTATACATTTACGCATTTGGTGCCCCCTGCTCCTCCGCGGCTGTCCCTTACTGCCCTGGAAGGCCTTAAATATGTTATGATGTCATGCAAACACAACCACTAGATGATGGATGCCATCCAGCTAGCCATCATACAAACCACGGCTTTTGAAAGACGCACCTCATGCTGCAAAATACGATGTTAGGCATGGGGTCCTGCAGCTGCACAGCGGGAATCCAGAGCCTTGCATTCCGTGGTATCCCATTCTCTTCCAACCGATCAGGAGCATGCACAGCTATCTTGCCGTCTCAGATGCTCTGCTCTGACCAGCACTGTAGGACTGGCTGTTGCTGCCGCCTCGGGGTCAGCAATAGCAGCGCAGGATGTCCTGCAGCAAGCCAACCCAGTGGCTAAGTCCTCTCGTCGTGCTACTGGGCATGATCACGAGACAATCTCCCATTGGAGATCGGGGGTCACGTGCTCAGGTCCTTCTCCTGATCTGATTGGTCCATCTCAGAGATCTGGAAGGTCCCGGAAGTGCACGGCTATAAAAGGTCTGCATGGCCGCTCGGCCATGCACTAGTATAGTCTCTAGTTGCTAACTGTGTGAATGATGATGGATGCATGTACCTGCGAATGACTCATTAAGATCCCCCTCCCTCTGATATTACGAGTGTGTATAGGGACTTAGCTTAGAGTCTGCTACCGGGCACTGTCGATCAGCGGCAGTGTCTGTTGCCATGCTGCAGTCTGCAGCTCTGCTTGGCGTCCCCAGTAGCGAAGCCGCACGCATGGTACGTCTAGACGGACGCTGACCCTATGCCTAGGGTCCAGCTCCTGTGACCATATACCATGCGTGCACTTCTCTGAGACCTGTGACGCTAACAGGCTCAGCCTTTTGTATTTATTACACTTAGGCGTCTCTGTGATTAAACAGAGATCGCTCAGTGCACCCGGGTGACGTTTAACCAGCGTGCGTCATACCGCCATATTTTACGTTTGCCATTAGCTAGCAGCAGTGTTAACACCTTCTGAATGGTGGACCCTAGGCGGTGAGCGCACTTTACATTATTTAATATTTAGTGCGTTCCACCGTCCCTAACATGCGATTGCCCTTTCAATTCTGCCTGTGCACAGGTAGTGGCAAGAGCAGTCAACCTAGATACACCCCGATGATTTAAAGAGATAAAAATAGAGATAAATTGAAACATAGAAACCCTCGAAGTTTTCACTAGACTGTCTCATAATAAATGGACATCTGCTTAAACAGCGGAACTTGGCACCTTACTTTACAGCAGATATGGCGCCCCAGCTCATCGGCGTCTGTCCCTTGGAAGACCTGTTGTGTACTGGTTCTAGCAGAAGATAGTCAATGTATAAACTCAATACTGCTAGGCTAAAGAATGGAAATGGTCTGCATGCATAAACATTACTAAAGATGCAGCAATTCCCATATACTGTAGAAAAAAACACAAAGATTGAGCTTGGTTTGAGTTGGTACACATGCAGAACATAAACGCATGTTCACATTGGCCACAAAACATATAAAATCTACAAGAGAAAAAGTGAGCAAAAACCCTGCTGTACCTGTAAGTAAATAAAAACAAAAAGTGCATTTAAATAACAGGGTTTTTAGTAATACTTTTTTTGATCAAAAAATAGCGCCATCCCACCATGACAAGATAAGTATTATTGGGACAATCCTACACAGTCTAATATTAAAACCTTACCCTGCATCAATGGCCAGTGTGTGAATAAGGACAGACAAAAGGACTGGGCCCAACCAGTGGACACCAGTCTGATGAAACCTTATATACAATTTCCAGCTCAGTAGAGGGAGGCCACACCTTGGCTTGCACAGAATTCTCATATAGAGTTGTAAGCACAGGACCCCCAAAGAATACTTGTGATTTAAACAAAAAACAGATATGCATTCACAAGTTGTGGTGATTTGTAACTACAATCCTACTCAATGAGGAAACAATTCGAAGAAGAACATAGATAGCATTAGATATGCAAAAATTCCAGTGCATGGAGACAAATTAGGAAACATAAAGGGGAACTTATCAAAATGGATTCGGCTTAGGCCTCAACGCGTTTCGCCATATGGATCATCAGAAGGTGAAATAGGTTGAAACTGCATGTTGTGGTGTGTGCGTTTTTTTCATGTTTATTGTTAGTCAATTTAATCTAACTTTATAAAAGTTTGTTTTATTAATTTCTGTTTTTTTTTCATGTTAGCTGCTGTCCTCATGTGCAAAGGTAAATATATAAATCAAGCAGTTCATAGGTCACATGTCCTCAGATTGTTGTCACTCACTTTTTCATTTTTTCATGAAACTAATCAGGCTGATGTTGAAACTTTTAATTGCCATGTCTTTTCTCTGTGGAATTTAACACGTAGGCATCGTTAGTTCATCGCTTTTACAGCACTTGCCACTAGAGTTGAGCGAAGTCGGGTTTCATGAAACGAAACCCGACCCTAGGATGAGGTCGGCCACGAGGTCGGCGACTTACGCGCCAAAGTCGCGTTTCAAAAGTTTGTTTTGCGCTCTTTTTCAGCCAATCAGGATCCACGGACACTGTGGGCAACGTGATGACATAGGCACGGGTCACCACCATCTTTCAGAAGGGCATGCAAGTGATTGGCTTGCTTTGGTGGGCGTCACAGGGGGTATAAAAGGGCGTGCACGCCGACCGCCATCTTACTTCTGCCGATCTTAGTATAGGGAGAGGTTGCTGCTGATTCTGTAGGGAGAGCGATAGGCAGGGAAGAAGACAAAAAAACTGCTTCTGCTGCTAGCGATTTGGCCTGCACAACACACCAGTCACTGTGTGTGCAGTGCAAGGGGAGGCTATATAGTGGTGTATCAGTGGTGTTGGTTGTTGGGCTGCCTTCTAAGGCTTCCTGACATTCCTGCATTGCTGTTTACCCACTGCTACGCAAACTGCTTTTTTAAAAGCAATCCAATCTCCCTTATCCTCTAGTCACTTTTGTCACAGCTGAGCCATCGAGCCTGTCACATAGCGCTCAGATATTCATTGGGCCTCACATAATCAAAAAGTGTCCAGTGTCCAAAAGTGTGTGCAGAGATTCAAAATCTCCCTTATCCTCTAGTCACTTTGGTCACAGCTGTGCCATCGAGCCTGTCACATAGCGCTCAGATATCAGTGGGCCTCACACAATCCAAAAGTGACCATCCAGTGTCCAAAAGTGTGTGCAGAGATTCAAAATCTCCCTTATCCTCTAGTCACTTTGGTCACAGCTGTGCCATCAAGCCTGTCACAAAGCGCTCAGATATCAGTGGGCCTCACACAATCCAAAAGTGTCCAGTGTCCAAAAGTGTGTGCAGAGATTCAAAATCTCCCTTATCCTCTAGTCACTTTGGTCACAGCTGTGCCATCGAGCCTGTCACATAACGCTCAGATATCAGTGGGCCTCACACAATCCAAAAGTGTCCAGTGTCCAAAAGTGTGTGCAGAGATTCAAAATCTCCCTTATCCTCTAGTCACTTTGGTCACAGCTGTGCCATCGAGCCTGTCACATAGCGCTCAGATATCAGTGGGCCTCACACAATCCAAAAGTGTCCATCCAGTGTCCAAAATTGTGTGCAGAGATTCAAAATCTCCCTTATCCTCTAGTCACTTTTGTCACAGCTGTGCCATCGAGCCTGTCACATAGCGCTCAGATATTCATTGGGCCTCACACAATCCAAAAGTGTCCAGTGTCCAAAAGTGTGTGCAGAGATTCAAAATCTCCCTTATCCTCTAGTCACTTTGGTCACAGCTGTGCCATCGAGCCTGTCACATAGCGCTCAGATATCAGTGGGCCTCACACAATCCAAAAGTGTCCAGTGTCCAAAAGTGTGTGCAGAGATTCAAAATCTCCCTTATCCTCTAGTCACTTTTGTCACAGCTGTGCCATCGAGCCTGTCACATAGCGCTCAGATATTCATTGGAACTCACACAATCCAAAAGTGTCCAGTGTCCAAAAGTGTGTGCAGAGATTCAAAATCTCCCTTATCCTCTAGTCACTTTGGTCACAGCTGTGCCATCGAGCCTGTCACATAGCGCTCAGATATCAGTGGGCCTCACACAATCCAAAAGTGTCCAGTGTCCAAAAGTGTGTGCAGAGATTCAAAATCTCCCTTATCCTCTAGTCACTTTTGTCACAGCTGTGCCATCGAGCCTGTCACATAGCGCTCAGATATTCATTGGAACTCACACAATCCAAAAGTGTCCAGTGTCCAAAAGTGTGTGCAGAGATTCAAAATCTCCCTTATCCTCTAGTCACTTTGGTCACAGCTGTGCCATCGAGCCTGTCACATAGCGCTCAGATATCAGTGGGCCTCACACAATCCAAAAGTGTCCAGTGTCCAAAAGTGTGTGCAGAGATTCAAAATCTCCCTTATCCTCTAGTCACTTTGGTCACAGCTGTGCCATCGAGCCTGTCACATAGCGCTCAGATATCAGTGGGCCTCACACAATCCAAAAGTGTCCAATGTCCAAAAGTGTGTGCAGAGATTCAAAATCTCCCTTATCCTCTAGTCACTTTGGTCACAGCTGTGCCATCGAGCCTGTCACATAGCGCTCCGATATTCATTGGGCCTCACACAATCCAAAAGTGTCCAGTGTCCAAAAGTGTGTGCAGAGATTCAAAATCTCCCTTATCCTCTAGTCACTTTGGTCACAGCTGTGCCATCGAGCCTGTCACATAGCGCTCAGATATCAGTGGGCCTCACACAATCCAAAAGTGTCCATCCAGTGTCCAAAAGTGTGTGCAGAGATTCAAAATCTCCCTTATCCTCTAGTCACTTTTGTCACAGCTGTGCCATCGAGCCTGTCACATAGCGCTCAGATATTCATTGGGCCTCACACAATCCAAAAGTGTCCAGTGTCCAAAAGTGTGTGCAGAGATTCAAAATCTCCCTTATCCTCTAGTCACTTTGGTCACAGCTGTGCCATCGAGCCTGTCACATAGCGCTCAGATATCAGTGGACCTCACACAATCCAAAAGTGTCCAGTGTCCAAAAGTGTGTGCAGAGATTCAAAATCTCCCTTATCCTCTAGTCACTTTGGTCACAGCTGTGCCATCGAGCCTGTCACATAGCGCTCAGATATTCATTGGGCCTCACACAATCCAAAAGTGTCCAGTGTCCAAAAGTGTGTGCAGAGATTCAAAATCTCCCTTATCCTCTAGTCACTTTGGTCACAGCTGTGCCATCGAGCCTGTCACATAGCGCTCAGATATCAGTGGGCCTCACACAATCCAAAAGTGTCCAGTGTCCACAAGTGTCTGCAGAAATTCAAAATCTCCCCTGTCCTATAGACACCTTGTACCTTGTTTTACATTACTATATAGTTTGTTGGATTTTGTCTACATTTCTACCAAAAATGAGGAAGGCTGGTGGAAGAGGCCGTGGAATTGGGCGGGGGTTGGCAGCTGGTAATGATGGTGTTGGTGGTGGATCTGATGGTAGTGCAAGAGCAAAATAGGACCGAATGCAGGAGGTGCTGACCCTGCGTCATCGTCTGGCTACATAAGGCCTTGAACGCTTAGTTTTCTAGGAGTTGGCAAACCGCTTTTAAAGCCAGAGCATCAGGAAAAAGTTTTGTCTTACATTGCTGACTCAGCCTCCAGCTCTATCGCCTCCTCTTATTCAGTTGTAAAAAGTAAAAGCACTGAGTCGTCATTGGAGGCTCATGTTCATGAACCACACCTTTCCTTGTGTCCTTCACCCCAACCAAGATTGAAGGATGACGCAGGCCATACTACTGATTACTCCATGGAGCTGTTTTCACATACCATGCCTGGATTATCAAGTGAAATGGTGAATTACCCAGGCCAAGATGAATCTGACATGGAGTGCACTGATGCACAGCCGCTGATGGATGATTCTGCTGGTACATTCACTCAGAGCACTACATTGTCCTCGCAGTGTACAGAGCCAGATTCTGACCCTGATGAAACTCAGGTGCCCCTTCCCGCACACTATACCACCATACACGGTGACACAGAGGAAGGTGCACATGACAAAGAAGAGGAGGTGATGGATGACCCAGTTGTTGACCCAGATTGGCATCCATTGGGGGAAGAGGGTGCTGCTTCCAATAGCTCAGATGAGGTGCATCCACAGCAGACATCGACATCGCAACAGCTGTTATCTGGCAGGCCCGGAGCACTCCAAAGACAGGTTCCAAACATCAAAAGAGTTGCTGGACAGCTTGTCCAGAGGGTCAAAAGATCACAGCGTGCTAGGCCGCAAAATGTCTGCCAAAGTAGGAAGAGTGCAGTGTGGCACTTTTTTGACCAAAATCCTCATGATCAGGCCAAGGTTATCTGTAAGAAGTGCGCAAAGACCTTTAGCCGAGGGAAAAATCTGAAAAATTTGAATACCAGTTGCATACTTAGACATTTAACCAGCATGCACTTGCAAGCGTGGACACAACACCAAACCTCAAGTGCCACATGTGCAACTGATCACAACGAAGGTAGTCAGCAATGCTACATTGTTTCCCCCACTGTAGGCCCACCGGTTAGCACAGCAGCAAATGTTGAGGTGTCGTTGCAAGGCCACAGCAGTCAGGGAATCCCACTGTTATATCAACGAAAGACTGATTCTAGGCCATCAGAAAGAACACCAACTCCATCACCATCATCAACCCTCTCTCAGTCCGCCCTGTCCACCGCTACTTCCACCATATGCAGCTCTCAAGTCCAGCTCACTCTCCCAGACACTATGAGTAGGTCAAGAAAGTACTCAGTCTCTCATCCGCGTACACTGGGTTTGAACGCCCACATTGCCAAACTAATCCTCGTTTGAGATGATGCCATTTCGGTTGGTGGAAAGCACAGCTTTCCGCGAACTCATGGCCTATGCAGTACCACACTATGACCTACCCAGTCGCCACTTCTTCTCTCGCAAAGCCATCCCAGCCCTCCACCATCATGTGAAAGACCGCATTGTCCATGCACTCAAGCAGTCAGTGAGCGGAAAGGTGCACCTCACAACTGATGCATGGTCCAGTCGGCATGGCCAGGGCCGTTACGTGTCCATCACTGCGCACTGGGTTAATGTGGTGGATGCAGGGTCCACAGGGGACAGCGGTGGTGGGACAGTGCTGCCTAGCCCACGGTATAGGAAACAGTTGGCTGTAGGCGTTCGACCCTCCTCCTCCTCCAGAAGCGAAAGCTCGTCCACAGAGCGCAGTCGTACGAGCACTCCATCTGCAGCTGCCACTGTTGCACACGATGTGTCCCCCTATCGAGCAGCTAGTGGAAAGCGTCAGCAGGCTGTGTTGCAGATGATGTGTTTGGGCGACAGACACACCGCCGAGGTGCTGGCCGAGTACTTGAAGCGACAAACTGAGTCATGGCTGGGCAGTGTACATCTTGAGGCATGCAAGGTAGTTAGTGATAACGGCCGTAATTTTGTGACAGCCATAGCCCTTTCAAAACTCAGCCACATACCTTGCTTGGCTCACACCTTGAACCTGGTGGTGCAGTGCTTCCTCAAAAATTATCCGGAGTTAACAGCCCTGCTCCAGAAGGTGCGAAGACTGTGCGCGCACATCCGCCGGTCGCCTGTACACTCCGTTCGTATGCAGAAGCTGCAGCG
Organism: Dendrobates tinctorius; assembly: GCF_039654945.1. Taxonomy (NCBI): domain Eukaryota; kingdom Metazoa; phylum Chordata; class Amphibia; order Anura; family Dendrobatidae; genus Dendrobates; species Dendrobates tinctorius. The sequence continues at coordinate 13,688,789 of NW_027361717.1, read as the reverse complement.
ATTGCTCCACCTTCCCAACCACCGCCTCATTATCGACATTGCAACAAGGTGGAACTCCACCCTGCACATGGTGGAGCGGTTGTGCGAGCAGAGGCAGGCCATAATGCATTTGTGGGAGGATACACGGCCAGGCACTTTGAGAGCAGACATGGAGTTGACAGGTGTGCAGTGGTCGAAGCTGAAAGACCTTTGTAAAGTCCTTCAGTGTTTTGAGGAATGCACACGGCTGGTAAGCGCAGACGACGCCATCCTAAGCATGAGCATCCCACTTATGCGTCTGCTCATGCAAACTTTGACGCACCTTAAGGAGCAGGCGTCTGCAGCCAATGTTGATGAGGAGGAAGAGGAGGAGGGAATCCTTGATGACATTCAGCCATTGTCTGCTCAGGGACCTCTCCTGGACGAGGTGGAGGAAGAAGAGGAGGAGGAGGATGATGATGGGGATGATTACTTAGGGGAGGAGGATGCATCTCGTGGGACAAGTGAAAATGTTGGCGTGGCAAGGTCTGGTACAGGGTTTGTGCGTGACTGGAGGGATGTGGATTTGCCAGAAAGTGCTCCTCCACCCAGCACTCGCAGTGCATCATTGACACCGGGAACATTGGCCCACATGTCAGCTTATGCCTTGCGGATCCTAAAAAGGGACCCCCGCATTGCCAAATTGATGAACGATGACGACTACTGGTTGGCCAGCATCCTGGATCCACGCTATAAAGGCAAATTACAAAACATCATGCCACAGGAGAACCTTGACCTAATATTGGCTAATAAACAAGCAACTCTGGTAAATCGGTTGCTTGAGGCATTCCCAGCACACAGCAGCGGTGATGGTTCTCACACGAGCCGTACGGGCCGGGGGCAGCTTGGCAGAGGTGTTCGTGGTGCACACAGCAGAAGTGGCGTTGGAGACAGGGGTTTCATGACAATGTTGTGGACTGATTTTTCAAATACCGCTCACACAACTGGTAATACTGCATCGATGGAAAGTGACAGGAGACAGCAGTTGTCAACTATGGTTACAAACTACTTTTCCTCCCATATCGATGTTCTCCCACACAGGTCATTCCCCTTTGACTATTGGGCCGCTAAACTGGACACCTGGCCTGAATTGGCCCAATATGCCTTACAGGAGCTCGCTTGCCCAGCTGCAAGTGTGCTATCGGAAAGAGTCTTCAGTGCAGCTGGATCAATCCTGACAGAAAAAAGGACCCGTCTGTCAACCCAAAATGTGGATGATCTAACCTTCATTAAAATGAACCACGCATGGGTTTCCAAGGATTTTGTCCCACCTTCCCCTGATGACACATAGGGTGACAGAAAAATGGCTTGCTTTGGTCCACCTCTTCCTAGTACTTCACCTATTTCGCCTTTTGCATCAGCTGAATGTCCAACATCAACATATGCCACTTTCTAAAACTCCCTAACTGTGCTGCCTCCCCCCCCATGGCCGGGGTCACCACCTAGTGCACGACACCGTGCGAGTGCCGTTGCCCTGGACAGGTGGGTAGGCCGACTCTTGGGCACGGGCACTGGCACAGGGTCCCTCATAGTGCAATCAAGTGTCTCTGACGGTGGTGGTGCACACCCGCCGTCAGACACACCGCTGTACTATGAGGGGCCCAGTGCCAGTGCCGACGCACACGAGTGGGCCCCCCTTGCTTGGGCAGGGCCCCAGCATTTGCAATCTTTACCTCTCCCTGCTCCTCCGCTGTGTAATCTGGGCTGTCAAATCCATACTGTGCCTGACACCGTCTGAGCCTGCCTCCTGAGACATATATTTTGAATGTGTACGCTATCCATACATGTTATCTGGGGATACGGTACCCTTTCTAACCTTTGTGCAATCACGTGCAATCCATACTGGGCCTAACACTGTCTGAGCCTGCCTCCTGAGACATATATTTTGAATGTGTACGCTATCCATACATGTTATCTGGGGATACGGTACCCTTTCTAACCTTTGTGCAATCACGTGCAATCCATACTGGGCCTAACACCGTCTGAGCCTGCCTCCTGAGACATATATTTTGAATGTGTACGCTATCCATACATGTTATCTGGGGTACGGTACCATTTCTAACCTTTGTGCAATCACGTGCAATCCATACTGGGCCTAACACCGTCTGAGCCTGCCTCCTGAGACATATATTTTGAATGTGTACGCTATCCATACATGTTATCTGGGGATACGGTACCCTTTCTAACCTTTGTGCAATCACGTGCAATCCATACTGGGACTAACACCGTCTGAGCCTGCCTCCTGAGACATATATTTTGAATGTGTACGCTATCCATACATGTTATCTGGGGATACGGTACCCTTTCTAACCTTTGTGCAATCACGTGCAATCCATACTGGGCCTGACACCGTCTGAGCCTGCCTCCTGAGACATATATTTTGAATGTGTACGCTATCCATACATGTTATCTGGGGATGCGGTACCCTTTCTAACCTTTGTGCAGTCACGTGCAATCCATACTGGGCCTAACACCGTCTGAGCCTGCCTCATGAGACATATATTTTGAATGTTTACGCTATCCATACATGTTATCTGGGGATACGGTACCCTTTCTAACCTTTGGGCAATCACGTGCAATCCATACTGGGCCTAACACCGTCTGAGCCTGCCTCCTGAGACATATATTTTGAATGTGTACGCTATCCATACACGTTATCTGGGGATACGGTACCCTTTCTAACCTTTGTGCAATCACGTGCAATCCATACTGGGCCTGACACCGTCTGAGCCTGCCTCCTGAGACATATATTTTGAATGTGTACGCTATCCATACATGTTATCTGGGGATACGGTACCCTTTCTAACCTTTGTGCAATCACGTGCAATCCATACTGGGCCTGACACCGTCTGAGCCTGCCTCCTGAGACATATATTTTGAATGTGTACGCTATCCATACATGTTATCTGGGGATGCGGTACCCTTTCTAACCTTTGTGCAGTCACGTGCAATCCATACTGGGCCTAACACCGTCTGAGCCTGCCTCATGAGACATATATTTTGAATGTTTACGCTATCCATACATGTTATCTGGGGATACGGTACCCTTTCTAACCTTTGGGCAATCACGTGCAATCCATACTGGGCCTAACACCGTATGAGCCTGCCTCCTGAGACATATATTTTGAATGTGTACGCTATCCATACATGTTATCTGGGGATACGGTACCCTTTCTAACCTTTGTGCAATCACGTGCAATCCATACTGGGCCTGACACCGTCTGAGCCTGCCTCCTGAGACATATATTTTGAATGTGTACACTATCCATACATGTAATCTGGGGATACGGTACCCTTTCTAACCTTTGTGCAATCACGTGCAATCCATACTGGGCCTAACACTGTCTGAGCCTGCCTCCTGAGACATATATTTTGAATGTGTACGCTATCCATACATGTTATCTGGGGATACAGTACCCTTTCTAACCTTTGTGCAATCACGTGCAAGCCATACTGGGCCTAACACCGTCTGAGCCTGCCTCCTGAGACATATATTTTGAATGTGTACGCTATCCATACATGTTATCCGGGGATACGGTACCCTTTCTAACCTTTGTGCAATCACGTGCAATCCATACTGGGCCTGACACCGTCTGAGCCTGCCTCCTGAGACATATATTTTGAATGTGTACGCTATCCATACATGTTATCCGGGGATACGGTACCCTTTCTAACCTTTGTGCAATCACGTGCAATCCATACTGGGCCTAACACCGTCTGAGCCTGCCTCCTGAGACATATATTTTGAATGTGTACGCTATCCATACATGTCATCTGGGGATACGGTACCCTTTCTAACCTTTGTGCAATCACGTGCAATCCATACTGGGCCTGACACCATCTGAGCCTGCCTCCTGAGACATATATTTTGAATGTGTACGCTATCCATACATGTTATCTGGGGATACGGTACCCTTTCTAACCTTTGTGCAATCACGTGCAATCCATACTGGGCCTAACACCGTCTGAGCCTGCCTCCTGAGACATATATTTTGAATGTGTACGCTATCCATACATGTTATCTGGGGATACGGTACCATTTTTAACCTTTGTGCAATCACGTGCAATCCATATTGTGCCTAACACCGTCTGAGCCTCCCTCCTGAGACATATATTTTGAATGTGTACGCTATCCATACATGTTATCCGGGGATACGATACCCTTTCTAACTTTTGTGCAATCACGTGTAATCCATACTGGGCGTGAGAACGGCTGGCGAGCTGTTAAGCAAGCTACAGCACCTGTGGTTTGCACACGTAAGTTTTTCATTTTTTCAGGAATGACGGTTAGGCCTAATTCCGGAACTGCGGTTGACCTGCACTTACTGGGAAATCATTGTTCGCGGGTAGTGTTGAGCATTCCGATACCGCAAGTATCGGGTATCGGCCGATACTTGCTGTATCGGAATTCCGATACCGACTTCCGATATTTTTTCAATATCGGAATTCGGCATCGGAATCGGAAGTTCAGTTGATTGACGGCCTGACGTCATCATGATGCGCGGTGTGTGCGCATCATGATGCGCCGTCATTTCGGACCTTCCGGGGGTCTCTGCCGGCCTGCCGGGGGGCTGTGCCGGCCTGCCGGGGGGCTGTGTGGACTGCCCGGGGTCTGTACCGGCCTGCCGGGGGGCTGTGCCGGCCTGCCGGTGGTCTGTGCACCCTGTGGGGGTCTGTACCGGCCTGCCGGGGGGCTGTGCCGGCCTGCCGGGGGGCTGTGCTGATGTCCGGGGGTCTGTGCAAGCATCGTCCGATGGGACTACAAGTCCCATCGGGCGATGCCTGCTACCATGACAGTGATTGACACATTAGCCAATGATGGGACAGTAGTAGCCCATCATCCGGCTAATGTGTTAAATGTTAAAAAAAAAAAAAAAATACTACATACATACTACATGCATGCTACATACATACTACATGCTACATACATACTACATACATGCTACATACATACTACATACATGCTACATACATACTACATACATGCTACATACATACTACATATATACTACATACATACTACATACATGCTACATACATACTGCATGCTACATACATACTACATACATACTACATACATACTACATGCATGCTACATACATACTACATACATACTACATGCATGCTACATACATACTACATGCTACATACATACTACATACATGCTACATACATACTACATACATGCTACATACATACTACATGCATGCTACATACATACTACATGCTACATACATACTACATGCATGCTACATACATACTACATGCTACATACATACTACATGCATGCTACATACTACATATATACTACATACATACTACATACATGCTACATACATACTGCATGCTACATACATACTACATACATACTACATACATACTACATGCATGCTACATACATACTACATATATACTACATGCATGCTACATACATACTACATGCTACATACATACTACATATATACTACATACATACTACATACATGCTACATACATACTGCATACATACTACATACATACTACATACATACTACATGCTACATACATACTACATATATACTACATGCATGCTACATACATACTACATGCTACATACATACCACATACATACTACATACATACTACATACATACTACATGCTACATACATACTACATATATACTACATGCATGCTACATACATACTACATGCTACATACATACCACATACATACTACATACATGCTACATATATACTACATGCATGCTACATACATACTACATACATACTACATGCATGCTACATACATACTACATGCTACATACATACTACATACATACTACATACATGCTACATACATACTACATGCATGCTACATACATACTACATGCTACATACATACTACATGCATGCTACATACTACATATATACTACATACATGCTACATACATACTGCATGCTACATACATACTACATACATACTACATACATACTACATGCATGCTACATACATACTACATATATACTACATGCATGCTACATACATACTACATGCTACATACATACTACATATATACTACATACATACTACATACATGCTACATACATACTGCATACATACTACATACATACTACATACATACTACATGCTACATACATACTACATATATACTACATGCATGCTACATACATACTACATGCTACATACATACCACATACATACTACATACATACTACATACATACTACATGCTACATACATACTACATATATACTACATGCATGCTACATACATACTACATGCTACATACATACCACATACATACTACATACATGCTACATATATACTACATGCATGCTACATACATACTACATATATACTACATGCATGCTACATACATACTACATGCTACATGCATGCTACATACATACTACATACATACTACATGCTACATACATACCACATATATACTACATACATACAATACATTCATACAATACATACATAGACATACAGTACATATAACATAGAGTAACATACTTACCAATACTTGTCACATTGTTCCCCGAAGCCATTGTCTTTTCCGGAATAAATATTAACATAACAAACCACAAAAATACTCACCCACGATCCGAAGCAGTCCACGAGTGTGTCCCACGACGATCTTGGGTAGAGAACTGCAGCATCAGATGATGCTGCCATTCTCTACGGGCTGCAGGAATCCAATGACGGAAGGTAGGTATCCTTCCGCACTGTATTCCTCCGCCACTTAAAAAAAAAAAAGTCCCTAGTCTCACTTTATGCCATTGCTGTGTGGGAAATTCCCACACAGCAATGGCATAAAGTGAGACTAGGGACTTTTTTTTTTTTAAGTGGCGGAGGAATACAGTGCGGAAGGATACCTACCTTCCGTCATTGGATTCCTGCAGCCCGTAGAGAACGGCAGCAACAGCTGATGCTGCAGTTCTCTACCCAAGATCGTCGTGGGACACACTCGTGGACTGCTTCGGATCGTGGGTGAGTATTTTTGTGGTTTGTTATGTTAATATTTATTCCGGAAAAGACAATGGCTTCGGGGAACAATGTGACAAGTATTGGTAAGTATGTTACTCTATGTTATATGTACTGTATGTCTATGTATGTATTGTATGAATGTATTGTATGTATGTAGTATATATGTGGTATGTATGTAGCATGTAGTATGTATGTAGTATGTATGTAGCATGCATGTAGCATGCAGTATGTATGTAGCATGCATGTAGTATATATGTAGTATGTATGTAGCATGCATGTAGTATATATGTAGCATGTATGTAGTATGTATGTGGTATGTATGTAGCATGTAGTATGTATGTAGTATGTATGTAGCATGCATGTAGCATGCAGTATGTATGTAGCATGCATGTAGTATATATGTAGTATGTATGTAGCATGCATGTAGTATATATGTGTTATGTATGTGGTATGTATGTAGCATGCATGTAGCATGCATGTAGTATGTATGTAGTATGTATGTAGTATATATGTAGTATGTATGTAGCATGTAGTATGTATGTAGTATGTATGTAGCATGCATGTAGCATGCAGTATGTATGTAGCATGCATGTAGTATATATGTAGTATGTATGTAGCATGTAGTATGTAGCATGCATGTAGTATATATGTAGTATGTAGCATGTAGTATGTATGTAGCATGCATGTAGTATATATGTGTTATGTATGTAGCATGTAGCATGCATGTAGCATGCATGTAGTATGTATGTAGTATATATGTGGTATGTATGTAGCATGCAGTATGTATGTAGCATGCATGTAGTATATATGTAGTATGTATGTTGCATGTAGTATTTATGTAGTATGAATGTAGCATGTATGTAGTATGTAGTATGAATGTAGCATGTATGTAGTATGCATGTTGTATGTATGTAGCATGTAATTTTTTTTTTTTTTTTTTTTTTTTTACATTTAACACATTAGCCGGATGATGGGACTACTACTGTCCCATCATTGGCTAATGTGTCAATCACTGTCATGGTAGCAGGCATCGCCCGATGGGACTTGTAGTCCCATCGGACGATGCCTGCACAGACCCCCGGAGCCTGCACAGACCACCGGCAGGCCGGCACAGCCCCCCGGCAGGCCGGCACAGCCCCCCGGAGCCTGCACAGCCCCCCGGCAGGCCGGCACAGCCCCCCGGCAGGCCGGCACAGCCCCCCGGAGCCTGCACAGACCACCGGCAGGCCGGCACAGACCACCGGAGCCTGCACAGACCCCCTGGCAGGCCGGCACAGCCCCCCGAAAGGCCCGTACAGACCCCAGAGAGGCTGTACAAGGGCAGGAAAGGGTTTTTCTTATTCCGATACCGGAAGTCCCATAGACTTGAATGGGACTTCCGGTATCGGAATCGGCGATACCGATACTTTTTTTAAAGATCGGCCGATACCATCCGATACGATACTTTGAAGTATCGGACGGTATCGCTCAACTCTATTCGCGGGTAATAATTGTAATCAGTGATCCCCATCACTAACGTTGTTCAGCGGGTTATCTGCACCTGTAAGCGACAAACTCTGGCCTTTTCAGTGTAGCGCACATGCAGCCACGGACATATAAGGGCATGACACACCAGTTATTGGTCAATCTCATGTGCCAGAGCCTCACGTGTCCCTCTAGTAAGCCGGACTCGGACCGCGGGGCATGACGGAGTCTCGTTCGTTAACGGAATTAAGCTTGCAATGTGTGCATCTGTTCTGTAGCTGGCATGGTTGAGGTTTCCCTGGTGGAGTCGAATTTAACCGTAGGCTCCACTCCTGGTGGTGCCCTTCTGGACATTCCTTTAAGGTTCAGCTTTGCAACCATACTGCCCACGTAAAACAAACACTTTGCCTTCATGAATGCTGTTTGGAGGGTCATGACTCGTGGGAATAACGCCGCCCAATCAGTTAACCTGCTAGAGAGATCCTTCGTTGCTCCCAAGCATGACATCGCACTCCCTAGGAAGAAGGTAATGCCACTGTGGCGACCGTACTCCTGGGGGCGACACAAGTGCACTGATGCCCAGCCACTGCTCGATGAATCTGCTGGTACATTGACCCAGACCACTACATTCCCCTCGCACGCTACACGACCTGAATCTGACCCTGATGAAACTCAGGTTACCCTTCCCATATACAGTTCCTTCTTACACGGTGACAAAGAGGAAGCTGCAGATGAAAGTGCAGGTTCGGCCCACCCGCCATCAGACACACCACCGTACTATCAGGGGCCCTGTGCCAGTGCCGTCGCCAACGAGTGGGCCCCCCTGCTTGCCCAGGATCACAGCACTTGCAAAGTTGAAATACTGTGCAGTGAGATGGAAGATGGGGACGACGAGGAGTCCAGACAAGTACAGGGATTCCCTAGCGAGGAGACTTATTTGATTGTTTTCAATGTTGGGACAGCAATTTTTGGGGAGCAATATACTCTGGAGAATGATAGATGGGGCCCACCATACACTGAAACATTCCAAAGGTGGACATCAGACACTGGAGCAGCATTTACAGGGCCCATTATACACTAGAGCATTAGAAATGGGCCCATTATGTTTGGAGCATTATTTGGGCCCATAAGACAGTGGAGCTTCATCCATGGGGACCAACATATACTGTAGCATTATGTGGAGCTCATCATATACTGTTTCAAACATTATATGGGACCAATGATTCTGTATGGAGAAATAGATGGACCTCGTCATGAGATGTAAAAAGTGAGGTATTTTTCATTGTACTATACCGCTATTTCTCTGCCGTATCGGAGCATGATGAGTTGTGGTATGTGTTAAAGGGGCGCTCTTTCGCCCAGGGCACATGAAAACCTGGAGCCAGCCCTCCCCCCCACAGTCTGTAGCCAAATAACCCCCATTTTTCAGTGCGTAACTTGTATTATGAAGTTAATTAAGGTTGACAAGCTTAAGTAAGAAGAATTGATGCTTTTGGCATTCAAATGGGCACTGTTGGTGTGTTTCCTGTCCTCCTCTCACTGCCGACTTTTATTCCCCATTGACTTACATTGGGTTTCGTGTTTCGGGACGACCCCGACTTTTCCCTATAATCGGACGATCTTGCTCGACCCGACTTTTGGAAAAGTCGGGTTTCACGAAACAAAACGCGACCCTAAAAAACCAAAAGTCGCTCAACTCTACTTGCCACTTTTTCCCCCACAAACTAGAGTGCCAGAGAGGTATCCCTCTCAGTAATGTATGCAAAAGAAAAGGAGTACTGTTCCTAGCAGTGAGGCTATGTTCACACATTGCATTTCATTTGCTGTGTTTTTATGCAAATTTTAAGCTGCACTTTACAGTACCAGCAAAGTCTTATGTGCTGTGTTTTTGATAATAGTGACATGTCACTTCTTTCAGCAATTTTTAGCAAAATGCAGCTGAAGATGCAGGTATCGCTTTTGCTGTGTTTTCATGCAAAAATCTAAGGAAGTTAAATCTTGTTTTTTTGGGGCCACTAAACTTTATCAACATGCACAAGAGACAACAAAGACACAGCAATAAAAAGGCAGCAAAATAGAAGCGTGTAAACATATCCTTACAGTGCCCCTTTTTGTCACCAATATAACAGTACCCTATCTGTCCACAGTTCCCCCTCTGTACTTTTACATAGTATGGGCATTACCTTTGTGCTTCCACACAGTGATAGTGCCCCGTCTGTGCCACGCTAGAATAATAGGGATTCCATATGCTTGAAAACTGTAAAAATCCTGTTTTTATGACTACACTTAATTATAAGACCCCTAGATGCCTCCAAACAGCATTAGTGTTAGGCATCGGGTTCCTGCAGCTGCACAGTGGGAATCCAGAGCCTTGCATCCTGCGGTCTCCCATTCTTCTCCAAGAACTCGGAGCCTGCACAGCAATCTCAGCATCACAGGCGCTCTGCTCAGACCAGCTCTGTAGGACTGGTTGTTGCTGCCACCTCTGGGTCAACAATAGCAGTGCAGGCTGCCCTGCAGCAAGCCACTCCAGTGGCTAAGTTCTCTCTTCACGCTACTGAGCATGCTCACGAGACGATCTCCCATTGGAGATCGGGAGTCACATGCTCAGGTCCTTCTCCTGATCTGATTGGTCCATTCCAGAGATCTGGAAGGTCCCGCACAGCTATAAAAGGTCGGCATGGCCGCTCGGTCATGTGCTAGTGTAGTCTCTAATTGCTACTGTGTGAATGATGATGGATGCATGAACCTGTGAATGACTCATTAAGATCCCCTTCCTCTGATATTACGTGTGTGGATAGGGACTTAGCCTTAGAGTCAGCGCCAGTCAGTGGCATGCTACAAGCCACAGTGCTCATCTCCACAGAGCTAGCGTCCGACAGTGCGCCCCTCCTGGGCATTGTTGTTTAGCGGCTGAGTCAGTTGCCGCGCTGCGGTCAGCAGCACTTGTGGGCGTCCGCGGCAGTGACGCCACATGCACGGTAGGTCTAGACAGACACCGACCCTGTGTCTTGGGCCCGAGTCCTGTGACCATATACCGTGCGTGCACACCGCTGAGACCTGTGAGGTCAACAGGCTCGGCATTTATGTTTATGCCTTAAGGCGACTCTGTGAATATAACAGAGTACGTCCAGTGCACACCGGGTGACGTTCAACCCGTGTGCGATATACCGCCATATTGTGCGTCTGCCATTATATAGCAGCAGTTTAACACCACTGCACAGTGGACCCAGGGAAGCGAACACACTTTCTATTATTTTATATTTAGTGCGCTCTGCCGTCCCTAACATTACACTAGTGCCAGGGTCTGGCTGGTAATGGCGGACCTGCAGCAGCTACAGCGGTACAATCGGCAGCTGGAGAGCAGGTTGGCGGCTATTGAGAGCTCCACCTCAGCTGCGAATGCTACAGTGGCTGCTGCTCAGGCAGTCGCAGAGGCTGTCCCACGCGTGTCCACATCCAGGCCTATGCCGACAATAACCTGCCTCCCGTTGCTCGATAAATTTTCCGGTGACAGCACCGCCTGCAGAGGTTTCGTGAGCCAGTGCTCTATCCAGCTGAAGTTACTGGCCACACGATTTCCCACAGAGCGGGCAAAGGTGGGGTTTATTGTTTCTCTCCTATCAGGCAGGGCTTAGAGTGGGCTGCGCCATTGTGGGAGCGTGATGACCCCGTGGTTCAGGGAGCTGCTCAGTTCCTCACGGCTCTGAAGCAGATCTTTTTGGGACCACGGATCACGCACGACACCTCTCCAATCATTGGCCCTAACACAGGGGTCTCTCTTGGTCAGCCATTATGCCGTCCGATTCTGGACATTGGCTTCCGAACTGAAGTGGCCTGATAAAGCACTCATCCCGGTGTTTTGGTGAGGGTTCGCGGAGCATGTCAAAGATGCTCTAGCAACCAGAGAGGTCCCCACAAGTTTGGAGGAGTTGATTGCCATCTCCACCCGCATTGATCTCCGGTTTACGGAGCGCGGGCTGGAACGTGCGCAATCCAGACAAAGGGTTAATTTGGCTCCCACCTTCGAGCCACTAAGACTTCCCGCTCAGGAGCTTACACCTTCTGAACCTATGGAGGTGCCTCGCGCCGGCCCCAAGCCACGTCCAGCGCGAAGCTTCGCACGCTGTTACCAGTGTCGGCAGTTTGGTCACTCGGCTAGCACGTGTCCTCTACGGTCGAAAAAACGATCACGTCCAGTGGTCGTAGGTGGTGGTTTAACTAATATGAAAACCTTTTCCCCAAAACAAGCATTCCGAGGGACATTAGATAGCGGTGCTTCCACCTGGGAGGTAGAGGTCACGGTGGACTCCGGGGCAGAAGGAAACTTCATGTCCTCATCCTTTTCCCAAAAGCACGCTATTCCGCTGGTACTACTGCCTCATCCCTTGACCATCAGGGTGGTAGACGGTGTGCCTTTACCATCCCAGACAGCACCTCTTGGTTTCTCAATCTCACCTTCTCACCACAAGACGTTGTCTCTGTTCATTTTGCCAGATGGCATCGACCACGTGCTTCTCAGACTTCCGTGGCTCCATTACCATTCCCCTCATATAGATTGGTCTTCAGGGAGCATACTGGGTTGGAGCAAGGACTTTGAGGGAAGGTGCATGAGGGGCAGTGTTCAAGTAGCAACCACAGAGGTGCCCACGGATCTTTCCGCACTCCCTGGACACTACCGGCAGTACGTGGACGTCTTCTCCAAAAAATCAGCGGAGACACTTCCGCCGCACCATCCTTACGATTGCCCGATAGACCTATTGCCAGGCGCGGAGCCTCCTAGAGGCCGCGTGTACCCTCTATCTCTCTCGGAGACAGAGGCCATGTCACAATATATCCGGGAGAACCTGGCAAGAGGGTTTATCAGAAAATCGGTGATGCCTGCTGGTGCAGGGTTCTTCTTCGTGCAGAAGAAGAGTGGGGAGTTGCGCCCCTGCATTGACTACAGAGGTCTCATCGCCATTACCGTAAAAAACAAATACCCTCTTCGTTTGATCTCTGAGTTGTTGGACAGGTTGCGAGGGGCCCGGATCTTTACGAAATTAGATCTACGGGGGGGGGCATACAGCCTGATCCGCATACGCAAAGGAGACGAGTGGAAGACAGCCTTTAATACCAGGGATGGCCACTATGAGTACCTGGTCAGGCCCTTAGGCCTCTGTAATGCGCCTGCTGTCTTCCAGGACTTCGTAAATGACGTCTTCATGATATTCTTTCCACTTCGGTGGTGGTCTATCTGGATGACATTCTCATCTTTTCTCCAGATTTGACCTCTCACCGGAGAGACGTCTGCAAGGTCTTCGACCGTTTGTGGGCGAATTCTCTCTTCGCCAAGCTGGAGAAGTGCCAGTTTGAGCAGGAGTCCTTGCCGTTCCTGGGCTATATCATCTTGGCCCAGGGGTTGGCTATGGATCCTTCCAAATTGCAAGCGGTAATGGACTGGCAGGAGCCCCATTCTCTAAAAGCGGTGCAGCGCTTTTTGGGGTTCATTAACTATTACCGCAAATTCATTCCCCACTTCTCCACACTGGTAGCTCCTTTGGTCGCTCTCACTAAGAAAGGAGCCAATCCAAAGGTTTGGTCAGAGCAGGTCTCCACGGCCTTTTCGTCCCTGAAAACCCATTTTGCTGGCGCTCCCATCCTCCACCATCCCGATGTGGATAAACCCTTTATCCTAGAGGTAGATGCCTCGTCCGTTGGTGCAGGAGCAGTCCTTTTCCAGAAGGTCGGAAGCATCCCTGCTTCTTCTTCTCAAAGACCTTCTCACTGGTGGAAAGAAACTACTCCATCAGGAACAGGGAATTGCTGGCCATGAAATTGGCCTTTTCTGAGTGGAGACATCTCCTGGAGGGAGCCCGGTTTCCCTTCCAGGTGTACACTGACCATAAAAACCTGGTCTATTTGCAAACGGCCAAGCGCTTGAACTCTCGTCAAGCTAGGTGGTCGCTCTTCTTCTCCAGCTTTCGCTTCACCTTGCATTACCTGATTAAAAACATATGTAACATGTACAAGCGTGAACAAGTCGGTAAGACAATGCTCACACCACCCAATGGCTGAGACACAACAAGAAAACACAAATTAACAAATTTGAAAAAATACTCTGCAGTAAAAACATGACAGTAATCAGCAAGTGCTGTATAACAAATACAGGGTATTTAGTCGATATGTTTTTTGCAAAAAATATATACCAAGCTGCTTCACCACGTCACGGTAACCCTTCACGAAGCAGTCCCTATCTAATGTATTTAAAACCTGAACATCTGAACAGTGTCTGAAATGAACAGGATTCGGACAGGCGCTTCTTAGTATGTTAAACAGGAGAGGGGTGGAGTCTCCCAAACCATGCTGAGCATGGAAAAAATGGATTAAAAACATATGCAACATGCACAAGTGTGAACAAGTCGGTAAGACAATGCTCACACCACCCAATGGCTGAGACACAACAAGAAAACACAATATAACAAATTTGAAAAAATACACTGCAGTAAAAACATGACAGTAATCAGCAAGTGCTGTATAACAAATACAGGCTATTTAGTCGATATGTTTTTTGCAAACCCCACCCCTCTCCTGTGTAACATGCACATAAATGAGCTGTCCTGCACCACAAGCCCATACAAAGAAGCGCCTGTCCGAATCCTGTTCATTTTAGACACTGTTCAGATGTTCAGGTTTTAAATACATTAGATAGGGACTGCTCCGTGAAGGGTTACCGTGACATGGTGAAGCAGCTTGGTATATATTTTTTGCAAAAAACATATCGACTAAATACCCTGTATTTGTTATACAGCACTTGCTGATTACTGTCATGTTTTTACTGCAGAGTATTTTTTCAAATTTGTTATTTTGTGTTTTCTTGTTGCGACCTTGCATTACCTGTCTGGGGAGAAGAACGTCTGTGCGGATGCTCTTTCTCGCTCGGTGGTCTAAGAGGAGGAAGAGGAGGCTGAGCCTCGGTTAATTGTCCCCACAGAGAGCCTGAGGACCGTGGCTCTGGTCGCTCTTGAGGCAGTTCCGCCGAGCAAGACCTTTGTCCCTCCTCGCCTGCAGCCGTAGGTCCTCGCGTGGGCACACGCGTCCAGGGTGGGTGGTCACTTTGGCATTAAGCGCACCACAGAACTCCTGACAAGGTCTTATTGGTGGCCACACATGGCTCGGGACACTAAAGAGTACATTCAAGCATGCGTCTCTTGTGCTCGGAACAGGTCCTCTAGGCAGAGGCCGGCTGGGTTACTGTATCCCTTGCTGGTGGCAGACAGACCCTGGGAGATGGTCAGCATGGACTTTGTGGTTGGCCTGCCCAAATCTGGTGGCAGCACGGTCATCTGGGTGGTCACCGATCATTTCTCTAAAATGGTGCATCTGAGGCCACTCGCACGGCTGCCTTCCGCTCGTGGTCTCTCCGCACTGTTCATAAAGCACGTATTTCGTTTGCACGGTATGCCAGACAAAATAGTCAGTGACCGAGGTCCCCAGTTTGCGTCTCGATTTTGGAGGGTTCTCTGCAGTCTACTCAGTATTGAGCTCAATTTGTCCTCCGCATATCATCCCGAGACGAATGGGTTGGTTGAGAGAGCCAATCAAACTCTGGTCACATACCTGCGACATTTTGTCTCTGCCAGGCAGGATGACTGGGCATCCTTACTACCATGGGCTGAATTTGCCCTGAATAGCGCAGTGGCTGATTCCACTGGTCAGATGCCGTTCCTTCTCAGCTACAGCCAGCATCCGCGCATCCCTGTTCCGATGCCAGCATCTTCCACTGATTCCAGGGTGGCAGACTGGGCAGTGGAGGCTTGCGACATTTGGGATCGCACCCAGGATGCTATTCGAGCCTCTAAAGAGAGAATGAGAGTGTCAGCCGACACATATCGGCGCCCCGCTCCAACTTTTGCCCCTGGTGACTTGGTGTGGCTCTCTGAGCGTAATATCAAGCTGCGGGCCGAGTCCTCCAAGTTCGCTCTGCGATACATTGGTCCCTTCTAGGTCCTCGAGCGCATCAGCTCAGTGGTCTACCGTCTGGCTCTTCCACCACACTTGGCCATCTCTGACGTCTTCCACATGTCCCTTCTCAAGCCTGTTCACATGGCTCGGTTTTCCAAGTCATCTGCCGGGACATCAGACCTGTCCTCGGATGAGTTTGAGGTCAATGCCATTGTGGGACGCAGGATTATGCGGGGCAAAAAATTTTATTTGGTGGACTGGAAGGGTCATGGTCCGGAGGCCCGGACCTGGGAGCCAGTGGAGAACATCCACGCCACACTCCTGATCGCGGCTTTTGAGCGTGCCAAGGCTCAGAGGGGAAAGGGCCCTAGGAGGGGGGGTAATGTTAGGCATCAGGTTCCTGCAGCTGCACAGCTGGAATCCAGAGCCTTGCATCCTTCGGTCTCCCATTCTTCTCCGACCGCTCAGGAGCCTGCACAGCAATCTCGGCATCACAGGTGCTCTGCTTAGACCAGCTCTGTAGGACTGGTTGTTGCTGCCACCTCTGGGTCAGCAATAGCAGTGCAGGCTGCCCTGCAGCAAGCCACTCCAGTGGCTAAGTCCTCTCGTCACGCTACTGGGCATGCTCACGAGACGATCTCCCATTGGAGATCGGGAGTCACGTGCTCAGGTCCTTTTCCTGATCTGATTGGTCCATCCCAGAGATCTGGAAGGTCCCGCACAGCTATAAAAGGTCTGCATGGTCGTTCGGCCATGCGCTAGTGTAGTCTCTAATTGCTACTGTGTGAATGATGATGGATGCATGAACCAGTGAATGACTCATTAAGATCCCCTCCCTCTGATATTACGTGTGTGGATAGGGACTTAGCCTTAGAGTCAGCGCCAGTCAGTGGCATGCTACAAGCCACAGTGCTCATCTCCTCACAGCTAGTGTTCGACAGTGCGGCCCTCCTGGGCATTGTCGTATAGCGGCTGAGTCAGTTGCCACGCTGTGGTCAGCAGCACTTGTGGGCGTCCGTGGTAGCGACGCCGCACGCACGGTACGTCTAGACAGACACCAACCCTGTGTCTTGGGCCTGAGTCCTGTGACCATATACCGTGCGTGCACACCGCTGAGACCTGTGAGGTCAACAGGCTCGGCATTTATGTTTATGCCTTAAGGCGACTCTGTGAATATAACAGAGTACGCCCAGTGCACACCGGGTGACGTTCAACCCGTGTGCGATATACCACCATATTGTGCGTCTGCCATTATATAGCAGCAGTTTAACACCTCTGCATGGTGGACCCCGGGCAGCGAACGCACTTTCTATTATTTTATATTTAGTGCATTCCTCCGTCCCTAACAATTAGTGCCCCTCTGTACTTAAAGAAACCCTCCTCCTCCAATCACAATTTTTATCCTCTTCATACTGTATATTGCTGTCATCATATTATATAGCACTGTGTACTTACACTGTGTACTTAGACATCACTTGATTAAAAAGTAACTAGCTCAATTCATCTGAGCTCTATGCAGAAACAGGAGATAAATTTTCCCTGTATGACTCATCAGTCACTGCAAAATTCAATAACAGGGGAAGGCGGGAGCAGCTGGGTCAGGAGTTGAAGAGAGGAATGTTTTCTGCAGGGACAAGAGAATTCCTGTTTTTACATAAAGCAGAGAAAGAGAAGAATTAGCTGGGTAGAAAGGCAAAGTGAGAAAATGTAAGTACACAGTGCTGTATAATATGATACTTGCAATATATTAAGAGGATAAAAGCTTTGATGGGAGGAGGAGGGCTTCTTTAAAAGGAACCTGTACATTCTATTTGATCTGTGGACCATATCGGACAGAGAAGAAGGCGCTGAACAGAATTATATATCAATCTGTCCAGTCAATTTCTCCTGCTCTATAACATCCTGCCTGCAGTTGCGATAACCATTTTCCATATGACAGTCTCCCTTTAAACAAACTAACGTTCCCTCTTATGGTCTCTCTCTACACCATAGCAATTTACTTATTTTTGCCTCCACACAGTAAAGACATCGTTTCTGACCTCTTACACAGTATTATTGCCCCCTTTGTGCTTTCATACACTGATTGTGCCTGTACTCAATAATTAAGATTACATTTGTGCTTCCATGGAAGAATAATGCCATCTTCTTTACCTTTACAAAATTAATAATTGCCTCATTTCGTCCCCAGAAAAGAATAGGTCAGTCTCTGTGCCTCTGCACAATACTTTACCACTTTAGGACCTCAAACAATAGTAATGTTTCTATTTGTAAATTTCCCTATTGAATCTGCTCCTGTCCAAGCTAATTCTCCCATAAACCTGCTCTGAAAAATGGTGTCTGGGTCTTCTTTCTTCTCCCTGCAGTCTATTGCCTGGTGCAAGTAGCGCAATTAATAGTCCCAACTTCCAGCAGCTAGTGGCTCATCAGAGTAAGTGTTTGGGAAAAGAGATCTCTGTTTTAGCTTTCAACTAGAGATGAGCAGCTCGATTTGCGTTCCATTGGCCAGGTCATTAGTCTCAAGCATCTGGATGGAAGACTTACAAATCTTTTATCTTCCAGTATCCCCAAGGCATCGCTTTATTGACCGGTATAGTGCAATGTCAGTATTGTTGTATATTGCATGGACAATGTTGCAACAGCTCAACTAATCAAAAGCTGTGCATGGGATCCCCAAAGGTAAGAGATTTCTAAGCTTACCGTCCATCAGCCAGATGACTACTAACAGGGTACATGGACCAAAGTCCTAATAATCGATCCACCCATATTAAATTTCAACGTTATCATGTCCATGAGGATGCAGATACAGTTTAATATGGCACTCATCTAGGGATCCTTATTGAACCCCTTAACCTCTGAGCCCAGTTGTAGTCACACACACTCGGACCACCATTGTTATGACAATGCAGACAGGAATTTACTTACTTGACAACATGACTGATTTAGCTTGTAGGAGAAGACATTATATATAATAGGCAGAGAAGGAAATCAAGCCTCCATCTATATATCTGATTAACCATACCGATTTAGTTACTTGCCATATATTTAGTAATCAACCAATTTTGACAGCCATCATTAAATCCTGGACTTGTCTGTAAAACTAAAGAAACTTTTTTTACAATTTGCATCATAGCAAAATAATTATTAAAATAATATTATGGCATTCAGTTACATTTTCAATTTTATTCTCAGATTGATCCACGGAAACAGTCATACTGGACCCACGTCAGCTCTGATGCCTGCAGGTTAGCTCTCATCTGGAAGCATGGTGGCATTTATTTGGATACCGACGTTATCTCAATACGAACCATTCCCATTAAGGATTTCTTGGCTGCACAATCTTCTCAATTCTCTAGTAATGGTATTTTTGGGTTTTCTTCTCATCATATTTTCACCCAGACATGTATGGTGGACTTTGTTAAGAATTATGATAGCACAATATGGGGAAATCAAGGGCCGCATCTCTTTACTGAAGTTTTAAAGAAGTTCTGTGAAATACCAAAATTTATCGATACTGAAGATGTCATGAGTGGAAACATAACTTTCTTCAATCCCAAGCGCTTTTACCCTATTCCTTACCCAGCATGGAGAAAGTATTTTCAAATATGGAACAGATTGTCAACTTTCAATGACTCCTTTGCTTTGCATCTCTGGAACTTCATGAATAAAGAAAAAATAAGTATGGTACCTGGTAGCAACACATTAGCAGAATATCTCTACAAGGAATACTGTCCTTCTACATATAAGACAATACTTGAGAATTAGATCAATTACCATGGAATATTACCCATTAGGACTACCTTCCTTTAACTGTTTATAACCTTTATCAAAATGTGAACCTATTTTTTCATCAGTTCTGGTATCCAGGTAGCCAGTATGAAATTGTCAAATCCTATAAACAATTATCTAACTATTCTTATTTATATTTTATTGTGTAGCTATTTTTTGTATTAACAGAAAAATCTTCAACATATCTAGAGTGAACATCTGGTGCATACGGTGAGAACATCTCCCAATGTTTGTCTATCAAACCTATAGGCTTCAGTAGCCAAACATATGACAAAAATGTTCTTTTTGCATAAGTATGCCTGATATACATTGATATCCTTTTGCTTTAATTAAACCATGCAGAGCATATAGCTGAGTATATATAGGGCAAAGTTTGGAAAACAATATAAAACAATCCCATTAAATGTGAGTCACAGTGGTACATTGGCTTGTGATGTGTGGGTTGCTGGCTGGTGTAGGACATAAGAAGAAATTATGAATTTCAAAACAGAAATGGTTGACCTTGATCTCGACCACATTCTGTGGCCAGTGGCAGTCTGCAGCTTATAAATGGGGACCATCAAAGTTAGTATAAAAGCTGGGGACCGACCAAGCAGCGCCATTTTATGATTTTACAACATAGAGATAGAGGTCTGTTGTGAGTTCATTTTCCCCTTCATCACTCAGGCCCGATGAACTCCCTCTGCTGGTTAAGAAAGGTAGTGAGCCTGTTATCAAACATCTGAGACTAATGATGATGACTGGCTGAGTGGAGTTACTGACTGGATATAAGGCCGTCGACGCCCTTCTGCCCTGCGGGTGATTTCTCTGTGGGATCCTTGGATACCAGTCTGAATTCCTGCTCTTCTAAAAGCTAAGTTTTCTGCTCTGCCTTTTGCATTTGTTCTTTGTCTTTGTTTTGCTGGATTTCTGCCATTCCCTGCTGGGGTGAGCTGAATTCCTTTAGCTCTGTCTTCAGAAAATACCTGAGTGCTGATTTAGTTTTTGAAGCCTAGCTGCTTCAGGGCCTTTTTCCATTTCAGCCTGTTGGCTTATGTCTTTCGTAGGGTTTTTGCAGATTGCAGACAGCAACCGTCCTTTCCTGTCCTGTTTAGTTAGTTTGGGCCCCATTGTTTGCTCAGCCTATCTTTCTATCTGTGTGAGTGTTTTTTCATCTTGCTTCACCGTCATTACACTGTGTTCCAAATTATTATGCAAATGATATTTTTCTATGATTTTCCTAAATAGTCGGTACAAATGACAGTCAGTCTAATAAAAGTCATCACCTGTTAGATTATACATCGAATTTTATTGAAGAAACCTCCCAATGATAACAGTATAATCTCCAAAATGAATAAAAACTCAAATTGCACTGTTCCAAATTATTAGGCACAGTAGAATTTCTAAACATTTGATATGTTTTAAAGAACTGAAAATGCTCATTTGCAGCATTAGGAGGTCACATTCACTAAATAAAAAAGCTATTTAACTCCCTAACAGGCCAAGTTATATGTTAACATAGGAACCCTGCTTTGATATCACCTTCACAATTCTTGCATCCATTGAACTTGGAAGTTTTTGGAGAGTTTCTGCTTGTATTTCTTTACATGGAGTCAGAATAGTCTCCCAGAGCTGCTGTTTTGATGTGAACTGCTTCCCACCCTCATAGATCTTTTGCTTGATGATACTCCAAAGGTTCTCTATAGGGTTGAGGTCAGGGGAAGATGGTGGCTGCACCATGAGTTTATCTCCTTTTATGCCCATAGCAGCCAATGACTCAGAGGTATTCTTTGCAGCATGAGATGGTGCATTGTCATGCATGAAAAAGATTTTGCTCCTGAAGGCACATTTCTGCTTCTTATACCATGGAAGACAGCTGTCAGTCAGAAACTCTATATACTTTGCAGAGGTCATTTTCACACCTTCAGGAGCCTTAAAGAGAAGAGCCCTACCAGGTGTTTCCCCATGATTCCGGCCCAAAACATGACTCTTCCACCTCCTTGCTGATGTCGCAGCCTTGTTGGGACATGGTGGCCATCCACCAACCATCCACTACTCCATCCATCTGGACCATCCAGGGTTGCTCGACACTCATAAGTAAACAAGACTGTATGAAAATTAGTCTTCATGTATGTCTGGGCCCACTGCAACCATTTCTGCTTGTGAACACTGTTTAGGGGTGGCTGAATAGTAGGTTTATGCACCACAGCAAGCCTTTGAAGGATCCTACACCTTGAGGTTCGAGGGACTCCAGAGGCACTAGCAGCTTTAAATATCTGTTTGCTGGTTTGTAATGGCTTTTTAGCAGCCGCTCTCTTAATCCGATGAACCTGCCTGGCAGAAACCTTCCTCATTCTGCCTTTATCAGCACAAACATGTCTGTGCTCAGAATCAACCACAAATCTCTTAACAGTATGATGATCACGTTTAAATTTTTGGGAAATATCTAATGTTTTCATCTCTTGACCAAGGCATTGCACTATTTGATGCTTTTCAGCAGCAGAGAGATCCTTTTTCTTTCCTAAATTCCTTGAAACCTGTGCCTTGCTTAATAATGTGGAACATCATTCTTAAGTAGTTTTCCTTTAATTGGGCTCACCTGGTAAACTAATTATCACAGGCATTTGAGATTGATTTCAGTGATCCAAAGAGTCCTGATACACAATACTATCTATGAGTTTATTTGAAAAACAAAAAATTACATCTTTATGACACTTAAATCCAATTTGCATAATAATTTGGAACACAGTGTATATGTTGGGGGCTGCCTTTTACTTTGGGGTCTGCTCTGGGGCAGTTTAGATTTCCTTTTTTGTCTTTAGGCTAGGCAGTTCTCCGGCTGTGATCGAGGGGTCTAGGGCACCGTGGGAACCCCCCACGGCTAATGCTAGTTGTGTTGATAGGTTCAGGGGTCTGCAATCTGATAGTTGCCAACTTCTCCGGTTTTCTGGACTTAGCTTCTATTTTTGTGTCTGCCTCCTACGGTGACTCGTTCATAACAGAATCACCCGCCATACCGCAGATCCTAGGGTACTCAGTAGCAGGAAAAGATTGTAAAAAAAAAAAGTGTATATTTTTTCCCTCTTTATTTCTGAGGCCGTAGGGGGAATTTTTTTTTTTTCTCTCTCTATGGAGATAAAGCAATTGTCTGATCGCGTGGAGCAGCTCGCTGCGGAAGTGCGGGGAATTTCCGCCTACCTTGCTCATCCACATGCTGCTGAACCAAAGATTCCAACACCTGATGTATTTTTTGGGGATCGGTCTAAATTTTTGAATTTCAAAAATAATTGTAAATTATTTTTTGCCTTGAAGCCTAACTCGTCAGGGAGCTCCGCGCAGCAGATTAAAATTGTCATCTCTTTGCTGCGTGGCGATCCCCAGGATTGGGCGTTTTCTTTGAAACCTGATGATCCTAATCTGACTAATGTGAACGCATTTTTTCAAGCCTTGGGATTGTTGTATGACGAACCTAATGTCATTGATCAGGCTGAAAAGACCCTGCTGGCATTGAACCAGGGTCAAGATTCTGCAGAATCGTACTGTCAAAAATTCCGAAAGTGGGCGGTACTAACTACCTGGAATGATAATGCCCTGGCTGCTCTCTTTCGGAAGGGTTTGTCAGAAGCCATAAAAGATACTATGGTGGGATTTCCTGTTCCCTCTGGTCTTGACGATTCTATGTCATTAGCCATTCAGATTGATCGGCGTTTGCGCGAACGCAAAACTGCACGAGAAGTGTTGCCACTTCTTGAACAAATGTCTGAACCTATGCAATGTGATAGAGTTTTGTCCAGAGAGCAGCGTCAGGAATTCAGAAGGCGTAATAAGTTGTGTTTTTTCTGTGTAGATGCCTCGCATATTATTTCTGTCTGTCCTAAATGAGAGAAACGCTTTGCACACACGTTTTCTGTTGGTGGTGTTCAACCTAAGTTTCTTCTGGCTATTACTCTGATCTGCTCCCTGTCCACATTTTCCGCCAAGGCTTTTGTGGATTCGGGAGCAGCTCTAAACCTAATGGACTTGGATTTTGCTAAAAGTTGTGGATTTCCAATGACACCTCTGCGGACGCCTATCCCTTTGAGGGGGATTGATGCTACTCCTTTGGCAAAAAATAAACCTCAGTTTTGGACCCAGGTGGTTATGCAGGTCGCCCCAGACCATCAAGGAAATTGCAGATTTTTGGTGTTGCATAATCTGCATGATACCATTGTTCTGGGGTTTCCCTGGTTGCAAATTCATAATCCAGTTTTGGATTGGAAATCTGTGTCTGTGGGGAGTTGGGGTTGTTGGTGTGCCTTTAGTCAGGCTCCGGTGTTTTCCACCTCTCCTCAGTCGCATGATGTTCCTGATTATTTGGCGGACTTTTATGATGTATTTAGTGAGAATGAGTCTGCGTCTCTGCCTCCTCATAGGAGTTATGACTGTGCAATTGAACTGAGCCCGGGGTGTAAATTCCCCAAGGGTCGGCTCTTCAATTTGCCTGTACCCGAGCACGAGGCTATGCGATCCTATATTAAGGAGGCGTTGGAGAAGGGTCATATTAGACCATCCTCTTCACCCTTAGGTGCCGGGTTTTTTTTTGTGGCCAAAAAGGATGGATCATTAAGACCTTGTATTGATTATCGTGCCCTCAACAAAATTACTGTTAAATATCAGTATCCGTTACCCCTGATTTCGGATCTATTCTCTAGAGTTAAAGGTGCTTGCTGGTTTACCAAGCTTGACCTCAGGGGGGCGTATAATCTTATTCGCATTAAGCATGGGGATGAATGGAAGACGGCGCTTAATACCCCAGAGGGACATTTTGAGTACCTGGTGATGCCTTTTGGGCTCACTAATGCCCCTTCTGTCTTCCAGTGCTTCATGAACGATATTTTCCGAGATTTTGTGGATAAATTTTTGATTATCTATCTGGATGATATTTTGATCTTCTCCAAGGATTGGGATTCTCATGTGGAACATATTCGGACTGTGTTCCGGATCTTGAGGGAGAATTCCCTGTATGTCAAAGGATCTAAATGCCTATTTGGAGTACAGAGGATTTCTTTTTTGGGATTTGTTTTGTCTCCGTCAACTATTTAAATGGACCCGGCCAAGGTACAGGCCATTTACGATTGGGTTCAGCCCACTTCTTTGAAGGCCCTTCAGAAGTTTTTGGGTTTTGCTAATTTTTATCGGAAATTTATAGCAAAATTTTATAGTATTGCCAAGCCATTGACTGATTTGACTAAGAAGGGTGCTGATGTGTTAAATTGGTCTCCAGGGGCTGTTTCTTCCTTTCAGGAGCTGAAGCGAAGATTCACCTCCGCCCCGGTTTTGCGGCAACCTGATGTCTCACTTCCGTTCCAGGTAGAGGTGGATGCTTCTGAGATTGGTGCAGGAGCTGTTTTGTCCCAAAAGGATCCTGTAACATCTAAAATGAATCCCTGTGCTTTCTTTTCCCGAAAGTTCTCTCCATCTGAACGTAACTATGATGTGGGGAATCGGGAACTGTTGGCCATGAAATGGGCATTTGAGGAGTGGAGACATTGGTTGGAGGGAGCTAAGCATCAAGTCGTGGTCCTCACTGACCACAAGAATTTGATTTACCTAGAGTCGGCTAAGCGCTTGAACCCTGGACAGGCTAGGTGGGCCTTATTTTTTACACGTTTTGATTTTGTGGTTTCTTTTCTTCCTGGGACTAAGAATGTCAAGGCAGACGCCCTCTCTAGGAGCTTCTTTGCTGATTCTCCTGTGGTGACCAAGCCTGCTACCATCTTAAGCGAAGGGGTAGTTCTTTCTGCCATCTCGCCCGATTTGAGACGTGCTCTGGAGGAGTTCCAGGAGGACAAACCTGAGCGTTGTCCCAGTGGAAAGTTGTATGTTCCTGACCAGTGGAAGAAGAGAGTGATGTCTGAAGTTCATTGCTCTGCTTTGGCTGGTCATCCAGGTATTTTTGGTACTAGAGATCTGGTGAGTCGGTCTTTTTGGTGGCCCGCCTTGTCTCGTGATGTCAGTAATTTTGTGCAGTCCTGTGGGACTTGCTCCCGGTCTAAATCGTGTTCTCGCTCTAGTGGGTTGTTGATGCCTTTGCCTGTCCCCAAGACGCCATGGACCCATATTTCAATGGATTTTATCTCTGATATGCCTGTCTCTCAGAGAATGACTGTTATTTGGGTGATTTGTGATAGATTCTCTAAGATGGTCCATCTTGTACCACTCCCTAAGTTGCCATCTTCCTCTGAGTTGGTGCCATTGTTTTTGCAACAGGTGGTTCGCTTGCACGGGATTCCTGAGAACATTGTATCTGACAGAGGAGTTCAGCTTGTGTCTAAATTTTGGAGAACTTTCTGTTCCAAGCTGGGAATTCAGTTGTCCTTCTCCTCTGCTTTTCACCCTCAGACCAATGGGCAGACAGAGAGAACAAACCAGACCTTGGAGTCATATTTGAGATGTTTTATTGCCGCTGATCAGGATGATTGGGTTTCATTTTTGCCCTTGGCCGAATTTGCTTTAAATAATAGAGCTAGTTCTGCCACTTTGATGTCACCTTTTTTTTGTAACTTTGGGTTTCATCCTCGATTTTCTTCAGGGCAGGTGGAGCCCTCTGCCTGCCCAGGTGTTGACACTGTGGTGGAGAGAATGCACCAGATCTGGGACCAAGTGGTGGATAAGTTATCTCTCTCCCAGGAAAAGGCCCAGCGGTTTTCCAACCGACATAGGACCATGGGTCCCCAGTTTAAGGTTGGTGATATGGTGTGGTTATCGTCAAAAAATATTGCTATGAAGGTGGCTTCTCCTAAGTTTAAGCCTAGATTTATTGGACCTTACAAGATTTTGGAGATTATTAATCCGGTCTCTTTTCGTTTGGCTCTTCCTGTCACATTTAAAATCCATTATGTGTTCCATAAGTCTTTGTTGAAGAGGTTTGTTGAGCCTGTTGTTCCGGGGGTGGCACCTCCAGACCCTGTATTGGTGGAAGGTAACATGGAATATGAGGTAGAGAAAATACTGGATTCCCGTCTGGCTAGACGGAGACTCCAGTATTTGGTTAAGTGGAAGGGTTATGGTCAGGAGGATAATTCCTGGGTCTCTGCCTCTGATATTCATGCCAAAAGATTGGTGTGTGCCTTTCATCGGGCTCACACTGATCGCCCTGGTGGCTTGGTTGAGGGTTCAGTGACCCCGCCTCAAGGGGGAGGTACTGTTGTGAGTTCATTTTCCCCTTCACCACTCAGGCCCGATGAACTCCCTCTGCTGGTTAAGAAAGGTAGTGAGCCTGATTATCAAACATCTGAGACTAATGATGATGACTGGCTGAGTGGAGTTACTGACTGGATATAAGGCCGTCGACGCCCTTCTGCCCTGCGGGAGATTTCTCTGTGGGATCCTTGGATACCAGTCTGAATTCCTGCTCTTTTAAAAGCTAAGTTTTCTGCTCTGCCTTTTGCATTTGTTCTTTGTCTTTGTTTTGCTGGATTTCTGCCATTCCCTGCTGGGGTGAGCTGAATTCCTTTAGCTCTGTCTTCAGAAAATACCTGAGTGCTGATTTAGTTTTTGAAGCCTAGCTGCTTCAGGACCTTTTTCCATTTCAGCCTGTTGGCTTATGTCTTTCATAGGGTTTTTGCAGATTGCAGACAGCAACCGTCCTTTCCTGTCCTGTTTAGTTAGTTTGGGCCCCATTGTTTGCTCAGCCTATCTTTCTATCTGTGTGAGTGTTTTTTCATCTTGCGTCACCGTCATTATATGTTGGGGGCTGCCTTTTACTTTGGGGTCTGCTCTGGGGCAGTTTAGATTTCCTTTTCTGTCTTTAGGCTAGGCAGTTCTCCGGCTGTGATCGAGGGGTCTAGGGCACCGTAGGAACCCCCCACGGCTACTGCTAGTTGTGTTGATAGGTTCAGGGGTCTGCAATCTGATAGTTGCCAACTTCTCCGGTTTTCTGGACTTAGCTTCTATTTTTGTGTCTGCCTCCTACGGTGACTCGTTCATAACAGAGGTCAGTGCGAACAACACATTTCACATAAAGACAGAAAAAGGCACTATTAAGGTTGTTTAACAGAAAAATCTTCAACATATTTAGAGTGAACATCTGGTGCCTATGGTGAGAACATCTCCCAATATTGCATGGAGACCCCAACATACAGGCTCTTTATGCATGTGCTTTGACTGTGACACAGCCATCACATATGCAGCTGCGATGCTGATCAGGTGATCAGCCAGCGCACTCCATCTATCCGGCTTCCCAATGTAGCTTATTCGGTGAGTGCTATACAGTGGGGAAAAAAAGTATTTAGTCAGTCAGCAATAGTGCAAGTTCCACCACTTAAAAAGATGAGAGGCGTCTGTAATTTACATCATAGGTAGACCTCAACTATGGGAGACAAACTGAGAAAAAAAAATCCAGAAAATCACATTGTCTGTTTTTTTTTCATTTTATTTGCATATTATGGTGGAAAATAAGTATTTGGTCAGAAGCAAGCAATCAAGATTTCTGGCTCTCACAGACCTGTAACGTCTTCTTTAAGAGTCTCCTCTTTCCTCCACTCATTACCTGTAGTAATGGCACCTGTTTAAACTTGTTATCAGTATAAAAAGACACCTGTGCACACCCTCAAACAGTCTGACTCCAAACTCCACTATGATGAAGACCAAAGAGCTGTCAAAGGACACCAGAAACAAAATTGTAGCCCTGCACCAGGCTGGGAAGACTGAATCTGCAATAGCCAACCAGCTTGGAGTGAAGAAATCAACTGTGGGAGCAATAATTAGAAAATGGAAGACATACAAGACCACTGATAATCTCCCTCGATCTGGTGCTCCACGCAAAATCCCACCCCGTGGGGTCAGAATGATCACAAGAACGGTGAGCAAAAATCCCAGAACCACGCGGGGGGGGACCTAGTGAATGAACTGCAGAGAGCTGGGACCCATGTAACAAGGCCTACCATAAGTAACACACTACGCCACCATGGACTCAGATCCTGCAGTGCCAGACGTGTCCCACTGCTTAAGCCTGTACATGTCCGGGCCCGTCTGAAGTTTGCTAGAGAGCATTTGGATGATCCAGAGGAGTTTTGGGAGAATGTCCTATGGTCTGATGAAACCAAACTGGAACTGTTTGGTAGAAACACAACTTGTCGTGTTTGGAGGAAAAAGAATACTGAGTTGCATCCATCAAACACCATACCTACTGTAAAGCATGGTGGTGGAAACATCATGCTTTGGGGCTGTTTCTCTGCAAAGGGGCCAGGACGACTGATCCGGGTTCATGAAAGAATGAATGGGGCCATGTATCGTGAGATTTTGAGTGCAAACCTCCTTCCATCAGCAAGGGCATTGAAGATGAAACGTGGCTGGGTCTTTCAACATGACAATAATCCAAAGCACACCGCCAGGGCAACGAAGGAGTGGCTTCGTAAGAAGCATTTCAAGGTCCTGGAGTGGCCTAGCCAGTCTCCAGATCTCAACCCTATAGAAAACCTTTGGAGGGAGTTGAAAGTCGTGTTGCCAAGAGAAAAGCCAAAAACATCACTGCTCTAGAGGAGATCTGCATGGAGGAATGGGCCAACATACCAACAACAGTGTGTGGCAACCTTGTGAAGACTTACAGAAAACGTTTGACCTCTGTCATTGCCAATAAAGGATATATCACAAAGTATTGAGATGAAATTTTGTTTCTGACCAAATACTTATTTTCCACCATAATATGCAAATAAAATGAAAAAAAAACAGACAATGTGATTTTCTGGATTTTTTTTTTCTCAGTTTGTCTCCCATAGTTGAGGTCTACCTATGATGTAAATTACAGACGCCTCTCATCGTTTTAAGTGGTGGAACTTGCACTATTGCTGACTGACTAAATACTTTTTTTCCCCACTGTAGCTTGTCGAATAAGCAGGGACCCAAACAAATTAGCTCAACTATAGTAAAGAGGACACAACATATTTTTTGAATAGAGATTGATTAAATAATAATAATAATCTTTATTTATATAGTGCCAACATATTCCGCAGCACTTTACAATTTAACAGTTCATACACAAGTCATAAGTAACAATGTAAAAGATAATACAGCAAATAAAGCAAAATAAGACGACCCTTCTCGTGAGAGCTTACAATCTACAATGAGGTGTGGAGGAGACACAAAGTACAGGTGCGTATTTACCATAATGATCCAGCCATTTGGAAGGAGTGGGGGATAGACATAGGCTGCATGATGTAGTTGCCTGCCAATATTTGTGGTGCTGTTGGGTGCAGTGGAGTTTCATGAAGGGTTATTCTCAGATAGATAGTGAATGGATTACACACACACACATAAAAGGACTTTGATGAGGGAACAAGATAGGCAACTTTGAACAGATGTGTTTTTTATAGGGAGCGCCCAAAACTTTGTAAGTTTTGGATAGTCCTGGAGAAGTCTTGGAGCCGGGAGTGGGAGGTAAGGATTAGTGCAGAGTTTAGTCGAAAGTCGTTTGCAGAGTGGAACGAGCGGGTAGGCCGATAAACAGAATTGAGGGAGGAGATGTAGGGGTGTGCTGCACTGTAGAGAACTTTGTGGGTGAGAACAAGCAGTTTGAATTGGATCCTATAATTAATGGGCAGCCAATGCAATGACAAATACAGATTAGCCAGATGGACGACTCTGGCTGCTGCATTAAGGATGGACTGCAGAGGGGAAAGTCGAGTGAGTGGGAGGCCAATTAATAGAGCATTACAGTAGTCCAGGCGAGAGTGGATCAGGACAACAGTGAGGGTTTTTGTTGTTTTAATGGTGAGAAAGGGGCAGATTCTAGAGATGTTCTTTAGGTGTTCACGGCAACAGAGGGCAAGAGATTGTATATGAGAGGTGAAGGAAAGATTGATGTCAAACATAATTCCCAAACAGTGTTCCTGCTGCTAAGCGTTATTATGGTGCCACCCACGGAGAGGGAGATGTTAGATTAAGGGAGGTAAGTAGATGGCCAGAGCAGAAGAACTTCAGTTTTAGAAAGGTTGAGTTTCAGATAGAGAGCAGACATGATGTTGGAGACTGTGAACAAACAGTCACTGGTGTTCTTAAGTGCAGCAGGGGTATGGTCAGGGGATGATGTGTTTAGTTGTGTGTCATCAGCATAAAGATGATACTGAAAGCTAAATCAGCTGATCGTCTGTCCAGTTGGGGCTGTGTAGAGAGAGAAGAGAAGGGGGCCAATGACTGAGTCCTGAGGGACCCCAA
The DNA here is from genome assembly GCF_039654945.1 of Dendrobates tinctorius. Taxonomy (NCBI): domain Eukaryota; kingdom Metazoa; phylum Chordata; class Amphibia; order Anura; family Dendrobatidae; genus Dendrobates; species Dendrobates tinctorius. The sequence goes on along the minus strand of NW_027361717.1, from coordinate 13,657,412 downwards.
CAGTGAGAGGAAGAGGAGATGAAGTGAAGCCAGCAAACAATACACTGAAGGAGTGGTCAGAAAGATAGGAAGAGAACCAGGAGAGAGCAGTGTCCTTAATGCCTATTGACTAAAGCATTGAGAGTAGGAGATGGTGGTCAACAGTGTCAAAAGCTGCAAGAAGGTAGAGAAGAATGAGCATTAAGTGGTCACCACTACAGTTTGCTGTTAGAAGTTCATAGGTCACTTTGATGAGTGCAGTTTCTGTAGAAAGTAGGGGGTGGAAGCCGAACTGTGATGGATCTAGGACAGAGTAAGTGGAGAGGTAATGGGTAAGGTGGAAGTAGACCAAGCGCTCCAAGAGTTTAGATATGAAGGAGAGGTTGGAGACTGGTCGGTAATTATTCGTGCAGGATGGATCGAGAGAGTTTTTTTTTAATAATGGAGTAATGATAGTGTTTGAAGGAGGGAAAAATGCCAGAGGAGAGAGAGAGATTGAAGATTGTAGTTATTTGAGTAGTGGCGACTGGAGAGACTGGCGGAGATGTGAGGGAATTGGTTTGGTAGTGCATGTAGTCAGGCAAGAAGAATAGAGGAGCCTGGAGGCTTCTTCTTCTGTGATGGGATGAAATGTGGAGAGTGAGCCAGAGGAGATGCAGGGGGGAATGGGAGTTACAGCACTTGGTGGCTGAGAGTGGATTTCCTGATGGATATTCTCTATATTCCCTATAAAGTGGGAGGCCAGGTCATCAGGTTTTTTTGGGTTGTTAGATAGTGATGAGATCAGGGTGGTGAAGCTGGTCTGTTTGGCAAGGTGAAGGGCAGAGTTATAGGTCCTTAACATAAATTTGTAGTGCATAAAGTTTTCTTGTGTGCTAGTTTTCCTCCATAGGTGTTTGGCACTCCTAGAGCATCGCTGGAGAAATTGAGTTTGCGATGTGAGCCAGGGCTGTTTTACTCTGGGTTTGGAGGTTCTGAGGGCGTGGGGCGCTACTTGGTCCAGAATGCTTCTGAGCGTGTTGTTGTAGTGGTGTGCAGTCAGATCAGGACAGGAAAAAGAGGCAATTGAAGATTAAACACATTATGTATCCTAAAAGTGAGCAGCAAAGCAAAGAGGAATGTTGCGGAATTGACATCACAATTTTATGAGGTCCTATAAACATGGGACCCAGTTTTCAAGAGTTTTCCTTCAACTTAATGTTCTTTGAGGAAAACCACACCAAGTCACCAACACACAGGTCAAGTCCCACCAAACATCTCCAATTAGTCACACTCTTATTTGGACCCCATCTTCCGCAAATTATCAAGAACTCCTTGTCACACAGATGTAATTGATGATAAAAAAACGTTTTTCAGGTATTCCAGAACGATTCTTCTTACATGAACTGAACTGAGGATGAAACCCGTATTCCCCGAAATATGGGGACTTACCAATAGACTCATGACAATGATTATTTAACACGAATTTAGCTAGAGGTAAGTAGGTAACCCAATCCTCCTGATTCTCAGACACAAACCACCTAAGGTAAATCTCAAGATTCCGTTTAACCCGTTCAGCAAGTGAAATGCTGAAGAGAACAACAGATGGATCTCCAAACGAGTGCAAAATGCCCTCCAAGATTTGGAAATAATCTGCAGAAACAATATCGGTAGGGAATTGAGATCCCATGTAATTTTACAATACCTCTGAAGAAAATTTGAGCCAAGATCTTGGCATTGGGTAAAGCGTGTAGTGCAATAAAATGTGACATTTTACTGAATCTGTCCTCCACCACCAAAATTACATTACTACCTACCGACAAGGAATATCAGTGATAAAATTGACCCATATATGAGTCCAAGGTCTACTGGGAATCGGCAATGATTAAAGAGACCCAGATGGACAAGTTTGAGAGGTTTTAGAACGTGCACAGACACTGCAGGCGGCTACATACTTCCAAGCATCCTGATGTACCCTTGACCACCAAAAACACATAGTTAGATCTGTGGTGGCTTTATTACTGGGTTGTCCAGCCAAGACTTAGCCATGAGATTCACTAATTACTCTCAGACGCAGATCTACAGCTACAAAAAGTTTACCCAATGGACATGCAGCAGGGGCATCCCTCTGAGCCTCAACAACCACTTTCTCAAGATCAGAGCATATAGACGCAATAACTACCCCTTTTTTTAGTATTGGAACGGGTTTACAATTATCTCCACCCCCAGGAAAACAATCAGGTAAGATTTCCACCTTAATGTTCTTGTTCCCCAGCCTATATGTAACAAAAAAGTTAAATCTTGTGAAGAACAATGCCCATCTTGCCTGTCGAGGTGTTAGGTGTTTGAAAGACTCTTGATACACGAGATTCTTATGAGCCATGATTACCATAACCAAATGAACTGCCCCCTCCAGAAAATTATGCCATTCTTCAATGATCAACTTGATTGCAAAGATTTCCCTTTTACCAATGGCATAATTTCTCTTCACACATGACAGTTTTTTAGAAAAATATGCACATAGACACCATTTACCAGGAGACGCACTCTGCAACAATATAGCCCCCCTTCACTTCAGACACGTCAATTTATACAATAAATGACTGAGTTACGCCAGGCTGTATGAGAATCAGTGCAGATGCAAAACACTCCTTCAAGGTATCAAATGCCTCCATGGCAGAATTGGACCACTTGGAAAAGTTTAGCCCTTTCCTGGTCATATCCATCTGAGGTTTAGCCACTACCAAAAAGATTTTGATCAACTTACGGTAGTAATTGGAGAAACTCAAAAACCTTTGTAACATCTTCAGGACAATCCTAATCCAGTACCGCCAGGACTTTTGCTGGATTCATATGAAATCCATTGAATGATAAAACATATAATAGAAAAGGGATCTCCTCAACCAAGAACATACATTTCTATGGTTTGACAAATAATGCATTGTCTCTGAGTATCTGTAAGATCCGACTGACATGTACTTGATGTGAACCAAGGTCAGGTGAATAAATAATATGTTATCCAGATAGATTACAACAAATCTACCTACCAGGTGACTAAATATGTAATTTAGGTTCTCATTGTGTGCCTTAAGCTTATTGAAAGCTGTTTCCTACTCATCCTATCTTTAATACGAATGAGATTATAAATCCCCCTGAGATCCAGCTTAGAAAAACATTTTGCTTCTACAATCTGGTCCCAGATCATAATCTGATTGAGTTAGCGGCAACATAACATTCAATACTTTCTGAGTGCATGGCTGCTACCTGTAGATGTAATCCTAGGACGACTTGAGTAAAATACTCCTGACTCAAGGGTGCAGAGTCTATGGCAATTATGGATATAAGTCTGGACAGTGTATGTGGTTTGAGGCCCTGGACCTGGACAAACCTAGCTTCGATCAAGATAAACCCTGCCCCACTGTCCAGAAAGGCAGAAATAACCACCTTATTTCATCCCAGATGGATTTCAGCAAAATTGTGTCCTATCTACAGAGAAGATTAGTACACCCATGTTGTTAACCTCTCAATAACCTGGGCTCCTTAGTTTTCCAGCAGCTATTTACAGTGAGATGGGGAAGAGCTTGCACCCACAAAATATCCTTTCCTCTTCCAGTAAAAACATATTCCCCCTTTATGCTGAACTACAGACTGATTTCCAGAATGAGTTGCCTCACCAAACTGCATAGGTTCCTCAGATGTCTCAGACCAGGTTTCCCTTGGCCCCGGAATTCCTGCACATTGTGGGTGTCTCTTTTAGTCTCTGGTGAAGATGACGATCCATCAGTATAGCCAGAGACATGGCCACCTCAAGGGAAACTAGAGTTTCATACACGTCTAAAGAATCCTTCACAGATACTCATAGACCTTGACAGAACTGGGTACTGAGTGCTGGGTCATTCCACTTATTGTCAGTGGACCTCCTCTGAAATATAGAGCAATACTCCTCTGCCGGCTGGTCTCCCTGCATAAACTGACATAGTGTAAACTCAGCCAGGGATACATGGTCAGAGTCATATATATGACCAGAAAAAAATCCTCCATCGTATGGAGTGATTGGGAGTCAGATGGGGGAGAGAATGCCTATGCTTGGGGGTCACCCTGAAGGAGAAATATTATCATCTCCACCCATTTCACCTTGGTTCCTGAGGAACAAGGACGTAATCTGAAGTATAGTATACAGGCCTCCCTGAAAACAACAAACTTGTCATGTCCCCCAGAAAACCTGTCAGGCAAAGCGATCATGGACTGGACAAAGGGTTACCTGGGAGTCAGGGTGAATATGGAGACATGGGCGGTCAGAGGGTGACTTGGTCCATTAGCCAAAAAGTCATGGACTATAGATCATCTCACCAAACCCCCGCTCTCCATTCACCATGGTCATAATTAGAGATGAGCGACTTTGCCTTTTTTCGGGTCGAGTCGGGTTTCATGAAACCCGACTTTCGCAAAAGTCGAGTCGAACGAAATCGGCCAACTATAGGGAAAAGTCGGAGGCCGACTGAAAAACGAAACCCAAAGCAAGTCAATCGGGAAGCAAAGTCGGCAGGGAGTGGAGGACAGTAAACACACCTACAGTTCCCATTTCAATGCCAAAAACATCAATTCTTATAACTGAAGCTTGTCAACCTTAATTTACTTCCTAATAATAGTTACGCATTGAAAACTGGGGGTTATTTGGCTAAAGTTGTGGGAGGGGGTTGGGCTGGCTCCAGGTTTTCGTGTGCCCTGGGCCAAAGAGTGTCAGTGCACCCCTTTAACACATACCACAACTCATGATGCTTCGGTACGCCACAGAAATATAGGTATAGTACAATGACATATACTTCACTGCTTACATGACATGACTGATCTTTTTTAGCTTAAAAACAGGACAGTATATTACTCCATACAGTGCTATGGCCACCACATTGTGCACCATACAGAATAATGAGCCCCATATATTTCTCCATACCAAATAATTAGTCACATATAATGTTCATACAGTTTCTGATGAGCTCCACATAATGCTCCATATATAATGGGCCCCATTTGTAATGCTCCAGTGTATAATGTGCCCCTTTGATGCTGTTCCAGTGTCTGATCTGCCCCATTTACATTGCTCCAGTACATGATGGGCCTCATGGATGATGCTCCAGTGTATGATGGGCTCTAATAATGCTCCATATATAATGGGCCCCATTTGTAATGCTCCAGTGTATAATGTGCCCCTTAGATGCTGCTCCAGTGTCTTATCTGCCCCATTTACATTGCTCTAGTACATGATGGGCCTCATGGATTCATGGATGATGCTCCAGTGTCTGATGGGCTCCAATAATGCTCCATATATAATGGGCCCCATTTGTAATGCTCCAGTGTATAATGTGCCCCTTAGATGCTGCTCCAGTGTCTGATCTGCCCCATTTACATTGCTCCAGTACATGTTGGGCCTCATGGATGATGCTCCAGTGTATCATGAGCCCTAATAATGCTCCATATATAATGGGCCACATCTGTTATGCTCCAGTGTATAATGTGCCCCTTAGATATTGCTCCAGTGTGTGATCTGCCCCATTTACATTGCTCCAGTACATGATGGGCCCTATTTTTAATTAGCCCAGGCATGGTATGTGAGAAGAGCTCCATGGAGTAATCTGAGGTGTGTGCTTCCACATCCTTCACTTTTGGTGTGGGTGAAGGACACAAGGAAAGGGGCTGCTCCTGACCAGAAGCCTGCAGTTACGATTCAGTGCTTGCATTTTTTACAACTTCAGAATAGGAGGCGATAGAGCTGGAGGCTGTTTCAGCAATGTAAGCCACAAACAGTTCCTGATACTCTGGCTTTAAAAGCAGTCTACATACTCCCAGAAAAGGGAGCCTTACAGGCCTTCCAGAGCTACACTATGATGCTAGTTCAACACCTCCTGCCTTAGCTGTTATTGTGTTTTTGGCACTACCAGCAGATGCACCACCACCACCATCAGTACCAGATGGCCATCCACACCCACATCCGCATCCTCTTCCACCAAACTTCCTCATATTTTTGAAAATGGACCCAAAATACCAGCAGATATATGGTACCGTATCATAAGCGTACAGCTCTATACAGTCTATGGATAACAGTAAATCTCCATATATATTTCATGAGGCATACACAGACGCTCACAGGCTCAGTATTGATTACCCAATAAAATAACAAGCTGAAAAAGGGTAGAGTATCACCAGATAAAAGGTATATATAGTATAGTGTAAACATTCTGATTCTCCGTATACATTTCAGGAGGCAGACACAAACGCTCTCAGGCCCAGTAAGGATTACACAAGAATATGAAAAACTGTAAATGGGTTATGTAACACAAGCGTACAGCTGTATACAGTGTTGGGGTAATCTTAAAGTTCCAAATATATTGCCGGAGTAACAGACAGACGTTTACAGGCTCTTTATGGATTACACCAGAATCTAAATAGCTAAAAAGGTTACTGTTTCAGAAGCGTTCTGCTGTATACAGGGTTGGCCAAATTGAAAATATCGGTATATATTTCCGTAGTCACCCTCAGACACTCACTCAGTTTGGTTTTGACCATAATAAAAAATGTTGTAAAAAAGTTCCTGGATAACAAAATAGCAAGTATATATTTTTAGGGGACAATTGAAATCTCCATATAAATAGTCCCGTAGTCACTCTCAGACGCTTACACAGTATGGATTTGATCGTAATGCTAAATGTCGAACAAAGGTACTGTATAACAAGATACAACCTGTATCGAGTATAGTGTAAAAATTTGTTTCTCCGATTCACCGTATCTATACAAGGCGTAACCCACACACGCTCACTAACTATGGATGATGTAGGGAAGGTGGACTGACAGACAAACCAGCCTGTAGCGAGAAGCAGAGGTGTAGCGCAGTGTAGGTGTGAAACCGCTAAGTTAAAGAGAAAGATTGCAGTGCTTTAGCTTGCCCATTGGAGGGCAGTGGAGAGTGTAGGAGTGGGACTGAATATCTGCCATTGGTCAGAGAAACTGTTAGGTGATGGTGGGCGGAGTTACCAGAACTAGAAGTATAAAAGGCTGAGGGAAGGTTCTGGAAGAGTCAGTCAGCGAAGGGAGCACAGTAAAGAGGAGGTTCTGCTAAGGAAATAGAGACTGTGGAAAGGCTCCAGAGAGGACTGACAGTTGAGGCGGTCACGGGGGGGTGGGTCAGAGGACGGTAGCCACAGACGAAGACGGCCTGGGGTTATCATACGGATGGTGTGCTCAGATTGTTGCAGCGCTTCGGTGGTTGGGCCTAGGCAAGCCACATTGGAAGAGCCACAGAGGACACCACGATAATAGTTACAAAGGAAGTGAAGGTACTGGGGCCTGTGTACAGAGAAATGTGAAACGGCTGTGGTGAATTGCTGTTGTTGACAGAAGGATGGGCACTAAAAACGGACTTGTTCAATACAAACTCTGTCTCAGTCTCGTGTTTGTCTGCGGCAAGAAGAGGATCCCCCCCCCACAGTTGGTTATCCTACAGATGATACCTTAATACAAATTTTTGAAACAAGGTACTGTATCAGCACATACCAGGTGTGTCCAGTCTAGGGTTAAATTTCCATCTATACTTCAGGAGTCAGACACAGACACTCACAGGCTCACTATGTATTACACCAGAATTAAAAAAGTAGAAAAAGGGAAAGGTATTCATAGAGTACATCAGTATTCAGTGTTGAGGTACTTTTAAATCTTCGTATACATTTCAATCTCAGTAAGCCAGTCAAGAATCTCCGCTACTGGAAACTACATGGATACAAGTATAGACGCAAAGTCGAGTGTTAGCAGAAATTTTGGAATTACTCATCGAGGGGAAACCTCCCGGTAGATGTTGCAGAGGCGATGCAGATCCTCAATTACTGTGTCTGTGGAGAAAGCGAAAAAGGTTCTTTGTGAAGAAAGGATTGCTTTATCGCAGTAGCGTGGATCACATCACAGTTACTCATCTCCATCAAATTGTGGTTACAGGGAGAGATGTACCCATGGTCCTCACTGCCTATCATGATGTGTCTGGCCATTTTGGAGTGCAAAAGACAGAAGCCACAGGCCGTAGGCGATTCTATTGGATTGGCATGAGAGGAGACATTGAAACATGGTGGCAGGAATGTCACACGTCTGTGACTATCACAACTGTGAAAGGTGATCATAAACCACCACTGCATCCACTTGTAAGTTGGTGTCCATTTCAAATGGTAGCCATTGATCATCTGAAGGTAGAGGTCAGCAGGACAGGCCATAGCTACATCTCAACCATCATTGATCCATACACCAAATTTGTAGTGGCCGTCCCTGTGAAGGATTTAACTGCCTAGACTGCACAGTGGTGGAGCAGGGAGAGGTAAGTATCGCAACTTGCAAGTGCTGTGGCCATGACCAAGGAGGGGGGGCACAATCGTGGTCGACGGTACTGGCATAGGGCCCCTCATAGTACGCTGGTGTGTCTGACAGAGAATGGGCCCTCCCACCATCTGAGACACTGTATTGTACTATGAGGGGCCCTGTGCCATTGCCGGCGTCCATCAGTGGGTCCATCCACCTGTTCAGAGCAACGGCACTTGCCGGGGTGCGCCAGGTCTTGACCCCAGCCGTTGGGGGAGGGGTGGGCCCTTTGCTGCTGCAAAGGGCGTAATTGGGCAAGTCTAAGGAAGAGGAGGAAGAGGAAGAGGATGAGGAGGTGTGCTTAATGGTGGCGGTGGTCTTACAGTGGGGGTAGCGATGAAGCGTTGTTTGCTACCTTCAGTCGGAGCAGGTGCATATGTGCTACCTGAAGTTTTGTAGTGCGTCCACGCTTGCAAGTGCATGTTGATTAAATGTCTAAGCATGCAACTGGTATTCAAATTTCTGAGTTGTTTACCTCGGCTAAAGGTCCTTCCACACTTCTTACAGGTAACCTTTGCCACATCAGTGGGATTTTGGACAAAGAAGTGCCACACTGCACCCTTCATACTATGGCAAACACTTTCTGGCCTTGCACGCTGTGCTAAGTTGACCGTCTGGTCAAGCTGTCCTGCAACTCTTTTAGTTTTTGTTCCACGTTTTAGGACAGCTACGGGCTTGCTAGGTAACCGCTGCTGTGATGTCAATGCCTGCTGCGGATCCTTCTCCTTATCTGAACTATTGCCAGTGCCACCCTCCTCCCCCAATGGATGCCAATCCGGGTCCAGAAATGGGTCATCCATCACCTCCTCTTCAAAGTCATCTGCACCTTCCTCTGCACCTTCCTCTGTGTCACCGTGTAAGGTGGTATGGTATGCGGGAAGGGGCACCTGGGTTTCATCAGGGTCAGATTCTGGCTCAATAGACTGCGAGGGCAATGCAGTGCTGTGGGTCAATGTACCAGCAGAATCATCTAGCAGTGTCTGTGCATCAGTGCAGTCCATGTAAGTTTCATCTTGGACTGGGGAATTCAGGATTTGACTGGATAACCCAGGCATGGTATGTGAAAAGAGCTCCATAGAGTAATCTGCAGTGTGGGCTGCTGCATCCTTAACTTTTGGTGGGGGTGGACACAAGGAAAGGGGTTTTTATGACCAGAACCCTGCACTGACGACTTCGTGCTTGCAGGTTTTGACCATTCAGAAGAGGAGGCAATAGAGCTGGTGGCTGTTTCGGCAATGTACGCCAAAACCTGTTCCTGATTCTCCGGCTTTAAAAGCGGTTTTCCTACTCCAAGAAAAGGCGACCTTACAGGCCTTCTTGGGCCAGAGGATGACGCAGGCTCAACACCTCCTGCCTTAGCTGCTATTGTGCTTTTGCCAGAACGTCTGTGGCCTGTTCCACCATACTTCCTCATGTTTGGGAAAATGTAACCAAAATACCAGCAGAGAGATGGTACTCTATGAGGAGCGTCCAGTTGTGTAAGGTCTATTAAACAAATTAAATCAACATATATATTATGTTAGTCACAGACGCTCTCACAGTATGTATTGGACCGTAATCCAACAAGCAGATATATGGAACTGTTTGAAAAACGGACACGACTCTAAGGTGTAGGTGTGGAAAAACGGACAAACTCCTCGTTTTTTTTTTCCAGAGTCACACACAAGTAGCTTCTATTTGTCTGTGACAGAAGGCAATACACGGTAGTGTGTGAGGAGCGTACACCGCTGTACGGTGTGTATGTTAAATTGTCAAGCTCCTTGTATTTGTATACAGACTGACACACGCTGTCTCTGTCTAGTTTTTACCGTAATCAAACAGCAGATATACGAAACTGTTTGAAAAACAGACACGACTCTAAGGTGTAGGTGTGGAAAAACGGACAAACTCCTCGGTTATTTTTTTCAGAGTCACACACAGGTAGCTTCTATTTGTCCGTGCTAGAAGGCGTTACACGGTAGTGTGTGAGGAGCGTACTCCACTGTATGGTGTGTGTATGTAAAATTGTCAAGCTCCATGTATTTGTATATGGACTGACACACGCTGTCTCTGTCTATTTTTGACCGTAATCAAACAGCAGATAAACGAAACTGTTTGAAAAATGGACACAACTCTAAGGTGTAGGTGTGGAAAAACGGACAAGCTCCTCGTTTCTTTTTCTCCGAGTCACACACAGGTAGCTTCTATTTGTCTGTGCTAGAAGGCGTTACACAGTAGTGTGTGAGGAGCGTACACCGCTGTACGGTGTGTGTATGTAAAATTGTCAAGCACTGTGTATTTGTATACGGACTGACACACGCTGTCTCTGTCTAGTTTTTACTGTAATTGTGGTGCCCCTGAGGCTCAGTCGCCACAGAGGTACTGCACCTTCTCCTAAGGTGTAGTGCCCCACCATCCAGGTAAGGTGGGAACTCCTTTCCACGCTCCAACACTCGCACCCCACACAACAGGGTAGTTCTGCACAACCACATTGCGGCTCAGTGCTTAGAGAGTAGCAGGGCACATTTGGTGGTTCCCTGCTTGGAAGACTGGATGTGCTGGGAGGTGGGTGGAGTTTAGATACATAACAGAGTGCGAAAGTGTAGGATGACAGGTTCAGTCATCGAAGGCCCCTGCGGACCCAAAGCCATCATCCGTTCCACCACTGCCAGCACCTGGACCCGCCATTCCGGTAGACATCCCTGCAGCGGCCCACCATCTCAGGCCTGTACCGGAGTCGGAGCACTGCCAAGGAGGTCCCAGGTATGACTGCAGCCCCTGCACATGGGAAGGCGGGCACCAGTGGGTAAGAGCAGGTCCCGGGAGGAAGAAGAGAAGGTTGAGGCCTATGGCTAGCGGACCATCCGGCAACTGGCAGCCGAACACCGGGAGAGGGAGCAGCGCCGGCTAGCGATATTAGGCCCAGATCTGGATGGGAAAGAGGAGGCCAGCGCGGGTCGCTACGGTCCCCGGGACTCGGCAGGTCCTCAATGTGAATCTGGAACGGGGGTTTGGAGTCATTGCAGACCCCCAGAGGATCTCTGATTTATTCTTCAGCCGGAGGGACGTGGAGTCTCACCTCCAGAAGGGACACCTAGCGGGTGACCTCCAGCCAGGGGAATATGTAACCTATACCCGGCATGAAGGACTCCGCGGCTGGTACGTGTTAAACATCTGCCGCATACCAGAGGACGTACTATCCATCTACCTGAAGGAGAAAGCGCGTGTTCCTTCCCTGGTACCTGTTGCCTCCCCTGTTGTACCTCAGGCTGCAGTGGATCGGAAAGTCATCAACCCACCAGGAGGTGGTAACCCAGAGCATCTCCCCTGGAAGCAGCCTAAGCCAAAGGTACAGAAAACAACCGGCTTCACCCAACTGGAGAAGGAATATTTGAAGACTGTAAATGCCTTCTTTGCACCTGGTAGCAGTTCCCAATTAGCTTCCAGAACCCCAGGAGGGGACCAGCATTAGTGAATTACAGCAACTCTCGTGACCCAGGAGGGTTTGTTTAGCACCGTTGTGCCTTTTTGTTTCCATATCATGGTTTAGTTTTTGGTTTTCCAAAGTTGCCCTGTTTTGATTGGCAGCGTTTCTACATTTGGAACTGAGGAGATCATGAACGCTGTATGATCCAAAACTTTTATTGTAAATAGTGGCACCTCTTTAGGTGCCCTCTCTTAGTTTTGCATAAGGACAGTTTGCGAAAATGATGTCAAGATTTTACATAAGGACACTTTGCGAAGATGATGTCTACCTCAAAGGACACTGCAAGAGATCCCGGCTGGAAGCGGTGTCCAGCACTTACAAGAATAACTGTTGAAAGTTTTTGATAATGATGTACAGTATCTTATGAGAGTATTAGTAACTAGGAAATGGCTTTTATATAGAGTGAGAAATGTTTTGATACAGAGAAGAGCGATTTGAGTAAAGAATAGAAAATGTGCACTAGAAAGAGAAGAAGAAATGTGTACTAGAGAAGGAAAGATGACTAGTACTGAAGTGATAGTGAGTCACAGATGATAGCTGTTGTGAGTTCATTTTCCCCTTTACCACTGAGGCCCGATGAACTCCCTCTTCTAGTAAAGAAAGATAGTGAGCCTGATTATCAGGCATCTGGGTCTAATGATGATGATTGGCTGAGTGGAGTTTCTGACTGGATATAAGGCTGTCCACGCCCATCTGCTCTGCGGGTGATTCTCTGTGGGATCCTTGGATACCAGTCTGAATTCCTGCTCTCCAAAAGCTAAGTTTCTGACTGGAGTTTCTGACTGGATATAAGGCTGTCCACGCCCGTCTGCTCTGCGGGTGATTCTCTGTGGGATCCTTGGATACCAGTCTGAATTCCTGCTCTCCAAGAGCTAAGTTTTCTGCTCTTCCGTTTGCATTTGTACCTTGTTTTTGTTTTTGCTGGATTTCTGTCATTCCCTTCTGGGGTGATCTGAATTCCTTTAGCTCTGTCTTCAGAAAATACCTGAGTGCTGATATAGTTTTTGATGCCTAGCTGCTTCAGGGCCTTTTTCCATATCAGCCTGTTGGCTTATGTCTTTTCAGGGTTTTTGCAGATTGCAGACAGCTCCTATCCTATCCTGTCCTATCTTAGTTCTTAGTGAGTTTGGGCCCCATTGTTTGCTCAGCCTATCTTTCTATCTGTGTGTGTGTTTTTTCATCTTGCTTCACCGTCATTATATGTTGGGGGCTGCCTTTTACTTTGGGGTCTGCTCTGGGGCAGTTTAGTTTTCCTTTTCTGTCTTTAGGCTATTTAGTTTCTCCGGCTGTGATCGAGGGGTCTAGGGCACCGTAGGAACCCCCCACGGCTACTGCTAGTTGTGTTGTTAGGTTCAGGGGTCTGCAATCTGATAGTTGACAACTTCTCCGGTTTTCTGGACTTAGCTGCTATTTTTGTGTCTGCCTCCTACGGTGACTCATTCATAACAGATAGCACTTAGAATTACATTACGAAGAGTATGAAAAATTACACCTTTGACTTGAAGTTTAGATAGTTAATTAAGAATTGTTTGCAACGTTCAAGAAACAATGCCTCCTATATTAGGAAGTTTAGTATAAGAAATGTTTATGCAGCATTATAAAATTTTGTTTGTTCCTGTACTGTCAACTTTGTTTGTCTTGCAGCCCGTGGACGTGCTGTGTTTAACGGGGGGTATGTGGCGCCCCTGAGGCTCAGTCACCACAGTGGTACTGCACCTTCTCCTAAGGTGTAGTGCCCCACCATCCAGGTAAGGTGGGTACTCCTCTCCATGCTCCAACACTCACACCCCACACAACAGGGTAGTTCTGCACAATCACATGGCGGCTAATTGCTTAGAGAGTAGCAGAGCACCTTTGGTGGTTCCCTGCTTGGATCACTGGATGTGGTGGGAGGTGGGTGGAGTTTAGATAAATAAAAGAGTGATAAAGTGTAGGATGACAGGTTCAGTCAGGCAGAAGGTCAGGCGGGTAAGAAGTCACTCAAACAGGAGTGAGGATCTCTGGAAGAAGGGATGGAGGAAGGAGTGCTGCAGCTGCCTCAGTGATCTGGCCAGCTGGCACGGGAAAGGAAAAGAAGGCGAAAGACGTAGAAATGAAACCTAGGCTTCCATAAGAGAGAAAGACAAGTATGGAATGAAGGAGTAGGAGAACAGAGAGGACGTGGGTTGGAAGAGGAACCCTGCCTATAGGTTCTCAGCACAAGGTCGGGCCCGGTCCCCGAGGTTGTATGGACATTTATGGTTCTGCAGCAGACACCGGTGGAGTAGTTGGCTGTAAATGCATTACTCCGATCTAAGACTTGGAGCACAACAGCAATCGGATAAAGAGCCAGGACTCAGGAGAAGGGAGTCCCCGAAGCAGGCTACAGCTGTCTGCCGTACAAGTAGAGTTCTTGGGAACATCTGTAAAGAGGAACTCCAGTGTACCATGGTTCTGGAGATCTTCACACTTTAGGGCGCAATAGAGGAGTCGTTCAGGAAAGGTGCATGTTGGCGGAGTGTTGGAGAGGAGCTTTCCATCTTGCCTGGAGGTTGGCTGAGTCTCTGACCTGGAGGACACAGCCCGGAGGCAGGCACCATTGTGTACCACAGACTGTGAGTAAAGCTTTGGAACTACAAGCCCCGGTGTCCTCCATTCATTCTTACGCCAACCCACTTAGCACTGCTACATGTGGGTACCATCCTTTACACTGCCTGCACCTATCCTCAACCATTACAACTGCACGGCCCTGTGGCTACAGCTTCACCTGTGGGGAGCTACGCCATCTATGCTGCAACACACCACCAGCCCCAGAGGATCCGCCTGCAGCGTCGGCCTAACATCTCACTTGCCGAACACCACAGGTGGCGTCACAAACTATTCCGTTACATTATAAACTCCCTTTGATTACTTGGGGCACCCAGGGCCACAGACCGGGTCACCGCCGCTGTGACACATCCCCCTGACACCGGCCCGGTACAGACTACCCCACGGCCCTGGGAGGGCGACCCATAATCAAACAGCAGATATACGAAACTGTTTGAAAAACAGACACAACTCTAAGGTGTAGGTGTGGAAAAACGGACAAACTCCTCGTTTTTTTCCCCCAGTCACACACAGGTAGCTTCTATTTGTCCGTGCTAGAAGGCGTTACACGGTAGTGTGTGAGGAGCGTACACCGCTGTACGGTGTGTGTATGTAAAATTGTCAAGCACTGTGTATTTGTATACGGACTGACACACGCTGTCTCTGTCTAGTTTTTACTGTAATTGTGGCGCCCCTGAAGCTCAGTCGCCACAGAGGTACTGCACCTTCTCCTAAGGTGTAGTGCCCCACCATCCAGGTAAGGTGGGAACTCCTTTCCACGCTCCAACACTCGCACCCCACACAACAGGGTAGTTCTGCACAACCACATTGCAGCACAGTGCTTAGAGAGTAGCAGAGCACCTTTGGTGGTTCCCTGCTTGGAACACTGGATGTGCTGGGAGGTGGGTGGAGTTTAGATACATAACAGAGTGCGAAAGTGTAGGATGACAGGTTCAGTCATCGAAGGCCCCTGCGGACCCAAAGCCATCATCCGTTCCACCACCGCCAGCACCCGGATCCGCCATTCCGGTAGATATCCCTGCAGCGGCCCACCCTCTCAGGCCTGTACCGGAGCCGGAGCAACACCAGGAGGTCCCAGGTATGACTGCAGCCCCTGCACCTGGGAAGGCGGGCACCAGTAGGTAAGAGCAGGTCGCGGGAGGAAGAAGAGAAGATTGAGGCCTATTGCCAGCGGACCATCCGGCAACTGGCAGCCTAACACCGGGAGAGGGAGCAGCGCCGGCTAGCGATATTAGGCCCAGATCTGGATGGGAAAGAGGAGGCCAGCGTGGGTCACTACGGTCCCCGGGACTCGGCTGGATGGGGGCAGGTCCTCAACGTGAATCTTGAACGGGGGTTTGGATTCATTGCAGACCCCCAGAGGATCTCCGATTTTTTCTTCAGCCGGAGGGACATGGAGACTCACCTCCGAAGGGACACCTAGCGGGTGACCTCCAGCCAGGGGAATATGTAACCTATACCCGGCATGAAGGACTCCGCGGCTGGTATGCGTTAAACATCCGCCGCATACCAGAGGACTTACTGTCCACCTACCTGAAGGAGAAAGCGCGTGTTCCTTCCCTGGTACCTGTTGCCTCCCCGTTGTACCTCAGGCTGCAGTGGATCAGAAAGTCATCAACCCACCAGGAGGTGGTAGCCCAGAGCATCTCCCCTGGAAGCAGCCTAAGCCAAAGGTACAGAAAACAACAGGCTTCACCCAACTGGAGGAGGAATATTTGAAGACTTTAAATGCCTTCTCTGCACCTGGTAGCAGTTCCCTATTAGCTTCCAAAACCCCAGGAGGGGACTAGCATTAGTGAATTACAGTAACTCTCGTGACCCAGGAGGGTTTGTTTAGCACCGTTGTGCCTTTTTGTTTCCATATCATGGTTTAGTTTTTGGTTTTCCAAAGTTGCCCTGTTTTGATTGGCAGCGTTTCTACATTTGGAACTGAGGAGATCATGAACGCTGTGTGATCCAAAACTTTTATTGTAAATAGTTGCACCTCTTTAGGTGCGCTCTCTTGGTTTTGCATAAGGACACTTTGCGAAGATGATGTCAAGATTTTACATAAGGACACTTTGCGAAGATGATGTCTACCTCAAAGGACACTGCAAGAGATCCCGGCTGGAAGCGGTGTCCAGCACTTACAAGAATAACTGTTGAAAGTTTTAATGTGAAATGTTTTTGATAATGATGTATCTTATGAGAGTATTAGTAACTAAGAAATGGCTTTTATATAGAGTGAGAAATGTTTTGATACAGAGAAGAGCGATTTGAATAAAGAATAGAAAATGTGCACTAGAAAGAGAAGAAGAAATGTGTACTAGAGAAGGAAAGATGACTAGTACTGAAGCGATAGTGAATCACAGATGATAGCACTTAGAATTACGTTACGTAGAGTATGAAAAATTGCACCTTTGACTTGAAGTTTACATAGTTAATTAAGAATTGTTTGCAACGTTCAAGAAACAATGCCTCCTATATTAGGAAGTTTAGTATAAGAAATGTTTATGCAGCATTATAAAATTTTGTATGTTTCTGTACTGTCAACTTTTTTGTCTTGCAGCCCGTGGACGTGCTGTGTTTAACGGGGGGGGGTATGTGGCGTCCCTGCGGCTCATTCGCCACAGAGGTACTGCACCTTCTCCTAAGGTGTAGTGCCCCACCATCCAGGTAAGGTGGGTACTCCTGTCCACGCTCCAACACTCGCATCCCCACACAACAGGGTAGTTCTGCATAACCACATTGCGGCTCAGTGCTTAGAGAGTAGCAGAGCACCTTTGGTGGTTCCCTGCTTGGATCACTGGATGTGGTGGGAGGTGGGTGGAGTTTAGATAAATAAAAGAGTGATAAAGTGTAGGATGACAGGTTCAGTCAGGCAGAAGGACAGGCGGGTAAGAAGTCACTCAGACAGGAGTGAGGAACCCTGGAAGAAGGGATGGAGGAAGGAGTGCTGCAGCTGCCTCAGTGATCTGGCCAGCTGGCACGGGAAAGGAAAAGAAGGCGAAAGACGTAGAAATGAAACCTAGGCTTCCATAAGAGAGAAAGACAAGTACGGAACGAAGGAGTAGGAGAATAGAGAGGACGTGGGTTGGAAGAGGAACCCTGCCTATAGGTTCTCAGCACAAGGTCGGGGCCCGGTCCCCGAGGTTGTATGGACACTTGTGGTTCTGCAGCAGACACCGGTGGAGTAGTTGGCTGTAAATGCATTACTCCCATCTAAGACTTGGGGCACAACAGCAATCGGATAGAGAGCCGGGACTCAGGAGAAGGGAGTCTCCAAAGCAGGCTACAGCTGTCTGCCATACAAGTAGAGTTCTTGGGAACATCTGTAAAGAGGAACTCCAGTGTACCACGGTTCTGGAGATCTTCACACTTTAGGGCGCAATAGAGCAGTCGTTCAGGAAAGGTGCATGTTGGTGGAGTGTTGGAGAGGAGCTTTCCATCTTGCCTGGAGGTTATCTGAGTCTCTGACCCGGAGGACACAGCCCAGAGGCAGGCACCATTGTGTACCGCAGACTGTGAGTAAAACTTTGGAACTACAAGCCCCGGTGTCCTCCATTCATTCTTACGCCAACCCACTTAGCACTGCTACATGTGGGTACCATCCTTTACACTGCCTGCGCCTCTCCTCAACCATTACAACTACACGGCTCTGGGGCTACAGCTTCACCTGTGGGGAGCTACGCCATCTATGCTGCAATACACCACCAGCCCCAGAGGATCCGCCTGCAGCGTCGGCCTAACATCTCAGTTGCCGGACACCACAGGTGGCGTCACGAACTATTCCATTACATTATAAACTCCCTTTGATTACTTGGGGCACCCAGGGCCACGGACCGGGTCACTGCCGCTGTGACACATCCCCCTGACACCGGCCCGTACCGAGTACCCCACGGCCCTGGGAGGGCGACCCATAATCAAACAGCAGATATACGAAACTGTTTGAAAAACGGACGCAAGTCTAAGGTGTAGGTCTGGAAAAATGACAAACTCCTCGGCTTTTTCTTCCAGAGTCACACACAGGTAGCTTCTATTTGTCCGTGATACCAGCCAGAATACACGGTAGTGTGTGAGGAGTGTACACCGCTGTACGGTGTGTGTATGTAAAATTGTCAAGCTCCGTGTATTTGTATATGGACTGACACATGCTGTCTCTGTGTAGCTTTGACTGTAATCGAACAGCAGATATACGAAACTGTTTGAAAAACGGACACAACTCTAAGGTGTAGGTTTGGAAAAACAGACAAACTCCTTGGCGTTTTCTTCCAGAGTCACACCCAGATAGATTCTATTTGTCCGTGATACCAGCCGCAATACACGGTAGTGTCTAAGGAGCGTACACCGCTAGACGGTGTCTGTATGGAAAATTGTCAAGCTCTATGTATTTGTATACGGACTAATCTGGCGCCCCCAGGGGTATGGTCGCCACAGTGGCTTTGCCTTCCTCCAGGGGAGGGTAATGCCAGGCTTGGAGGCAATGATGGGTCTCTCTCGCAGTCAATCCATACATGCAACACAGTTCCACTCCAGGCCAGCAGGGGGAACTCTGAACCAGGATTAAGGGGAGGAGTGCCCTCTGAGGGCCAAGAGGAAGGGGTGGTCAGTTAGTCTGCGGAGGGTGAAGTGTGCAGACGTAGAGAGAGAAGCTGGAGGTTGAGCTGGGAAAGGAGAGCTCCCTCACAGTGAGCGCATGAACTGGAGCCTGGTCTCCATGGTTGTACGGATACTAACGGTCCTGCAACAGATACCAGAGGAGTAGGAAGCAGTAAATGCCCTACTCCCATCTAAGACTTGAGGCACAACAGCAGCTTGAATAGAGAGCCAGGACTCAAGAGAGAGGAGTCCCCGAGAGAGGCTACAGCTGTCTGCCGTGCAAGTAAGGTTCTTGGGAACATCTGACAGGAGGAACTTCAGAGTAACTTAGTACTTGGAGTACTTCATTCAAACAAGCGCTAGGAAAGGAGACAGCACAGCCCGTCTGCTGAGAGAGAATCCCTGAATTGCTTCCAGGCTAGCCTGCTCCATTACCATCTGTAATCAGGACCCTGGACTGCAGTTATCAAGTAAAGGTACAGAAATTGCACCCCGCTGTGTCTTGTCTGCTTCCTATCCTTACGGCACTGCTACATCCCCGTGCCAACCACCTCTACACTGCCCTGGGACTATAGCTTCGCCTTTGGGGAGCTTTTGCACTCTTGCTGCACTCTTCCATCAGTCCCAGCGGATCTGCATGCAGCGTCGGCTTAACACCTCCCTTGCCGAGCACCACAGGTGGCGTCACAAACTATTCCATTCCATTAACTACATTCCCCCATTACTTGGGTGCCCAGGGCCACAGACCAGGTCACCGCCGCTGTGACACCTTCCCCTGACACCGGCCCGGTACCGAGTACCCCACGGCCCTGGGAGGGCGATCCAATTTGGCGTCACAAACAGGATTACGGAGCGCGGTACCCCCCGAGTCCTGTGTGCCATAGACTGTGTTTGTGAAATTGGCGCCAATAGCCGCTATTACCGCGCTGCTTGGTGCGCGGGAAGAAAGAGGCAGGCCTTCGTGGGCGGAGCCTGCCACAGAGCGCAAAGAAGTGAAGTGCCACGCGGGAAGACAGGACAGCACGCGAGAGAAGGAGGAGCTGAGGCCTACACCCCGGAGCATCGCGCCAGTGAAGCGGCCGCCCGTGAGCTCACATAACCCCCGGCTCTGGCTAACGTTAACTAGGGAGGAAGAGGATGTCCGCGCCAGACGGCAATGCAGCGGCAGGCGCCGTTGCCAACCCCGCAGCACCGCAAGGAGGAGCGCCTGCCGCAGCGGTCTCCATAATGCCGCTGTCCATGTCCTACATACCGGGAGTGGCCTAGCTACCGCAGTACTCGGGTGAGTCGCATACCCTGAGTGAATTTAAAGAGAGACTGTGCAGTTTGTTTAAAGTATACCCTCTGTCTGAAAGCCAGAAAGTGAATATCCTGATTGGACAGCTAACTGGTGCAGCACAGAGAGAAGTGAAAGCCTGGCAGGACCCTGATAAAGAGACTGTTGCAAAGATCCTGGCCAAGCTGAGGAGCACCTATGACACCCGCACTGCAGCTGAAATCAAGATGAGGTTCTTTAGCTGTAAACAGAAGGCGCAGGACAGTATAAGGGATTATGCTCTCAACCTGCAGGAGGCACTGCGAGTCGTTAAGCAAGTTGATCCTGACAGTAAAAAGGAGGAAGATAAACTGTTGAAGGAGCAGTTCATTGAAGGACTCCTATCTAGTGCCCACAGAGGACAGTTGGTATTATAACCCTGCAAATCCCTGATCTGGACTTTGCTGATTTTAAGGACAGGGCTATTGGGTACTGCAGGAATCCACTGACAGCCATCCAGCGCCCCCTAGGCACCCAGCGATCACCTACCATCAGGAAGCAACATCTTTCCCTTCCATCCCTGTGGAGGCTGATGCACAGACTCTGGATAAAGATCCAACTGAGGAGCTGCATCTTCAGGTCCAGGAGTTGACCAAAGTGATGGCTGCACTTACCAAGATGGTGCAGTCTCTGCAGGTGTCCTCCAAGGAAAAGATCCAGCTTGCTTCCAGTCCAGAGGATGTTCCGTGGCTCCGGAGGAGGAGAGCCCCGCCACTTCGAGGGAGGAACAACGATCGCTATGACCAGGACGGGCGTCCCATCTGTCGTCGCTGCTACAAGGCCAGCCATCTTGCAAGATATTGTCCTTTAAACGAGCAACCCCTGGGGCAGAGGGACAACCCCCAGGAATAGGATCCCCAGGCCCAAAGAACTGGAGAGCCAAGTATGTGGGAGGGAGACCAACCCTTCCTGTGGTGATTGACGGCATCCCCATGAACGCTTTGCTGGACACTGGCTCCCAGGTGACCACGATGCCGTACATTCTGTACAAGAGGTATTGGGCTGATTCAGAACTTACCCGTGGCCCAACTGATGAACTGACAGTAGTTGCTAGTAATGGTCAGTCTTTACCGCAGATAGGATGTAAAGAAATTACTGTCAAAGTGGGGCGGGTAGAGCTAAAGTCTAAAGGTTTGATAGTTGTTGATATTGATCGACGTGAATGTAATCCCATGATGACTCTTGGTACAAATGTAATTGAAAACTGTCAGTCCGAGGTTATTGTCTTGTTGCAACAGGTGGCTGAGACTGCTGGTTCCAGTGAGCAACGAGTCCTGCAGAAGGAGTTCAGAGCCCTGATGCAAAGACAACAGGTAGAACTCTCTGGCGGAGAAATTGGCAGTGTCAGAGTGAGTGACCCCTTCCCCATTACGATACCCCCCAAATGTGAAATGTTGGCTTGGTGTCGGGTAGCTATAGGCCTTAGAGGGAGAGATTACCAGGCATTGATAAAACCAGTATACTCCGAGAGCAGGCCCACTGTCCTGACAGCCAGAAGGGTGGTTGATGTACGAAAGGGGAGAGTACCTGTACGCCTTTTGAATTGTGGGGAAGAGGAGAACACGATACCTTGGTACGCCACAGTTGCCAAGCTGCTCACTGTCAATAACAACTCTTTGCAGGCAGCAGAGCCCTTGGTCTCATCCGATCAGGTGGAGGACAATGGCTCTGTGAAGCAGCCGGAGGAGTGGTGCCAGCAACTGCAGGTGGGGACTGATTCTACACCTTCATACCAGAAAAATGGGGTTTACAGAGTGACACAAGAGTATGAGCCGGTATTCAGCACCATAGTGTGAGGTCTGCCATGAGGTCACCGACTTGAGCGCCAAAGTCGCGTTTCCCACAATCCTTCCAGAGCCCTTTCTTTGATGACTGGCTAAGTGGAGTCACAGACTGGATATAAGGCTGCATACGCCCATTCTCCCTGCGGGTGATTTCTCTGTGGTATCCTTGGAGTCCAGTCTGAATTCCTGCTCTGCTAAAGCTAAGTTTTCCTCCTGGCTTTTTGCATTTGTGCCTTGCTTTGTTTTTTCTGGATTTCAGCCATTCCCTTCTGGGGTGAGCTGAACTCCTTAGCTCTGTCTCCTGAAAATACCAGAGTGCTGATTTAGTTTTGAAGCTTAGTTGCTTCAGGGTCTTTTTCCATTTCAGCTTGCTGGCCTATGTTTTTGATAGGGTTTTTTGCCGATTGCAGACAGCAGCTTTCCTTTCCTTTTCTGTTTAGATTAGATTGGGCCCCAACGTTTGCTCAGCCTATCTTTCTATCTGTGTCAGTGTTTTTTCATCTTGCTTCACCGTCATTATATGTTGGGGGCTGCCTTTTACTTTGGGGTCTGCTCTGGGGCAGTTTAGGTTTCCCTTTCTGTCTTTAGGCTATGTAGTCCTCCGGCTGTGTTCAAGGGGTCTAGGGCACCGTAGGTACCCCCCACGGCTACTGCTAGTTGTGTTGATAGGTTCAGGGGTCTGCAATCGGATAGTTGCCAGCTCCTCTGGTTTTCTGGACGTAGCTTCTATTTTTGTGTCTGCCTCCTACGGTCACTCAATCATAACAGAATCACCCGCCTGACCGCAGATCCTAGGGTACTCAATAGCAGGAAAGAATTGCAAAAAAAAAAAAAAAAAGGTGTGTATATTTTTTCCTCTATATCTCTGAGGCCGTAGGGGGAATTTTTTTTTCTCTCAATGGAGATAAAGCAATTGTCTGATCGTGTGGAGCAGCTCGCCGCGAAAGTGCGGGGAATTTCCGCCTACCTTGCTCATTCACATGCTACTGAACCAAAGATTCCTACACCTGATGTATTTTGTGGTGATCGGTCTAAATTTTTGAATTTCAAAAATAATTGTAAATTATTTTTTGCCTTGAAGCCTAACTCGTCAGGGAGCTCCGCGCAGCAGGTTAAAATTGTCATCTCTTTGCTGCTTGGCGATCCCCAGGATTGGGCGTTTTCTTTGAAACCAGATGATCCTATTCTGACTAATGTGAACGCATTTTTTCAAGCCTTGGGCTTGTTGTATGACGAACCTAATGCCATTGATCAGGCTGAAAAGACCCTGCTGGCATTGAATCAGGGTCGAGATTCTGCAGAATTGTACTGTCAAAAATTCCGAAAGTGGGCAGTACTTACTACTTGGAATGATAATGCCTTGGCTGCTCTCTTTCGGAAGGGTTTGTCAGAAGCCGTAAAAGATAATATGGTGGGATTTCCTGCTCCCTCTGGTCTTGATGATTCTATGTCATTAGCCATTCAGGTTGATTGGCGTTTGCGCGAACGCAAAACTGCACGAGAGGTATTGCCACCTAATGAACAAATGACTGAACCTATGCAATGTGATAGAGTTTTCTCCAGAGAGCAGCGTCAGGAGTTCAGAAGGCGTAATAAATTGTGCTTTTTCTGTGGAGATGCCTCGCATATTATTTCTGTCTGTCCTAAACGAGAGAAACGCTTTGCACACACGTTTTCTGTTGGTGGTGTTCAACCTAAGTTTCTTCTGGCTATTACTCTGATCTGCTCCCTGTCCACATTTTCCGCCAAGGCATTTGTGGATTCGGGAGCAGCTCTAAACCTAATGGACTTGGATTTTGCTAAACGTTGTGGATTTCCTATGACACCTCTGCGGACGCCTATCCCTTTGAGGGGGATTGATGCTACTCCTTTGGCTAAAGATAAACCTCAGTTTTGGACCCAGGTGGTGATGCGGGTCGCCCCAGACCATCAAGAAAATTGCAGATTTTTGGTGTTGCATAATCTGCATGATACCATTGTTCTGGGGTTTCCCTTGTTACAAATCCATAATCCAGTTCTGGATTGGAAATCTTTGTCTGTGGTGAGTTGGGGTTGTCGGTGTGCCCTTAGTGATGCTCCTGTTTTCTCCACCTCTCCCCAGTCACATGATGTTCCTGACTATTTGGCTGACTTTTATGATGTATTTAGTGAGAATGAGTCTGCGTCTTTGCCTCCTCATAGGAGTTATGACTGTGCTATTGAGCTGAACCCGGGGTGTAAATTCCCCAAGGGTCGGCTTTTCAACTTATCTGTACCCGAGCACGAGGCTATGCGATCCTATATTAAGGAGGCATTGGAGAAGGGTCATATTAGACCATCCTCTTCACCCTTAGGTGCTGGGTTTTTTTTGTAGCCAAAAAGGACGGATCATTAAGACCTTGTATTGATTATCGTGCCCTCAACAAGATTACTGTTAAATATCAGTATCCGTTACCCCTGATTTTGGATCTATTCTCTAGAGTTAAAGGTGCTTGCTGGTTTACCAAGCTTGACCTCAGGAGGGCGTATAATCTTATTCGCATTAAGCATGGGGATGAATGGAAGACAGCGTTTAATACTCCGGAGGGACATTTTGAGTACCTGGTGATGCCTTTTGGGCTCACTAATGCCCCTTCTGTCTTCCAGTGCTTCATGAACGATATTTTCCGAGATTTTGTGGATAAATTTTTGATTATCTATCTGGATGATATTTTGATCTTCTCCAAGGATTGGGATTCTCATGTGGAACATATTCGGACTGTGTTTCGGATCTTGAGGGAGAATTCCCTGTATGTCAAGGGATCTAAATGCCTTTTTGGGGTACAGAGGATTTCATTTTTGGGATTTATTTTGTCTCCGTCAACTATTGAAATGGATCCAGTCAAGGTACAGGCCATTTATGATTGGGTTCAGCCCACTTCTTTGAAGGCCCTCCAGAAGTTTTTGGGTTTTGCTAATTTTTATCGGAAATTTATAGCAAAATTTTCTAGTATTGCCAAGCCATTGACTGATTTGACTAAGAAGGGTGCTGATGTGTTAAATTGGTCTCCGGAGGCTGTTTCTTCCTTTCAGGAGTTGAAGCGAAGATTCACCTCCGCCCCGGTTTTGCGACAACCTGATGTCTCACTTCCGTTCCAGGTAGAGGTGGATGCTTCTGAGATTGGTGCAGGAGCTGTTTTGTCCCAAAAGGATCCTGTAACATCTAAAATGAATCCCTGCGCTTTCTTTTCCCGAAAGTTCTCTCCATCTAAACGTAACTACGACGTGGGGAATCGGGAACTGTTGGCCATGAAATGGGCATTTGAGGAGTGGAGACATTGGTTGGAGGGAGCTAAGCATCAAGTCGTGGTCCTCACCAACCACAAGAATTTGATTTATCTAGAGTCGGCTAAGCGCTTGAACCCTAGACAGGCTAGGTGGGCCTTGTTTTTTACACGTTTTGATTTTGTGGTTTCTTTTCTTCCTGGAACTAAGAATGTCAAGGCAGACGCACTCTCTAGGAGTTTCTTTGCTGATTCTCCTGTGGTGACGAAACCTGTTACCATCTTAGGCGAAGGGGTAGTTCTTTCTGCCATCTCGCCCGATTTGAGACGTGCTCTGGAAGAATTCCAGAGAGACAAGCCTGAGCGTTGTCCCAGTGGAAAGTTTTATGTTCCTGACCAGTGGAAGAAGAGAGTGATGTCTGAAGTTCATTGCTCTGCTTTGGCTGGTCATCCATGTATTTTTGGTACTAGAGATCTTGTGAGTCGGTCTTTTTGGTGGCCCTCCTTGTCTCGTGATGTCAGGAATTTTGTGCAGTCCTGTGGGACGTGCTCCCGGTCTAAATCATGCTCCCGCTCTAGTGGGTTGTTGATGCCTTTGCCTGTCCCCAAGAGGCCATGGACCCATATTTCAATGGATTTCATCTCCGATATGCCTGTCTCTCAAAGGATGACTGTTATTTGGGTGATTTGTGATAGGTTCTCTAAGATGGTTCATCTTGTACCACTCCCTAAGTTGCCGTCTTCCTCTGAGATGGTGCCCCTGTTTTTGCAACATGTGGTTCGCTTGCACGGGATTCCTGAGAACATTGTGTCTGAAAGAGGAGTTCAGTTTGTGTCTAGATTTTGGAGAACTTTCTGTTCCAAGCTGGGAATTCAGTTGTCCTTCTCCTCTGCCTTTCACCCTCAGACCAATGGGCAGACAGAGAGAACAAACCTGACCTTGGAGTCATATTTGAGATGTTTTATTTCCGCTGATCAGGATGATTGGGTTTCATTTTTACCCTTGGCCGAATTTGCTTTAAATAACAGAGCTAGTTCTGCCACTTTGATGTCACCTTTTTTTTTGTAACTTTGGGTTTCATCCTCGATTTTCTTCAGGGCAGGTGGAGCCGTCTGCCTGCCCAGGGGTTGACACTGTGGTGGAGAGAATGCACCAGATCTGGGACCAAGTGGTGGATAAGTTATCTCTCTCCCAGGAAAAGGTCCAGCGGTTTTCCAACCGACATAGGACCATTGGTCCCCAGTTTAAGGTTGGTGATTTGGTGTGGTTATCATCAAAAAATATTGCTATGAAGGTGGCTTCTACTATGTTTAAGCCTAGATTTATTGGACCTTACAAGATTTTGGAGATTATTAATCCGGTCTCTTTTCGTTTGGCTCTTCCTGTCACATTTAAAATCCATAATGTGTTTCATAAGTCCTTGTTGAAGAGATTTGTTGAACCTGTTGTTCCGGGAGTGGCACCTCCAGACCCTGTATTGGTTGAAGGTAGCATTGAATATGAGGTAGAGAAAGTACTGGATTCTCGTCTGGCTAGACGGAGACTCCAGTATTTGGTTAAGTGGAAGGGGTATGGTCAGGAGGATAATTCCTGGGTCTCTGCCTCTGATGTTCATGCTAAAAGACTGGTGCGTGCCTTTCATCAGGCACACCCTGATCGCCCTGGTGGCATGGTTGAGGGTTCGGTGACCCCTCCTCAAGGGGGAGGTACTGTTGTGAGTTCATTTTCCCTTCATCACTGAGGCCCGAGGAACTCCCTCTTCTAGTAAGGAGAGGTAGTGAGTCTGATTATCAGACACCTGAGATTAATGATGATGACTGGCTGAGTGGAGTCACAGACTGGATATAAGGCTGCATATGCCCATTCTCCCTGCGGGTGATTTCTCTGTGGTATCCTTGGAGTCCAGTCTGAATTCCTCCTCTGCTAAAGCTAAGTTTTCCTCCTGGCTTTTTGCATTTGTGCCTTGCTTTGTTTTTCCTGGATTTCAGCCATTCCCTGCTGGGGTGAGCTGAACTCCTTAGCTCTGTCTCCTGAAAATACCAGAGTGCTGATTTAATTTTAAAGCTTAGTTGCTTCAGGGTCTTTTTCCATTTCAGCTTGCTGGCCTATGTTTTTGATACGGTTTTTTGCCGATTGCAGACAGCAGCTTTCCTTTCCTTTTCTGTTTAGATTAGATTGGGCCCCAACGTTTGCTCAGCCTATCTTTCTATCTGTGTCAGTGTTTTTTCATCTTGCTTCACCGTCATTATATGTTGGGGGCTACCTTTTACTTTGGGGTCTGCTCTGGGGCAGTTTAGATTTCCCTTTCTGTCTTTAGGCTATGTAGTCCTCCGGCTGTGTTCGAGGGGTCTAGGGCACCGTAGGTACCCCCACGGCTACTGCTAGTTGTGTTGATAGGTTCAGGGGTCTGCAATCGGATAGTTGCCAGCTCCTCTGGTTTTCTGGACGTAGCTTCTATTTTTGTGTCTGCCTCCTACGGTCACTCAATCATAACACCCCACCATGTTACAGAAGGGCATTCAAGTGATTGGCTGGCTTTGTGTGGCATCACAGTGCTTATAAAAGGCCGTGACCACTGACTGCCATCTTACTTCTGCAGATCTTAGCATAGGGAGAGGTGCTTCTGATCGTTCTCAATAGGGAAAGTGTTTAGGCAGGCCAAAAAGCAAAAAAAATTCCTTCAGCTGATAGCGATTGTCACTGTAAAACACAACAGTATAGTGTGCAGTGACAGGGGAGGATATATTTGTGTGCAGCAGCTCTGGTGGTTATTAGGCTGCCTTATAAGGCTACCTGATAGCTGCATTGCTGTTTGCACACTGCTGTACAGACTGCTTTTTTTAAAAGCAAAAATCCTTTTATTCCTTTTTTTCAGCACAGTAGATACTGAACATAAATTTTTCACACACCGTATAGAGTTGTACGCTCCTCGTACACTACCGTGTACCGGCTGGTATCACGGACAAATACATCTTATATGTGTGTGACTCCGTAAAAAAATACACGGAGATTAACATTTTTCCGTACATGCACCATATAGAGGTGTCCGATTCTCAAACAGTATCGGATATCTGGTGTTCTTACTACGGTCAGTGCACATCTCCACAGAGTCAGCGTGTGTGACACTTCATAAATACATATACGGATATTTCCATTTCTCCATACACCCTATTGACTGCTGTCCGATTATCAAACAGTATCGGATATCTGGTTTTCTTATTACGGTCACATCTCCACAGAGTCAGCGTGTGTGTGTGACACTCCATAAATACATATACGGAGATTGACATTTTCACCAACATCGTATACAGCAGTACACTTCTGATACAGTACCGTGTACCTGCTTGTTTGATTACGGTGAAATACATACTGGGTGAGCGTGTGTGACTCGCAAAATATATACGGAGATTTCATTTTTTACATACACCTTACACAGCTGTACGCTACTCATACAGTACCATTTCTCTGCTGGTATTTTTGGTACATTTTCCCAAACATGAGGAAGTATGGTGGAAGAGGCCGTGGACGTGGGTGGGGGGCGCAGCTGGTACTGATGGTGGTGGTGGTGGTGCATCGGCTGTTTCTGGGAAAAGCACAATAGCAGCTAAGGCAGGAGATGTTGAGCCTGCATCATTGTCTGGCACAAGAAGGCCTTTAACTTTCCTTTTTCTGGGAGTAGGTAAACCGCTTTTAAAGCTGGAGCATCGGGAACAGGTTTTGGCTTACATTGCCGAAACAACCTCCAGCTCTATTGCCTCCTCTTCTGAAGTTACAACAACTTCAAGCACAGAGTCGTCAGTGCAGGCATCTGGTCCAGAACAACACCTTTCCCTGTGTCTTTCACCCACACCAAAAGTGAAGGATGCTGCAGCACACACTTCAGATTACTCCATGGAGCTCTTTTCACATACCATGCCTGGGTTATCAAGTCAAATCCTGAATTCCCCAGTCAAAGATGAATCTGACATGGAGTGCACTGATGCACTGCCCTTGCAGTCTACTGAGCCCGAATCAGACCCTGATGAAACTCAGGTGCCCCTTCCCGCGTAGTCATACTATACCACCGTACACGGTGACACAGAGGAAGGTACAGAGGAAGGTGCAGATGACATTGAAGAGGAGGTCATGGATGACCCAGTTGTTGACCCAGATTGGCATCCATTGGGGGAAGAGGGAGCCGGTGAAAAAACGTCAGAACAGGAGAAGGATCCGCAGCAGGCATCGTCATCGCAGCAGCGGTTAGCCGGCAGGCCCGTAGCTGCCATAAACTTGGTAAAAAAAACTAAAAGAGTTGCAGGACAGCTTGGCCAGATGGTCAAACTACCACAGCGTGCAAGCCCTGAAAATTTGTACCATAGTAGGAAGAGTGTAGTGTGGCACTTTTTTTGAACAAAATCCAACTGATGATGTAGGATAGGTGGGGGAAGGTGATCCTACAGGAATGGGGGGTGACCCACTTCTTGATGCGACAGACTGGAGACTGAGACAGAAATTTAATTTAACAGGTCCGTGTTTATTCACTGCCTTTTGGCGACTTCCAGCTTCGCAACAGTAATTTCACAACTCCTTTTTACACAGACTCGGGTACCTTCACTTTCTCTGTTTCACCGTCGTGGCATCCTTTGCGACTCCTCCCAATGTGGCTGCCCTAGGCACTTTCACCTCAGCGGTTCGCCATTCAAAGTACACCGTTGTCTGTTGCTCTCAGACCGTCTCTGTCTGCCGCCACTGTCCTTTTGGGTCACCCCCCGTGACCGTCTGTCAGACACTCTCTGAGGGCCCTCCGCTGCCTTTCATTTCACAGCAGACCCTCCTATCTAGTGAGCTCCCCTGGCTGACTGGAACTACTGGACCCTTCCCTCAGCCTTTATACTACCTGCCCTGGTAGCTCCGCCCATCATCACCTGACAGAGACCTCTGATCAATGACAATGACCTTGACCCATGGCAGTTACATAACTACTTTCTTCTCCGCTCCCCACTGCCCTCTAATGGTCACTCTACAGCACAGCACTCATTTCCTCTTCATCTCAGCGCTTCCATTCCTACGCTGAGCTATCCCTCTGTCTACCAATAAGCAGATCCATCCGCCAGGTCAACCTCCCCACATTGATACAAAGGTTATCTCTAAGAAGTGCTGAAGGACCTTTAACAGAGGGAAAAATCTAAGAAATTTGAATACCAGTTGCATGCTTAGACATTTAACCAACTTGCACTTGCAAGCGTGGATGGACTACAAAAACTCAGGTAGCACATGTGCAACTGCTCTGACTGAAGGTAGCCGGCAACAATCCATTGCTTCCCCCACTTTAAGGCCACTGCTAAGCACACCACCATCAAGAAATGTTGAGGTGTCATTGCTAGGCCTAAGCAGTCAGGGAATCACAATATTTTCACGAGGCCATCAACACCCTCACCATAACCAACCCCTTCTCAGTCCATCCAGTCCAAAGCTAGTTCCCCCATATGCAGCTCTCAAGTCCAGCTCACCCTACCAGACACTCTCAGTAGGACAAGAAAGTACTCATTCTCTCATCCGCATACACTGGCTTTGAACGCCTGAATTGCCAAACTGATCTCATTAGAGATGATGCCCTTCCATTTGGTTGAAAGCGAAGCTTTCTGAGAGCTCATGGCCTATGCTGTCCCACACTATGACCTACCCAGTCAGCACTTCTTTTCTCGCAAAGCCATCCCAGCTCTCTGCCGGCATGTGAAAGACCGCATTATCCATGCACAAAAACAATCAGTGAGTGGAAAGGGGCACCTCACAACAGATGCTTGGTCCAGTAGGCATGGCCAGGGCCGTTACGTGTACATCACTGCGCACTCGGTTAATGTGGTCGATGCAGGCTCCACAGGGGACAGCGGCGGTGGAACAGTGCTGCCTAGCCCACGGTATAGGAAACAGTTGGCTGTAGGCGTTCGACCCTCCTCTTCCATAAGTGAAAGCTCGTCCACAAAGGGCAGTTGCACGAGCACTCCATCCACATCTGGCAGTGCTGCACACGAGGTGTCCCACTATCGAACAGCTAGTGGTAAGCGGCAGCAGGCAGTTTTAAAAATGATGTCTTTGGGCGACAGTAGACACACTATTATGAATGAGTCACCGTAGGAGGCAGACACAAAAATAGCAGCTAAGTCCAGAAAACCGGAGAAGTTGGCAACTATCAGATTGCAGACCCCTGAACCTAACAACACAACTAGCAGTAGCCGTGGAGGGTTCCTACGGTGCCCTAGACCCTTCGATCACAGCCGGAGAAACTAAATAGCCTAAAGACAGAAAAGGAAATCTAAACTGCCCCAGAGCAGACCCCAAAGTAAAAGGCGGCCCCCAACAAATAATGACGGTGAAGCAAGATGAAAAAACACACACACAGATAGAAAGATAGGCTGAGCAAACAATGGGGCCCAAGCTAACTAAAAATAGGACAGGATAGGACAGCTGCTGTCTGCAATCTGCAAAAAACCCTAAAAAGACATAAGCCAACAGGCTGATATGGAAAAAGGCCCTGAAGCAGCTAGGCTTCAAAAACTATATCAGCACTAAGGTATTTTCTGAAGACAGAGCTAAAGGAATTCAGCTCACCCCAGCAGGGAATGACAGAAATCCAGCAAAACAAAGACAACGTAATAAAGCAAACGGCAGAGCAGAAAACTTAGCTTTTGGAGAGCAGGAATTCAGACTGGTATCCAAGGATCCCACAGAGAAATCACCCGCAGAGCAGAAGGGCGTGGACAGCCTTATATCCAGTCAGAAACTCCACTCAGCCAATCATCATCATTAGACCCAGATGCCTGATAATCAGGCTCACTATCTATCTTTACTAGAAGAGGGAGTTCATCGGGCCTCAGTGGTAAAGGGGAAAATGAACTCACAACAGTACCTCCCCCTTGAGGAGGGGTCACCGAACCCTCAACCACGCCACCAGGGCGATCAGGGTGAGCCCGATGAAAGGCACGCACCAATCTTTTGGCATGAATATCAGAGGCAGAGACCCAGGAATTATCCTCCTGACCATAACCCTTCCACTTAACCAAATACTGGAGTCTCCGTCTAGCCAGACGGGAATCCAGTACTTTCTCTACCTCATATTCCATGTTACCTTCAACCAATACAGGGTCTAGAGGTGCCACCCCAGGAACAATAGGTTCAACAAACCTCTTCAACAAAGACTTATGGAACACATTATGGATTTTAAATGTGACAGGAAGAGCCAAACGAAAAGAGACCGGATTAATAATCTCCAAAATCTTGTAAGGTCCAATAAATCTAGGCTTAAACATAGGAGAAGCCACCTTCATAGCAATATTTTTTGATGATAACCACACCATATCACCAACCTTAAACTGGGGACCAATGGTCCTATGTCGGTTGGAAAACCGCTGGGCCTTTTCCTGGGAGAGAGATAACTTATCCACCACTTGGTCCCAGATCTGGTGCATTCTCTCCACCACAGTGTCAACACCTGGGCAGGCAGAGGGCTCCACCTGCCCTGAAGAAAATCGAGGATGAAACCCAAAGTTACAAAAAAAAGGTGACATCAAAGTGGCTGAACTAGCTCTATTATTTAAAGCAAATTCGGCCAAGGGCAAAAATGAAACCCAATCATCCTTATCAGCGGAAATAAAACATCTCAAATATGACTCCAAGGTCTGGTTTGTTCTCTCTGTCTGCCCATTGGTCTGAGGGTGAAAAGCAGAGGAGAAGGACAACTGAATTCCCAGCTTGGAACAGAAAGTTCTCCAAAATCTAGAAACAAACTGAACTCCTCTGTCAGATACAATGTTCTCAGGAATCCCGTGCAAGCGAACCACCTGTTGCAAAAACAGGGGTGCCAACTCAGAGGAAGACGGCAACTTAGGGAGTGTTACAAGATGGACCATCTTAGAGAATCTATCACAAATCACCCAAATAACAGTCATTCTCTGAGAGACAGGCATATCAGAGATAAAATCCATTAAAATATGGGTCCATGGCCTCTTGGGGACAGGCAAAGGCATCAACAACCCACTAGAGCGAGAACGCGATTTAGACCGGGAGCAAGTCCCACAGGACTGCACAAAATTCCTGACATCACGAGACAAGGAGGGCCACCAAAAAGACCGACTCACCAAATCTCTAGTACCAAAAATACCTGGATGACCAGACAAAGCAGAGCAATGAACTTCAGACATCACTCTCCTCTTCCACTGGTCAGGAACATACAACTTCCCACTGGGACAACGCTCAGGTTTGTCCTCCTGGAACTCTTCCAGAGCACGTCTCAAATCGGGCGAGATGGCAGAAAGAACTACCCCTTCGCCTAAGATGGTAACAGGTTTCGTCACCACAGGAGAATCAGCAAAGAAGCTCCTAGAGAGGGCGTCTGCCTTGACATTCTTAGTTCCAGGAAGAAAAGAAACCACAAAATCAAAACGTGTAAAAAACAAGGCCCACCTAGCCTGTCTAGGGTTCAAGCGCTTAGCCGACTCTAGGTAAATCAAATTCTTGTGGTCAGTGAGGACCACGACTTGATGCTTAGCTCCCTCCAACCAATGTCTCCAGTCCTCAAATGCCCATTTCATGGCCAACAGTTCCCGATTCCCCACATCATAGTTACGTTCAGATGGAGAGAACTTTCGGGAAAAGAAAGTACAGGGATTCATTTTAGATGTTACAGGATCCTTTTGGGACAAAACAGCTCTAGCATCAATCTCAGAAGCATCCACCTCTACCTGGAACGGAAGTGAGACATCAGGTTGCCGCAAAACCTGGGTGGAGGTGAATCAAAAAAAAAAACGGCACCTAAGGGTGACGAGGATGGTCTAATATGACCCTTCTCCAACGCCTCCTTAATATAGGATCGCATAGCCTCGTGCTTGGGTACAGATAAATTGAAGAGCCGACCCTTGGGGAATTTACACCCCGGGCTCAGTTCAATTGCACAGTCATAACTTCTATGAGGAGGCAGAGACACAGACTCATTCTCACTAAATACATCATAAAAGTCCGCCAAATAATCAGGAACATCATGCGACTGAGGAGAGGTGGAAAACACCGGAGCCTCACTAAAGTCACACCGACAACCCCAACTCACCACAGACACAGATTTCCAATCCAAAACTGGATTATGAATTTGCAACCAGGGAAACCCCAGAACAATGGTATCATGCAGATTATGCAACACCAAAAATCTGCAATTTTCTTGATGGTCTGGGGCGACCCGCATTACCACCTGGGTCCAAAACTGAGGTTTATTTTTTGCCAAAGGAGTAGCATCAATCCCCCTCAAAGGAATAGGCGTCTGCAGAGGTGTCATCGGAAATCCACAACGTTTAGCAAAATCCAAGTCCATTAGGTTTAGAGCTGCTCCCGAATCCACAAAAGCCTTGGCGGAAAATGTGGACAGGGAGCAGATCAGAGTAATAGCCAGAAGAAACTTAGGTTGAACACCACCAACAGAAAACGTGTGTGCAAAGCGTTTCTCTCGTTTAGGACAGACAGAAATAATATGCGAGGCATCTCCACAGAAAAATCACAACTTATTACGCCTTCTGAACTCCTGACGCTGCTCTCTGGACAAAACTCTATCACATTGCATAGGTTCAGACATTTGTTCAACAAGTGGCAACACTACTCGTGCAGTTTTGCGTTCGCGCAAACGCCGATCAATCTGAATGGCTAATGACATAGAATCGTCAAGACCAGAGGGAACAGGAAATCCCACCATAGTATCTTTTACGGCTTCTGACAAACCCTTCCGAAAGAGAGCAGCCAAGGCATTATCATTCCAGGTAGTAAGTACCGCACACTTTCGGAATTTTTGACAATACGATTCTGCATAATCTCGACCCTGGTTCAATGCCAGCAGGGTCTTTTCAGCCTGATCAATGGCATTAGGTTCGTCATAAAACAACCCCAAGGCTTGAAAAAATGCGTTCACATTAGTCAGAATAGGATCATCAGGTTTCAAAGAAAACGCCCAATCCTGGGGATCGCCACGCAGCAAAGAGATGACAATTTTAACCTACTGCGCGGAGCTCCCTGACGAGTTAGGCTTCAAGGCAAAAAATAATTTACAATTATTTTTGAAATGCAAAAATTTAGACCGATCCCCAAAAAATACATCAGGTGTGGGAATCTTTGGTTCAGCAGTATGTGAATGAGCAAGGTAGGCAGAAATTCCCCGCACTTCCGCAGCAAGCTGCTCCACACGATCAGACAATTGCTTTATCTCCATTGAGAGAAAAAAAATCCCCCTACAGCCTCAGAGATATAGAGGAAAAAATATACACACCCTTTTTTTTTTTTTTTTTTTTTTTTTTTTTACAATTCTTTCCTGCTATTGAGTACCCTAGGATCTGCGGTTCGGCGGGTGATTCTGTTATGAATGAGTCACCGTAGGAGGCAGACACAAAAATAGCAGCTAAGTCTAAGATTGCTGTCTGCAATCTGCAAAAAACCCTAAAAAGACATAAGCCAACAGGCTGATATGGAAAAAGGCCCTGAAGCAGCTAGACTTCAAAAACTATATCAGCACTCAGGTATTTTCTGAAGACAGAGCTAAAGGAATTCAGCTCACCCCAGCAGGGAATGACAGAAATCCAGCAAAACAAAGACAACGTACTAAAGCAAACGGCAGAGCAGAAAACTTAGCTTTTGGAGAGCAGGAATTCAGACTGGAATCCAAGGATCCCACAGAGAAATCACCCGCAGAGCAGAAAGGCGTGGACAGCCTTATATCCAGTCAGAAACTCCACTCAGCCAATCATCATCATTAGACCCAGATGCCTGATAATCAGGCTCACTATCTTTCTTTACTAGAAGAGGGAGTTCATCGGGCCTCAGTGGTAAAGGGGAAAATGAACTCACAACAACACACCGCGGAGGTACTGGCCGACTACTTGCATCGACAAACTGAGTCAAGGCTGGGCAGTCTACGTCTTGAGTCAGGCAAGGTAGTCAGTGATAATGGACGGAATTTTGTGGCAGAGATAGACCTTGCAAAACTCACACACATACCTTGCCTGGCTCACACCTTGAACCTGGTGGTGCAGTGCTTCCTAAATAATTATCCGGAGTTAACAGCCCTGCTCCATAAGGTACGAAGACTGTGCTCGCACATACGTCACTCGCCCATACACTCCAGTCGTATGCAGAAGCTGCAGCTATCACTCCACCTCCCCAAGCACTGCCTAATCATAGACGATGCTACAAGATGGAACTCCACCATGCACATGGTTGAGAGGCTGTGTGAACAGAGGCAGGCTGTAATGCATTTGTGGGAGGATACACGGGCTGGCAGTTTGAGGGCAGGCATGGAGTTGTCGGGTGTGCAGTGGTTAAAGCTGAAAGACCTCTGGAAAGTCCTTCAGTGTTTTGAGGAATGCACATGGCTGGTAAGTGCAGACGACGCAATGATAAGCATGAGCATACCACTTATGCGTCTGCTCATGCAAACATTGACGCATATAAAGGATCAGGCATCTGCAGCTGAGTAGCAACAGGAGGAGGAGGAGTTGGAGGGAAGCCTTGATGACAGTCAGCCATTGTCTGGTCAGGGAACTGTCGTAGAAGAGGTGGAGGAAGAAGAGGAAGATGAGGAGGAGGATGAGGGGGATGACTATTTTGGGGATGAGGATGTTTCTCAGGGGGCAAGAGAAAATGTGGGCATGCCAAGGTCAGGTACAGGGTTTGTGCATGACTGGAGGGATGTGGATTTGCCAGAAAGTGCTCCTCCATCCACCACTTCCAGTGCAGCATTGACACCTGGAACATTGGCCCACATGTGTGATTATGCCTTGCGGATCCTAAAAAGGGACCTCCGCATTGCCAAAATGATGATGGATGATAACTACTGGTTGGATAGTGTTATGAGTAGAGTTGAGCAACTTTTGGTTTTTTAGGGTCGAGTTTCGTTTCGAGAAACCCGACTTTTCCAAAAGTCGGGTCGAGCAAGATCGTCCGATTATAGGGAAAAGTCGGGGTCGTCCCGAAACACCAAACCCAATGTAAGTCAATGGGGAATAAAAGTCGGCAGTGAGAGGAGGACAGGAAACACACCTACAGTGCCCATTTGAATGACAAAAGCATCAATTCTTCTTACTTAAGCTTGTCAACCTTACTTAACTTCATAATACAAGTTACGCACTGAAAAATGGGGGTTATTTGGCTAAAGTTGTGGGGGGGGAGGGCTGGCTCCAGGTTTTCATGTGCCCTGGGCGAAAGAGCGCCCCTTTAACACATACCACAACTCATCATGCTCCGATACGGCAGAGAAATAGCGGTATAGTACAATGAAAAATACTTCACTTTTTACATCTCATGACGAGGCCCATCTATTTCTCCATACAGAATCATTGGTCCCATATAATGTTTGAAACAGTATATGATGAGCTCCACATAATGCTACAGTATATGTTGGTCCCCATGGATGAAGCTCCACTGTCTTATGGGCCCAAATAATGCTCCAAACATAATGGGCCCCATTTCTAATGCTCTAGTGTATAATGGGCCCTGTAAATGCTGCTCCAGTGTCTGATGTCCACCTTTGGAATGTTCCAGTGTATGGTGGGCCCCATCTATCATTCTCCAGAGTATAGTGCTCCCCAAAAATTGCTGTCCCAACATTGAAAACAATCAAATAAGTCTCCTCGCTAGGGAATCCCTGTACTAGTCTGGACTCCTCGTCGTCCCCATCTTCCATCTCACTGCACAGTATTTCAACCTTGCAAGTGCTGTGATCCTGAGCAAGCAGGGGTGGCCCACTCGTTGGCGATGGCACTGGCACAGGGCCCCTGATAGTACGGTGGTGTGTCTGATGGCGGGTGGGCCGAACCTGCACTTTCATCTGCAGCTTCCTCTTTGTCACCGTGTAAGGCCGGTTTCACACTAGCGCATTTTCAACGCGCGCACGGCCGGGGGTAGCTCTGCCCCCGATCCGGCTCTCTGCCCGGCGTGCCCGCCCCTTCCTTGTAGCGCCGCCTCCTAGCGGACAGCGGCGCCTGCGATCGGCGCACCCTATCTTTAGCATAGGGTGCGCCGATCGTGCGCAGGCCGTGCGCTAGTTGCGCTTTGACCTGCGCTGCGCACTTTTGACGGTGCGCCGTGCGCGCCAAAATCAAACTTTTCGGATTTTGGCGCGCACGGCGCACCGTCAAAAGTGCGCAGCGCAGGTCAAAGCGCAACTAGCGCATGGCCTGCGCACGATCGGCGCACCCTATGCTAAAGATAGGGTGCGCCGATCGCAGGCGCCGCTGTCCGCTAGGAGGCGGCGCTACAAGGAAGGGGCGGGCACGCCGGGCAGAGAGCCGGATCGGGGGCGGAGCTACCCCCGGCCGTACGTGCGTTGAAAATGCGCTAGTGTGAAACCGGCCTAAGATGGAACTGTATATGGGAAGGGTAACCTGAGTTTCATCAGGGTCAGATTCAGGCCGTGTAGCGTGCGAGGGGAATGTAGTGGTCTGGGTCAATGTACCAGCAGATTCATCGAGCAGTGGCTGGGCATCAGTGCACTTGTGTCGCCCCCAGGAGTACGGTCGCCACAGTGGCATTACCTTCCTCCTAGGGAGTGTGATGTCATGCTTGGGAGCAACGAAGGATCTCTCTAGCAGGTTAACTGATTGGGCGGCGTTATTCCCACGAGTCATGACCCTCCAAACAGCGTTCATAAAGGCAAAGTGTTTGTTTTACGTGGGCAGTATGGTTGCAAAGCTGAACCTTAAAGGAATGTCCAGAAGGGCACCACCAGGAGTGGAGCCTACGGCGTAATTTGACTCAACACGGGCAACCTCAACCATGCCAGCTACAGAAAAGATACACACATTGCAAGCTTAATTCCGTTAACAAACGAGACTCCGTCATGCCCCGCGGTCCGAGTCCGGCTTACTAGAGGGACACGTGAGGCTCTGGCACATGAGATTGGCCAATAACTGGTGTGTCATGCCTTTACATGTTGTCATGGTCACGTGTGTCTGGACGCAGATGATACAGCAAGGCGAACCCATAACACACGTGACCCTGGAAGCACCGCCTCCAGTGGGGCGCATTTAAATAATAAAACGTGCAGGTGGATACGCCGCCTCCACCTGGCGAATTTAGGTATTACACGTTATACCATAAATCAAATAATAAAGGGGGAACCTGGGTAACTTTAACAATGGTGGGCCCTGCGATAGGGAATGGGGGACGTGGAGACCTCCTAAGCTCCCCTGAGCCAGTGTCCCTGCACTCCTTACATTCCCTAAACAGGCTCCGCACCTGTCGCCGCACGCGTACCTTAACGCCCTTGCTCACCCTGACCCTAAACCCTCACTAGGGAATGGGTCGGTGCGGAGACTAATCCCACCACTGCACTAATAACACACATGAGGAAAGAGACAATACAGGGGAAACACCACTTAGCTTTGCTCTGCTGCGTGCGCTCCCAGCAACAGAGCCCTCCACCTGCGTGCGTCTTCTCCTCCACCCGGATCCATCACCATAACAGGATGCTTCACCTTAGTGCAGCCTTGGAGCAGAGTCCACCACCAGTTGCAGCTGCTTAGTACCAGAGTCCCAAGGATGAGTTCAGCTTCTGACCCGAAGTCGAGCATGCTTGAGTCCAGTTCAGCAGCCAAGTCCCACATGGTGAGTGCCACTCTCCATAGTCGCCACTCCACCAGCCCATGCAGACACTTCCCGCTGACACCATCACTGCGACTCCACCACGCCATGCCAGCCCTTCGTCCAGACACCATAGCTGAAACACATCCCCCCTGGCTAAGCTGCGCAGGACTCCTCACCAGCTCCATCCTTCCTCCAGGCTCTCCAACTCAGAGTCAATACAAACTCACAATATCACAGGCAGTGAGTGAACACCCTGAGCACACCTTTATAGGGTGTCACACCTGATCCATAATTAAGTGAACATTAACCTAAACCTAAGGTGCGATACCATTCCCCACCACCGGGCAACTTAGAATGAACGACACCACGTGATAATTCTAATGGACACCGGGGGCAATCACGACACACTTTGGAACCAAAGGAAAAAAAGTTCACTTAATGCATTTAATACCGCCAGATCCAACACTGGATCATGACACATGTCCGTGGCTGCATGTGCGCTACACTGAAAAAGCCAGCATTTGTCGCTTACAGGTGCAGATAACCCGCTGAACAACGTTAGTGATGGGGATCACTGATTACAATTATTACCCGCGAACAATGATTTCCCAGTAAGTGCAGGTCAACCGCAGATCCGGAATTAGGCCTAACCGTCATTCCTGAAAAAATGAAAAACTTACGCGTGCAAACCACAGGTGCTGTAGCTTGCTTAACAGCTCACCAGCCGTTCTCACGCCCAGTATGGATTACACGTGATTGCACAAAGGTGAGAAAGGGTACTGTATCCCCAGATAACATGTATGGATAGCATAGTGTACACATTCAAAATATATGTCTATACATCAGGAGGCAGGCTCAGACGGTGTTAGGCCCAGTATGGATTGCACGTGATTGCACAAAGGTTAGAAAGGGTACCGTATCCCCGGATAACATGTATGGATAGCATAGTGTACACATTCAAAATATATGTCTATACATCAGGAGGCAGGCTCAGACGGTGTTAGGCCCAGTATGGATTGCACGTGATTGCACAAAGGTTAGAAAGGGTACCGTATCCCCGGATAACATGTATGGATAGCATAGTGTACACATTCAAAATATATGTGTATACATCAGGAGGCAGGCTCAGACGGTGTTAGGCCCAGTATGGATTGCACGTGATTGCACAAAGGTTAGAGAGGGTACCGTATCCCCAGATAACATGTATGGATAGCGTACACATTCAAAATATATGTCTATACATCATACGGTGTCAGGCACAGTATGGATTTGACGGCCCAGACTACACAGCGGAGGAGCAGGGAGAGGTAAAGATTGCAATTGCTGGGGCCCTGCTCAAGCAAGGGGGGCCCACTCGTGGGCGTCGGCACTGGGCCCCTCATAG
Source organism: Dendrobates tinctorius (assembly GCF_039654945.1). Taxonomy (NCBI): domain Eukaryota; kingdom Metazoa; phylum Chordata; class Amphibia; order Anura; family Dendrobatidae; genus Dendrobates; species Dendrobates tinctorius. The sequence goes on along the minus strand of NW_027361717.1, from coordinate 13,616,118 downwards.
TACGGCGGTGTGTCTGACGGCGGGTGTGCACCACCACCGTCAGAGACACTTGATTGCACTATGAGGGACCCTGTGCCAGTGCCCGCGCCCAAGAGTCGGCCTACCCACCTGTCCAGGGCAACGGCACTCGCACGGTGTCGTGCGCTAGGTGGTGACCACGGCCATGGGGGGGGAGGCAGCACAGTTAGGGAGTTTTTGAAAGTGGTATAGGTCAAGTCCCAGGAAGAGGTGGACCAAAGCAAGCCATTTTTCTGTCACCCTATGAGTCATCAGGGGAAGGTGGGACAAAATCCTTGGAAACCCATGCGTGGTTCATTTTAATGAAGGTTAGATCATCCACATTTTGGGTTGACAGACGGGTCCTTTTTTCTGTCAGGATTGATCCAGCTGCACTGAAGATTCTTTCCGATAGCACACTTGCAGCTGGGCAAGCGAGCTCCTGTAAGGCATATTGTGCCAATTCAGGCCAGGTGTCCAGTTTAGCGGCCCAATAGTCAAAAGGGAATGACCTGTGTGGGAGAACATCGATATGGGAGGAAAAGTAGTTTGTAACTATAGTTGACAACTGCTGTCTCCTGTCACTTTCCATCGATGCAGTATTACCAGTTGTGTGAGCGGTACTTGAAAAATCAGTCCACAACATTGTCATGAAACCCCTGTCTCCAACGCCACTTCTGCTGTGTTCCCCACGAACACCTCTGCCAAGCTGACCCCGGCCCGTACGGCTCGTGTGAGAACCATCACCGCTGCTGTGTGCTGGGAATGCCTCAAGCAACCGATTTACCAGAGTTGCTTGTTTATTAGCCAATATTAGGTCAAGGTTCTCCTGTGGCATGATGTTTTGTAATTTGCCTTTATAGCGTGGATCCAGGATGCTGGCCAACCAGTAGTCGTCATCGTTCATCATTTTGGCAATGCGGGGGTCCCTTTTTAGGATCTGCAAGGCATAATCTGACATGTGGGCCAATGTTCCCGGTGTCAATGATGCACTGCGAGTGCTGGTTGGAGGAGCACTTTCTGGCAAATCCACATCCCTCCAGTCACGCACAAACCCTGTACCAGAACTTGCCACGCCAACATTTTCACTTGCCCCACGAGATGCATCCTCCTCCCCTAAGTAATCATCCCCATCATCCTCCTCCTCCTCCTCCTCTTCTTCCTCCACCTCGTCCAGGAGAGGTCCCTGAGCAGACAATGGCTGAATGTCATCAAGGATTCCCTCCACCTCTTCCTCCTCATCAACATTGGCTGCAGAAGCCTGCTCCTTAAGGTGCGTCAAAGTTTGCATGAGCAGACGCATAAGTGGGATGCTCATGCTTAGGATGGCGTCGTCTGCGCTTACCAGCCGTTTGCATTCCTCAAAACACTAAAGGACTTTACAGAGGTCTTTCAGCTTCGACCACTGCACACCTGTCAACTCCATGTCTGCTCTCATAGTGCCTGGCCGTGTATCCTCCCACAAATGCATTACAGCCTGCCTCTGCTCGCACAGCCGCTCCACCATGTGCAGGGTGGAGTTCCACCTTGCTGCAATGTCGATAATGAGGCGGTGGTTGGGAAGGTGGAGCAATCGCTGCAGCTTCTGCATACGAACGGAGTGTACAGGCGACCGGCGGATGTGCGCGCACAGTCTTCGCACCTTCTGGAGCAGGGCTGTTAACTCCGGATAATTTTTGAGGAAGCACTGCACCACCAGGTTCAAGGTGTGAGCCAAGCAAGGTATGTGGCTGAGTTTTGAAAGGGCTATGGCTGCCACAAAATTACGGCCGTTATCACTAACTACCTTGCCTGCCTCAAGATGTACACTGCCCAGCCATGACTCAGTTTGTCGCTTCAAGTACTCGGCCAGCACCTCGGCAGTGTGTCTGTCGCCCAAGCACATCATCTGCAACACAGCCTGCTGACGCTTTCCACTAGCTGCTCGATAGGGGGACACCTCATGTGCAACAGTGGCAGCTGCAGATGGAGTGCTCGTACGACTGTGCTCTGTGGACGAGCTTTCGCTTCTGGAGGAGGAGGAGGGTCGAACGCCTACAGCCAACTGTTCCCTATACCGTGGGCTAGGCAGCACTGTCCCACCACCGCTGTCCCCTGTGGACCCTGCATCCACCACATTAACCCAGTGCGCAGTGATGGACACGTAACGGCCCTGGCCATGCCGACTGGACCATGCATCAGTTGTGAGGTGCACCTTTCCGCTCACTGACTGCTTGAGTGCATGGACAATGCGGTCTTTCACATGATGGTGGAGGGCTGGGATGGCTTTGCGAGAGAAGAAGTGGCGACTGGGTAGGTCATAGCGTGGTACTGCATAGGCCATGAGTTCGCTGTGCTTTCCACCAACCGAAAGGGCATCATCTCAAACGAGATTAGTTTGGCAATGTGGGCGTTCAAACCCAGTGTACGCGGATGAGAGACTGAGTACTTTCTTGACCTACTCATAGTGTCTGGGAGGGTGAGCTGGACTTGAGAGCTGCATATGGTGGAAATAGCGGTGGACAGGGCGGACTGAGAGAGGGTTGATGATGGTGATGGAGTTATTGTTCTTTCTGATGGCCTAGAATCAGTCTTTCGTTGATATAACAGTGGGATTCTCTGACTGCTGTGGCCTTGCAACGACACCTCAACATTTGCTGCTGTGCTAACCGGTGGGCTTACAGTGGGGGAAACAATGTAGCGTTGCTGACTACCTTCGTTGTGATCAGTTGCACATGTGGCACTTGAGGTTTGGTGTTGTGTCCACGCTTGCAAGTGCATGCTGGTTAAATGTCTAAGCATGCAACTGGTATTCAAATTTTTCAGATTTTTCCCTCGGCTAAAGGTCTTTGCGCACTTCTTACAGATAACCTTGGCCTGACCATGAGGATTTTGTTCAAAAAAGTGCCACACTGCACTCTTCCTACTTTGGCAGACATTTTGCGGCCTAGAACGCTGTGATCTTTTGACCCTCTGGACAAGCTGTCCAGCAACTCTTTTGATGTTTGGAACCTGTCTTTAGAGTGCTTCGGGCCTGCCAGATAACAGCTGTTGCGATGTCAATGTCTGCTGTGGATGCTCCTCATCTGAGCTATTGGAAGCAGCACCCTCTTCACCCAATGGATGCCAATCTGGGTCAACAACTGGGTCATCCATCACCTCCTCTTCTATGTCATGTCACCTTCCTCTGTGTCACCGTGCATGGTGGTATAGTGTGCAGGAAGGGGCACCTGAGTCTCATCAGGGTCAGAATCTGGCTCTGTACACTGCGAGGACAATGTAGTGCTCTGAGTGAATGTACCAGCAGAATCATCCATCAGCGGCTGTGCATCAGTGCACTCCATGTCAGATTCATCTTTGCCTGGGTAATTCACCATTTCACTTGATAATCCAGGCATGGTATGTGAAAACAGCTCCATGGAGTAATCAGTAGTATGGCCTGTGTCATCCTTCAATCTTGGTTGGGGTGAAGGACACAAGGAAAGGTGTGGTTCATGAACATGAGCCTCCAATGACGACTCAGTGCTTTTACTTTTTACAACTGGACAGAGAGCTGGAGGCTGAGTCAGCAATGTAAGACAAAACTTTTTCCTGATGCTCTGGCTTTAAAAGCGGTTTGCCAACTCCTAGAAAACTAAGCCTTCGAAGCCTTATGGAGCCAGACGATGACGCAGGCTCAACACCTCCTGCATTTGTTCCTACTTTGCTCTTGCCACTACCATCAGATCCACCACCAACACCATCATTACCAGCTTCCAACCCCCGCCCAATTCCATGGCCTCTTCCACCAGCCTTCCTCATTTTTGGTAGAAATGTAGACAAAATCCAACAAACTATATAGTAATGTAAAACAAGGTACAAGGTGTCTATAGGACAGGGGAGATTTTGAATTTCTGCACACACTAGTGGACACTGGACACTTTTGGATTGTGTGAGGCCCACTTAATATCTGAGCGCTATGTCACAGGCTCGATGGCACAGCTGTGACCAAAGTGACTAGAGGATAAGGGAGATTTTGAATTTCTGCTCACACTAGTGGACAATGGACACTTTTGGATTGTGTGAGGCCCACTGAATATCTGAGTGCTATGTCACAGGCTCGATGGCACAGCAGTGACCAAAGTGACTAGAGGATAAGGGAGATTTTGAATTTCTGCTCACACTAGTGGACAATGGACACTTTTGGATTGTGTAAGGCCCACTGAATATCTGAGCGCTATGTCACAGGCTCGATGGCACAGCAGTGACCAAAGTGACTAGAGGATAAGGGAGATTTTGAATTTCTGCTCACACTAGTGGACAATGGACACTTTTGGATTGTGTGAGGCCCACTGAATATCTGAGTGCTATGTCACAGGCTCGATGGCACAGCTGTGACCAAAGTGACTAGAGGATAAGGGAGATTTTGAATTTCTGCTCACACTAGTGGACAATGGACACTTTTGGATTGTGTGAGGCCCACTGAATATCTGAGCGCTATGTCACAGGCTCGATGGCACAGCAGTGACCAAAGTGACTAGAGGATAAGGGAGATTTTGAATTTCTGCTCACACTAGTGGACAATGGACACTTTTGGATTGTGTGAGGCCCACTGAATATCTGAGCGCTATGTCACAGGCTCGATGGCACAGCTGTGACAAAAGTGACTAGAGGATAAGGGAGATTTTGAATTTCTGCAGACACTTGTGGACACTGGACACTTTTGGATTGTGTGAGGCCCACTGAATATCACAGCGCTATGTCACAGGCAGAAATTGGCTAGTGTATCACAAAATACAAGGTGTATGTGGAATTGGGCAGAATAGCAATCTCCCTAGAGTGCAGGTCTGTAAGAACGGAACATGTCCTCGACTTATTCTCACAGAGTGGCACACTGATAGCTTCACTGTGGCTATGATAACAGCCGTTACACGGTACTGTGTGAGGAGCGTACACCGCTGTATGGTGTGAAAAAATGCATGCTCAGTACCTCAGCAGGACAAAAAAAAAATTGGGATTGCTTTTAAAAAAGCTGTTTGCAGACCAGTGGGTAAACAGCAATGCCAGCTGTCAGGAAGCCTTAGAAGGCATCCCAACAACCAACACCACTGATACACCACAATGTAGCCTCCCCTTGCACTGAACACACAGTGACTGGAGTGTTGTACAGGCAAAATCGCTAGCAGCAGAAGCAGTTTTTTTTTCTTCTTCCCTGCCTAACGCTCTCCCTACAGAATCATCAGCAACCTCTCCCTATGCTAAGATCGGCAGAAGTAAGATGTCACTGTGGCTATGATAACAGCCGTTACACGGTACTGTGTGAGGAGCGTACACCGCTGTATGGTGTGAAAAAATGCATGCTCAGTACCTCAGCAGGACAAAAAAAAAAAATTGGGATTGCTTTTAAAAAAGCTGTTTGCAGACCAGTGGGTAAACAGCAATGCCAGCTGTCAGGAAGCCTTAGAAGGCATCCCAACAACCAACACCACTGATACACCACAATGTAGCCTCCCCTTGCACTGCACACACAGTGACTGGAGTGTTGTACAGGCAAAATCGCTAGCAGCAGAAGCAGTTTTTTTTTCTTCTTCCCTACCTAACGCTCTCCCTACAGAATCAGCAGCAACCTCTCCCTATGCTAAGATCGGCAGAAGTAAGATGTCACTGTGGCTATGATAACAGCCGTTACACGGTACTGTGTGAGGAGCGTACACCGCTGTATGGTGTGAAAAAATGCACGCTCAGTACCTCAGCAGGACAAAAAAAAAAATTGGGATTGCTTTTAAAAAAGCAGTTTGCAGAGCAGTGGGTAAACAGCAATGCCAGCTGTCAGGAAGCCTTAGAAGGCAGCCCAACAACCAACACCACTGATACACCACAATATAGCCTCCCCTTGCATTGCACACACAGTGACTGGTGTGTTGTACAGGCAAAATCGCTAGCAGCAGAAGCAGTTTTTTTTTCTTCTTCCCTGCCTAACGCTGTCCCTACAGAATCAGCAGCAACCTCTCCCTATGCTAAGATCGGCAGAAGTAAGATGGCGGTCGGCGTGCACGCCCTTTTATACCCCCTGTGACGCCCACCAAAGCAAGCCGATCACTTGCATGCCCTTCTGAAAGATGGTGGTGACCCGTGCCTATGTCATCACGTTGCCCACAGTGTCCGTGGATCCTGATTGGCTGAAAAAGAGCGCAAAACAAACTTTTGAAACGCGACTTTGGCGCGTAAGTCGCCGACCTCGTGGCCGACCTCATCCTAGGGTTGGGTTTCGTTTCATGAAACCCGACTTTGCCAAAAGTCGGGGACTTTTGAAATTTTTCGACCCGTTTCGCTCAACTCTAGTTATGAGCTCATTTTCTGCTCCACCAGCTGGGAGTTCTCCTTCTGTTCTCCCTCTGGTAGTGACAGGAGGTAGTGAGGTTAGTTTAATTAGTAATAGTCTGCCACCTGACGAGGAGGATAGTGATTGGATTTCTGGAGTATCAGACTGGATATAAGACAGCCAACGCCCTATCCTGTTGCTGGTGATTCAGTCTGTTTCTCAGGTCTTGGACTTCAGCTCTGCTCCAGTCATCTCAAGTTAAGTTTGTTTTTTGCTAATGTTCACACTTGCTCTTGTAGGTCAACTCAGTTTTTGTGTGGTCAGCCAGCCCGGCTGGGCTGTGCTGAATTTCCACTCTTATTTATCTGTATTTGCCAATTTGCCTTTTTGTCCTTTATTAGATTGGCTTCTTTTTGCTCTGTCTCAGAATATTCCAGAGTGCTGATATAGTGGGAGAAGTCTAGTAACTTCAGGGTTAATTTTGTTATCAGAAGCTTTGGACATTATTTTTGGTAGGGTTTTTTGGCAGATTGCAGACAGTATCTTTCCTTTCCTGTCCTTTCAAGTTAGTTTAGCCCCATCATTTGCTTAGCCTATTTTTCTGCCTTTGTTTGTGTTTTCATCTTGCTTCACCGTCAATACATGTGGGGGGCTGTCTTCCTTTGGGGTCTGCTCTGGGGAGTTAGTTTTCCTCTTTTCTTACTTTAGGTTTATTTAGCTCTCCGGTTGTGACAAGGTGTCCAGGACCACTGTAGGCACGCTCCACGACTGCTTCTAGTTGTGTGTTAAGATCAGGGCTCTGTAGTCTGCATAGTTACCAACCTCTCTGGTTTTCTGAGACTTAGCGTGTGTTGCTTTTTTCCTCCTCAGTGACCCATTCATAACAGAATCACCAGCCATACCAAAGATTCTAGGGTACTCAAAAGCAGGAAGGACTTGTTTAAGAAAATAGAAGGAAAAAGGGAAAGAAAAAAAAAGTGTCAGAATTTTTTTTTATTTATATTTTTTCCTCTTTTTCTCTGGGGCCGTAGGAGGATTTTTTTTTTCTCTCCTAATGGAGATTAAGCAACTGTATGATCGTGTGGAGCAACTTGCTGCTGAAGTGCAGGGAATTTCTACCTACCTCATTCAGTCACATATTGCTGAACCCAAGATCCCTACCCCTTATGTGTTTTCTGGGGATTGGTCTAAATTTTTGAATTTTAAGAATAATTGTACATTATTTCTTGCCTTGAAGCCTAACTCATCGGGGAGCTCTGCGCAGCAGGTTAAAATTGTCATATCCTTGCTGCGCGGCGATCCCCAGGATTGGGCGTTTTCTCTGACACCTGAAAATCCTATTCTGACTAATGTGGATGCATTTTTTCAGGCTTTGGGGTTGTTGTATGATGAACCTAATGCCGTTGATCAAGCTGAGAGAACCCTGTTGGCATTATGCCAAGGTCAGGACCCTGCAGAGTTATACTGTCAAAGATTCCGATAGTGGGCGGTCCTTACTACATGGAATGATAGTGCACTGGCAGCTCTCTTTCGGAAAGGATTATCAGAGACCGTAAAGAATGTTATGGTGGGATTTCCTGTTCCCTCTGGTCTGGATGGCTCTATGTCATTAGCCATTCAAGTTGATCGGCGTTTACGTGAGCGTAAGTCTTCACGGGAGGCGCTGCTACTTTCTGAACAAATGTCTGAACCTATGCAATGTGATGGGGTGTTGTCTAGGGCGCAACGTCAGGAGTTTAGAAGGCGTAATAAGCTATGTTTTTTCTGTGGAGACGCCTCTCATACTATTTCTGTCTGCCCTAAGTGAGAGAAACATTTTGCACACACATTTGCTGTGAGCAGTGTACAACCTAAGTTCCTTTTGGCAATTACTTTGATCTGTTCCTTGTCCACATTTTCCACAAAGGCTTTTGTGGATTCAGGAGCAGCTCTGAATCTGATGGATTTGGACTTTGCTAAACGTTGTGGCTTGTCCATGACGCCTCTGCAAATGCCTATTCCTTTGAGGGGTATTGATGCCACTCCTTTGGCAGAGAATAAACCTCAGTTTTGGACCCAGGTGATAATGCGAGTTGCCGCAGACCACCAAAAAAATTGTAGATTTTTGGTTCTGCTTAATTTACATGATACTATTGTTCTGGGTTTTCCCTGGTTGCAAACTCATAACCCAGTTTTGGATTGGAAATCTGTGTCTGTGGTGAGTTGGGGTTGTCAGTGTGTTCTCAGGGACGCTCCTGTTTTCTCCACCTCTCCTCAGTCTCATGATATTCCTGATTATCTGGCTGATTTCTCTGATGTATTTAGTGAGAGTAAGTCTGCGTCTTTGCCTCCTCATAGAAGTTATGACTGTGCAATTGAGTTGATGCCTGGGTGTAAATTTCCCAAGGGTCGGCTTTTCAACTTATCTGCACCCGAACATGATGCTATGCGATCCTATATTAAGGAGTAGTTGGAGAAGGGTCATATTTGACAATCCTTGTCGCCTTTGGGCGCTGGGTTTTTTTTTGTGGCCAAGAAAGATGGTTCATTAAGACCGTGTATTGATTATCGTTCCCTTAACAAGATGACGGTTAAATATCAGTACCCGTTACCTCTGATGTCTGATTTATTCTCCAGAGTTAAGAGTGCCTGCTGGTTTACTAAGCTTGACCTCAGGGGGGCGTATAATCTTATTCGCATCATGCACGGGGATGAATGGAAGACGGTGTTTAATACTCCGGAGGGACATTTTGAGTACCTGGTGATGCCTTTTGGGCACTCCAATGCCCCTTCTGTCTTGCAGTCCTTTATGAATGATATTTTTAGAGACTTTGTAGATAAGTTTTTGATCATCTATTTGGATGATATTTTGATCTTTTCTAGTGATTGGGATTCCCATGTGGAACATGTCCGCACTGTGTTCTGGATTTTGAGGGAGAGTTCCATGTTTGTTAAGGGATCGAAATGCCTCTTTGGCGTACAGAGGATTTCATTTTTGGGATTTATCTTGTCTCCATTGACTATTGAAATGGACCCGACCAAGGTACAGGCCATTTATGATTGGGTTCAGCCTACTTCTATGAAGGCTCTCCAGAAGTTTTTGGGTTTTGCTAATTTCTATCGTAAATTTATAGGTAATTTTTCTAGTATTGTCAAACCACTGACTGATCTGACCAAGACGGGACCTGATGTGCTGAATTGGTCTCCTGAGGCTGTCTCAGCATTTCAGGAGCTTAAGCGGAGATTTACTTCAACTCCAGTTCTACAGCAACCTGATGTCTCACTTCCATTTCAAGTGGAGGTAGATGCTTCTGAGATTTGTGCAGGAGCTGTTTTGTCCCAAAAAGACCCTGTGACTTCTAAGATGAATCCCTGTGGCTTCTTTTCTCGAAAGTTCTCCCCATCTTAACGCAACTATGACATGGGGAATCGGGAATTGCTGGCCATGAAATGGGCATTTGAGGAGTGGAGACATTGGTTGGAGGGAGCTAGACATCAATTTGTGGTCCTCACCGATCACAAGAATCTGATGTATCTGGAGTCGGCTAAACGCTTGAATCCTAGACAGGCTAGATGGGCCTTGTTTTTCACGCGTTTTAATTTAGTGGTCTCTTTTCTTCCGGGCACTAAGAATGTTAAGGCAGACGCCCTTTCTAGGAGTTTCTTTGCTGATTCTCTTAATGTGACTGAACCTACTACTATCCTAGGTGAGGGGATAGATCTTTCTGCCATTTCGCCCGATTTGAGATGCGCCCTGGAGGAATTTCAGGAGGATAAACCTGAGCGTTGCCCTATGGGAAGATTGTATGTTCCTGATCAGCGGAGAAAGAGAGTGATGTCTGAAGTCCATTGCTCCGCATTGGCTGGTCATCCAGGTATTTTTGGTACCAGAGATTTGGTGAGTCGGTCGTTTTGGTGGCCTGCCTTGTCTCGTGATGTCAGGAATTTTGAACTGTCCTGTGGGACTTGTTCTCGGTCTAAACCCTGTACTCATTCTAGTGGGTTGCTGATGCCCCTCCCGGTGCCCAGGAGGCCATGGACCCATATCTCAATGGATTTTGTTTCTGATCTTCCTGTCTCTCAGAGAATGACTGTTATCTGGGTGATTTGTGATAGATTTTCGAAGATGGTCCATCTTGTACCACTCCCAAAGTTGCCATCTTCCGCTGAGTTGGTACCCTTGTTTTTACAACAGGTGGTTCGGTTACACGGGATTCCTGAGAACATTGTGTCCGATAGAGGGGTCCAGTTTGTTTCCAGATTTTGGAAAGCCTTTTGTTCCAATCTGGGAATTCAGTTATCCTTCTCCTCCGCGTTTCATCCCCAGACCAATGGGCAGACTGAGAGAACAAACCAGACCTTGGAGTCTTATTTAAGATGTTTTATTTCTGCTGATCAAGATGATTGGGTCTCATTTTTGCCCTTGGCCGAATTTGCGCTGAACAATAGAGCTAGTTCTGCCACTTTGATGTCACCCTTTTTCTGTAATTTTGGGTTTCATCCTCGATTCTCCTCAGGACAAGTGGAATCTTCGTCCTGCCCAGGTGTGGACACTGTGGTTGTGAGAATGCAGCAGATATGGGACCAAGTGGGGGATAAGTTGTCACTCTCTCAGGAAAAGGCCCAGCGTTTTTCCAACCGGCATAGTACCATTGGTCCCCGGTTTAAAGTGGGTGATATGATTTGGTTGTCGTCTAAGAATATTCCTATGAAAGTTGCATCTCCAAAATTTAAGCCAAGATTTATTGGACCTTATAAGATTTTGGAAATTCTTAATCCTGTTTCTTTTCGGTTGGCTCTTCCAGTTACGTTCAAAATCCATAACGTATTTCACAAATCACTGTCGAAGAGGTTTGTTGAGCCAGTAGTTCCTGTGGCGGCTCCTCCTGACCCTGTTTTGGTTAAAGGCAATGTGGAATATGAGGTAGAGAAAATATTGGATTCTCGCTTGGTCAGACGGGGACTCCAGTATTTGGTCAAATGGAAAGGTTATGGCCAGGAGGATAATTCTTGGGTCTCTGCCTCGGATATTCATGCCGATAGATTGGTTCGTGCTTTTCACCGGGCCCATCCTGATCAGCCTGGTGGCGTGGATGAGGGTTCGGTGACCCCTCCTCAAGGGGGGGTACTGTCATGAGCTCATTTTCTGCTCCACAAGCTGGGAGTTCTTCCGTTCTCCCTCTGGTAGTGACAGGAGGTAGTAAGGTTAGTTTAATTGGTAATGGTCTGCCACCTGACGAGGAGGATAGTGATTGGATTTCTGGAGTATCAGACTGGATATAAGACAGCCAACGCCCTATCCTGTTGCTGGTGATTCAGTCTGTTTCTCAGGTCTTGGACTTCAGCTCTGCTCCAGTCATCTCAAGTTAAGTTTGTTTTTTGCTAATGTTCACACTTGCTCTTGTAGGTCAACTCAGTTTTTGTGTGGTCAGCCAGCCCGGCTTGGCTGTGCTGAATTTCCACTCTTATTTATCTGTATTTGCCAATTTGCCTTTTTGTCCTTTATTAGATTGGCCTCTTTTTGCTCTGTCTCAGAATATTCCAGAGTGCTGATATAGTGGGAAAAGTCTAGTGACTTCAGGGTTAATTTTGTTATCAGAAGCGTTGGACACTATTTTTGGTAGGGTTTTTTGGCAGATTGCAGACAGTATCTTTCCTTTCCTGTCCTTTCAAGTTCGTTTGGCCCCATCGTTTGCTCAGCCTATTTTTCTGCCTTTGTTTGTGTTTTCATCTTGCTTCACCGTCAATACATGTGGGGGGCTGTCTTTCCTTTGGGGTCTGCTCTGGGGAGTTAGATTTCCTCTTATCTTACTTTAGGTTTATTTAGCTCTCCAGTTGTGACGAGGCATCCAGGACCACCGTAGGCACGCTCCACGACTGCTTCTAGTTGTGTGTTAAGATCAGGGCTATGCAGTCTGCATAGTTACCAACCTCTCTGGTTTTCTGAGACTTAGCGTGTGTTGCTTTTTTACTCCTCGGTGACCCATTCATAACAGGCCAGCATCCTCGATCCACACTATAAAGGCAAACTACACAACATCATGCCACAGGAGAACCTAGAGCTAATATTGGCTAACAAACAAGCAACTCTGGTAAACCGCTTGTTTGAGGCATTCCCAGCACACAGCAACAGAGCTGGTTCTCCCACGAGCCATAGTGGGCAAAATGGAAGATGTGTTCGTGGTGCACACTGCTGAACTGGCGTTGGAGACAGGGGTTTCCTGACCATGTTGTGGTCTGATTTCTCAAGTACCGTGCAGACAAAAGCTAACACAGAATAGATTGCAAGTGACAGGAGTCAGCAGTTGTCAACTATGGTTACAAACTACTTCTCCTCCCATATTGAGGTTCTCCCTCACAGGTAATTCCCCTTTGATTATTGGGCCTCAAAACTGGACACATGGCCTGAATTGGCACAATATGCCTTACAGGAGCTCGTTTGCCCTGCTGGTAGTGTGCTATCTGAAAGAGTCTTCAGTGCTGCTGGGTCAATCCTGACAGAAAAAAGGACCCATCTGTCGACCCAAAATGTTGATGATCTAACCTTCATTAAAATGAACCATGCATGGTTTTCCAAGGATTTTGTCCCACCTTCCCCTGGTAGCACATAGGTTGGCAGAGAAAAGCCTCGCTTTTGTCCTCCTCTTCCTCGGACTTCTCCAATACCTCCATTTGCAGCTGCTGAAAGTCCAGCCTACACATCAACATATGCCATTTTTTAAACCTCCCTAACTGTGCTGCCCCCCATCCAGGACCGGGGTCACTACCTGGCGCACACGGGCAAGTGCTGTTGTTATTGAACTGGTGTGTGTGCCCACGCTTGGGCAACGGCACTGGCACAGGGCCTCTCATTGTACAATAAAGTGTCTCTGATGGTGGGAGGGCACTCTCACCGTCAGACACACTGCCATACTATGAGGGGTCATGTGCCAGTATCGGCGCCCATGAGTGGGACCACCCTGCTTCCTCAGGGACACAGCACTTGCAATACTTACCTCTCCCTGCTCCACCGCCGTGATGTCTTCCGCGTTTCCTGACAGTGACATTCAGGTTAGAGAGCGCGTTGACATCACGTCTGTATGCCCTCTACCGAAACAGTACAAGTGCAGAGAGCTTGAAGATGGCAATGCTGAGGAGTCCAGAGCACAGCACTGCCAAGCAAGGAGAGGTATTTAATTTTTTTAAATGTTGGGGGCATTTTTTGGGGAGCAATATACACTGGAGAATATGATATGGGGCCCATCATACACTGGAGCATCATCCACTTGGCCCATCATATACTGGAGCATTCCAAATGTGGACATCAGACACTGGAGCAGCATTTACGGTGCCCATTATACACTGGAGCATTAGAAATGGGGCCCATTATATATGGAGCATTATTTGGGCCCATAATACACTGGAGCATCGTCCATAGGGACCAACATATACTGGAGCTTTCCAAATGGGAGACATCAGACACTGGAGCAGCATTTACGGGGCTCATTATACACTGGAGCATTAGAAATTGGGCCCATTATATATGGAGCATTATTTGGGCTTATAAGACAGTGGAGCATCATCCATGGGGACCAACATATACTGTAGCATTATGTGGAGCTCATCATATACTGTATGGAGCATTATATGTGACCAATTATTCTGTATGGAGAAATATATGGGGCTCATTATTCTGTTTCCCGCACTAGATGGTGGCCATAATACTGTATGGAGTAATATACTGTCCGTTTTTTATGCTATTGTAGAATTTAAAATAGACAATATCAGTCATGTCATGTAAGCAGTGAAGTATTTTTCATTGTACTATACCTATATTTCTGTGCCGTATCGAAGCATTATGAATTGTGGTAAGTGTTAAAAGGGTGCACTGACACTCTTTGGCCCAGGGCACACGAAAACCTGGCACCACCCCTACCCCACCACAACTTTTGCCAAATAACCCCCAGTTTTCAATGTGTAACTATTATTATAAGGTTGACAAGCTTAAGTAATAAGAATTGATGTTGTTGGCATTGAAATGGGCACTGTAGGTGTGGTTACTGTCCTCCACTCTCTGCCGACTTTGCTTCCCCATTGACTTGCATTGGGTTTCTTGTTTCAGTTGGACCCCGACTTTTTCATATAGTCGGCCGATTTCATTCGACCTGACTTTTGAGAAAGTCGGGTTTCATGAAACCCGACTCAACACGAAAAAAAGAAAAGTCGCTCATCTCTATTTGTAAGCAATTTATAGAAGATTTATATTTTATTCAGTCAGGTACTCAAAAACAAGCCAAATCATTTGCTGTTCATCTTAACAATAATTCTTGGCATCTTCAATTTAAGTGTGCTATCCAAAACAAACATTGATTTAATCCTAAATTTTCGTCTCTTTAATGTAATAGTCTAATAGCTTTTTAAAAATATTTTCATTAAAAGTCCCTATCATTCCTGCTCTAATCTCTCCAACTGCTTGATGTTCTTTTCGGTTTGATGACATTTCATATAAGAATCCTCAGTAAATGCTGGGAAACTCAAATGAGATGTCATTAGTGGGGCAGAGGCTGTGGTCACTGCCTCAGCCTTTGTCCACACCTTGAAATAAAGCATCATCAGTGATATCTGTTTCAGGGGCTGATCTCATCCCTGCACTACTGAGCATACGTCAGTTGTCAATTGCAACATATGCTCAGTACAAGCTCCCTTGTAACTGTGTGATATCCTCTTCAGTGCACAGTGACAGTGCACTCTTTTTCCTTCTCAGATGAGAAGTGAAGAGCGGGCAATAGAGCGCACTGTCATTGTGCATTGTAAGTTGAGAATCGAGAGCCGGGAGAAAGAGACAAGCTCCAACGCCAAATGTGAAATCTGTTTCAGGGGTGGGGCTAGCCTCAGCTAAGTGTATGTTTACTGTCCATGTAGCAGTATTGTGTATATGTGTCCTGCAGAGTGAACATTAATGACAGTGCTGTGAAGCTATATGTGAATAAAACAAACAGTGCAGAGAAACACTAACAATAGATTTCTTACCTCTCCATTCTATCCTAGTGCATTAAAATTTGTGATATTGACTCCTCTACTTTACACCACCAGGGAAGTTCTAATTAGTAGGAAAAAATGTTTTTTCTCTTTTAACTTCACAATCTGGGGTGCATCTTACTAAATGATGCATCTTATAGTCAGAAAAATATGCTAACCTTTTCTGAATATATTCCAGAAACTGCACCAAACCATTATTGTAAGTTGGTTAACAGGAAATCCTTTAGAATTTTTTTAACTAATCATATTTGCATTGGTAGGGTTAAATTAAATAGTGGAAAATACATATTAAAATTGCTGTCTGTATGAATAACTTTTATGTATAGTACTATATATTTTTTATATATATGAGGCTCTACTACATTTTTAACGTGTATAATTTTTATCATGTGTTAGTCATTTAGTGACATAACCTCATTAATTTGAGTATTTAAACTAAGTTTGTATAATTGCTTGACATTCCTGATGAAGAAACCTGTTGAGTTTGGAAATGTGTAGCATGTTTTCATTTAATAACTTTTTTCTACTTTTTTGCAACCTTTTGGATACTCCTACTGGCAATGCTCCTTCTATTCCTATTTCTTTTTTCCTGCCTTCCAAATGTCACCTGTTATATATTTAATTATTATTAACAAATTTAACAAATGGCAATAGAAACTTAAAATTATATTATTTTTATTCATTTGGCATTTCTTATTGGAAAAAGTTTTTCAACACTCATGTCACTCATGCAAAATCCCCCTTAAACTAAACAAAAGAACATGGTGTCCCACTCTTTACAGCAGGTTGTACCACATTCTTAGCAGCTGGTTCTACTACCATCTAAACAATGGATGTACTATCTATTCATCAACAATAAGTGGACATTAGTATTTCTCATCTCTTTATCAGATTTTGCTGCAGGCAATCTAAAAGTTCTCATTTTACTTCAACTTTACAATTGATATAAGCTTACTTTTTTTTACTTTATAATTCCAATGTCCTATTTTCTTTGTCTTTAATCCAAGGAACCAGAATTCCCTGCTACAGAATAGAATTAATTATTTTTTCAAGAAATTTGGTTCATTGCATTTCTAGTACACTTGTGATTTCGGCTTTGCTTCTCAATCATTAATCAATTAAATCTCTGAAAGTCAATGGTAAACGTCATATTTAGGTCTTTAAAGTTAATGTATGATACAAAAGAATTAAATTATTCTTTGCTGCCAGTCTGCAGTACAATACATAATTAATACATTTTCTGGGTGTTACATATGCATATGCCTATATTCAAATATAATAGTAGAAATAGTAAGGGCTACTTGTCCATTGCAGTGCCAATGCACTAGGAATCAGGATTACCACTCACTATTCCATTTTTCCTGCACAATGGGACCAAAATTCACAGACGGTCCACAATTTTTACAGACATTTGTCATGCCCCTTAGACCATGCTTCTTAATACAAGCCATGCCCCAAAGAGACCACACCCCATAAGATGTCTAAAGTATTATAGCTTAACAGCACATACTGAAAATTATACCCAGCAAAAAGAATAGAAGTGGCACTGTATTTATGTAGAGATATATATTGCAGGGATTCACTCTCTAAGGTCGGCAATTTTTAGAGTCCACACATGCAATGCAGTTGGTTCAAGGGATTCAAAGCCAAAAAAAAGGCCTCTTTTGGCCAATAAGGTACCACAGCAAAAAAACAAACATTTAATTTAGCAGTGCACATACATGTCAGTTTGGGTGTTAGGAACGGCGGAACGCACTAAATAAAATAAATAGTAAAGTGCGTTCGCCGCTCGGGGTCCACCGTGCAGAAGGTGTTATAACTGCTGCTGAGTAATGGCAGACGTGCTATATGGCGGTATAATGCGCACGGGGTTAAAACGTCACCCAGGTGCGCAGAGCAATCACTGTTTAATCACAGAGATGCCAGTAAGGGTAAACACAAAAGGCTGAGCTTGTTAGCGTCACAGGTCTCAGATATATGCATCCACGGTATCAGGTCACAGGTGCTGGACCAAAGGCGGAAGGAACTGCGTCTGTCTAGACCTACTGTGTGTGCGGCATCGCTACTGCGGGCGACAAAGAGAGCTGCGACTGCATAGGACACTGCTGCAAGACGATAGTGCCGTGAGGAGTAGCACAATCGGATACTAGTGTAGAGGCGCGGTCTGCACAGTGGCCTAAGGCTTGCCACTGACTGGCGCTGACTGCTGAACTAATTCCCTATCCACATGCGTAATATCAGAGGGAAGGGTTTTCAAATGAGTCAGTCACCAGAATCATACATCCATCACCATTCACACATCTAGCAAGTAATGTCTATACCAGCGCATGGCAGAACGGCCATGCGGTCCTTTTATAGCCATACGCTGCCGGGACCTTCCAGATCTCTGAGATGGACCAATCAGATCAGGGGAAGGACCTGAGCACGTGACTCCCGAGCTCCAATGGGAGATCATCTCATGAGCATGCTCAGTGGAGCGGCAGCGGGACTTAGCCTCAGGAATGACTTGCTGAAAAGCAGTATGTGAGGCTCTTGACTCCTGCTGTGTAGCTACAGGACTCCGACGCCTAACATTGGGTTTGCCTGAACAGATAACAGTCCTTTCTTCCAGAGTAGATTTTACTCAAATAAGAGGTACGATCCTACCACTTCTCTGTATCACCTTCAGCCTGAGCTCCACCAGCTTCTGGTGCCAAACAGAAGTATTCAACTACGTGCACAGTTGACACTGAACATGCTGTGGCATCCACATAGTTCTCGGCAGCTCCAACACACAGACTGCTCTTCTTTCCTAGCTGACTCATGCAGTCTCCATTCAGAGAGAGCCTGGCATGTCTCTCTCCCAGCTACAGGTTACTTTTTTGCTGGTCACTCACCAGAAGCCCAATCGACTTTACTCAACATCCAGCAGACTGACACACACGTAGTGAACACAGGACCTGGTTCTGGTAGAAAGCTAGGCACGTGAATCTAATAAAAAACCTGCACTGCTAGGATTTAACCCAGTACAACCTGGCTTTCCTACATACCCTCCTCTGCCCAATGCCAAGACTGGTAACCTCACAACACACAGAGACTACAGGGCTCTGCAACTTACAGATTCCATACAATGATCTACTACCTACAGATAAAGCACCCAGGCTCTACTACCTGCACATCACACACCCAGGCTCTGACACTTGCACATCTTGCATCCAGACTCTGCCACCTGTATATTCACACAGGCTTTATTGCCTGCACATCGTGCACAAAGGCTCTGCTGCCTGCAGATCATGCACACAGACTCCAATGTGCTAGCTCAGAGCACATCGTCCAAATGAGCTGGAAGTTGGAAGCACTGCAGCACTGCCTCAGCAAAGTGGCAACAATCTCTGCTGTAGATAATTTGCCTAGGAAACCAACCTCACACTGCAGCAGAGTAACTTGAAGGAATAACAGACCAGACAGGTCTTGTGTTTTTTGCCGCTGAACCTCCAACCAGGCATGGTATTGTGTGATAATGGACGTAACCTGGTGGCGGCTGTGAAGCTCGGCAAGCTCACACACATATCATGCTTGACACATGTTTACAGCTTGGTAGTTCAGCATTTTCAGAAAACCTACCCAGATTTGCCAGAGCTTATGGCTAAAGGTACACGCATTAGTGCCTGTTTGCACAAGTCAGCTAGAGCTGCCATGCTGCAGTGTTGCAGCAGCGCTTGTAAGTGCAAGTTCTCCGACTGGTGTGTGACTTGACTACACACTGGAACTCCACACTGCACATGGTGGTAAAGCTTTATGACAAGCAGAGGCCAGTTGTGGAATATCAGCTACAACATGCTCATTGTTATTCTGGTCAGTCTCCACACATAAAAAGTGAACAGTGGACATGGATGTCTGACATTTGTGCTGTTCTCCAAGACTTTGAGAACTCCACAAAGATGGTAAGCAGTGATAATGCCATGATCCTGCTTCTGTGATAATTTAAACAGTTGCTTGTGACATTTAACCATGAAGCTTTGCATTCGGAACAGGCGGAGACAGAGAACGACATGACAGAGAGAGATCCAGCCCAGCCTCATTTTATCTGCTTAGCACAAGATTTGCTAACAGTGAGGAGGTTTAGATATGGAGACTGAGGAGGAGGAACAGGACCTAATGCAAAAGAAAGTTGCACCCACAAAAGCTTCATCCTTTCTCCGCAACGCGGATAGGCTGAGGATGTGACTGAGTAGGAAAGACGAACAGGAGGAGATGGAGAGTTGTCATAATGGTGGAGACAGGGAAATGTTGGCTGTATAGAGTTTGGGACATATGGCTGACTTTACTTACTGCTGCCTTTCCCCCTTGTTACATTCATCTTGTCCAAAAAAGAATGCTGTTTGTTCACCCTGCCAGACCCACACTACAAGGAAAACTTTGCATCTTTTCTTCCTGAGCAAGAGAAGTCTTCTGTACCAACTTGTGATGAAAAGAAGCATGTGACGAAAAGAAGCAAACGGATCAAGTGGTCAACACCACCCACACAGCTTAGCAACCAATATGAAGCCCTCATGCTGGAGAACGAAAATGGCACAGCTCAGGTTGATACCGTATCTACAAGAGAAGACACACTATCAACAAAAGTTACTCTGTCAACAAAAGCGGAAACAAATGACACTCAAAAACACTCACGAGTAGAGTTGAGCGATACCAGCCGATACTTGAAAATATCGGATCGGAATGGATCGGCCGATCTTAAAAAAAGTATCGGTATCGCCGATTCCGATACCGGGAACCAATGCAAGTCAATGGGGCCAAAATATCGGAATTAAAAAAAACCCTTTCTTTCCTTGTAGGTTAATTCTACATGAAGAAAAACAACTAAGAATAATGTAGAATGTATTGTGGAAGGTGGAGGAGACATTAAAGCCATAGAGGTTTAGCCCAATCAAATGGAATAGCAGGAATTAAACTTTTTTTTTAAAGACGTTAGGAGTTACAAAGATATTGACTATGTTAGCCTCATTTATATTTTGCCAGACATGTATGTCTTCTTCTTCTTTCTTCTTTCTTCTTCTTTCTTATTCTTCTTCCTTTTTTTACCTTCTTCTTATTATTATTCCTTTTTTTACATTCTTCTTCTTCTTCTTCCTTTTTTTACATTCTTCTACTTCCTTTTTTTACATTCTTCTTCTTATTCCTTTTTTTACATTCTTCTTCTTCCTTTTTTTACATTCTTCTACTTCCTTTTTTTACATTCTTCTTCTTCTTCCTTTTCTTACATTCTTCATATTCTTCTTATTCAACAATTATTATTCTACATATTCAACTTCTTCATCTTCTTCCTATTCTTCTTCATCATATTCTTGTTTGTGTCAGGCATTCCTGTAGTTGTTATCTAGAAAAGTTAGAAGTTTACACCTTCCGTTCTGCCTGTCACAAAAGATTTACAACAGGATTTGTCCGCGTTCAGTTTGGCCTGCGGCAGCAGGCCTTTTCCAGGGGCACCACGAGGAGGAACGGACTCACCCCCATACACTGCTTAGTCTTCTTCTGCTTATAAATAAGATAATATCATTTGCTCAGAGTATTAGTCTTATGCTTAATGTTCTTCTGCTTTGTTTTTTTATGCTTCTTTGTCTTCTCTCTCTTGTTGTTCTGCATCTTGGTGGTTGTCTTCCTGTTCTTTGTCCTCTTGAACCAGCTGACTGTACTGGCACCCGGAGGGGCAGCAGAAGGAACAAGAGCCAATGGCACTACCGAGGACCAGCTGACGGTGCTGGAACCCGGTTACTAAGCAGGAGGTACCTGTGCTACAAAGCACTACCAAGGACCAGCAGACGTTGCCGGAACTCGGATACCGAGATGGAGGCACCTAGGCCAAAGGCTCTGACGAGAACCAGCTGACGGTGCTGGAACCCGGAGGGGTAGCATAAGCTGCAAGAGCAAATGGAAATAGCGAGGACCAGCTGACAGTGCTGGCACCCGGAGGGGCAGCAGAAGGAATAAGAGCCAATGGCACAACCGAGGACCAGCTGACGGTGCTGGAACCCGGTTACTAAGCAGGAGGTACCTGTGCTACAAAGCACTACCAAGGACCAGCAGACGTTGCCGGAACTCGGATACCGAGATGGAGGCACCTAGGCCAAAGGCTCTGACGAGAACCAGCTGACGGTGCTGGAACCCGGAGGGGTAGCAGAAGTTACCCCTGAAAAGCAAAGTTGGCATGCCGCAAGCTGGCCGCAGTTACCGAATCACACAGTCCTACAGGGGGTGCTTGTCCTACTGGCACTACGGAACAAGCCTTTCTTACCAGAACCCGCAGTCCACATAGGAAGCACCTAAACTGCTGGCACCCTAGCCTCGGCTAACCCAACCGCAACACGACATGGCAACTTGGGGTGGCAAACTGACATTGACACTTCCCGGAAACAGCAGGCAGGGCTGGAACCAAGCTGGGCAGGAGGGAGTACCCGTGCCAAAGTCAGTTATGAGCAGCAACTGGCGATGTTGGAGCCCAGGACAAGCACTTAGCAGGCTGAGGCCTGATGTGCTGTCAATTGGGAGGCAGCAGGACAGATTGCCATCAAAACAGCAGGGGAACAGCTGACGTTACTGAACCCCACAAACACAGGAGCTAGTGTTTTACTCTGTGAAGAAGGCACTTCCGAGCAACAACTGGCTGTGTTGAAGCCCAGGGACAAGCACGGAGCAGGCTGAGGCTGCATTGAAGAAATTTTAAGATCGGTTGTAGACTTCTACTAATTTTAACCAAGCTCCACTTAGGCCTGTGGCTTCACTGATTTTCGTATTTCCCCTGTCCTCCAACCCCGCCAGTTACAGCTCCGAAGTGGCGTCTGCAAAATCCACACTTGTTCCTGTGTAACAGGTGTTCAGTCCGGTCAGTTAATCCCCTGATGTGTGTCCGGCAATGTCGCCTGCTCTGTCCACATTCCCATAACTAGTTATGGGAATGTGGACAGAGCAGGCGACATTGCCGGACACACATCAGGGGATTAACTGACCGGACAGAACACCTGTTACACAGGAACAAGTGTGGATTTTGCAGACGCCACTTCGGAGCTGTAACTGGCGGGGTTGGAGGACAGGGGAAATACGAGAGACAGTGGAGCCACAGGCCTAATTGGAGCACGGTTAAAAATCAGTAGTGGTACGACTGTGTAGGCAGCAGGAGACTTTGACATCCACACAGCAGGGGATCAGCTGACGTTACTGAACCCCACTGAGACACGGGAGCAAGTGTCTCTTTCCGTGTGGACGGCACTTCCGAGCTACAACTGGCTGTGTTGAAGCCCAGGAAATAGGAGGGTGTAGGCAGAGGCCTACTGTATTTGGAATGTGGTGACAGCAGGAGAGACTGCCATCCACACAGCAGGGGATCAGCTGACGTTACTGAACCCCACTGAGAAACGGGAGCAAGTATCTCTTTCTGTGTGGACGGCACTTCCGAGCTACAACTGGCTGTGTTGAAGCCCAGGAAATAGGAGGGTGTAGGCAGAGGCCTACTGTATTTGGAATGAGGTGACAGCAGGAGAGACTGCCATCCACACAGCAGGGGATCAGCTGACGTTACTGAACCCCACTGAGACACGGGAGCAAGTATCTCTTTCCGTGTGGACGGCACTTCCGAGCTACAACTGGCTGTGTTGAAGCCCAGGAAATAGGAGGGTGTAGGCACAGGCCTACTGTATTTGGAATGAGGTGACAGCAGGAGAGACTGCCATCCACACAGCAGGGGATCAGCTGACGTTACTGAACCCCACTGAGACACGGGAGCAAGTATCTCTTTCCGTGTGGACGGCACTTCCGAGCTACAACTGGCTGTGTTGAAGCCCAGGAAATAGGAGGGTGTAGGCACAGGCCTACTGTATTTGGAATGAGGTGACAGCAGGAGAGACTGCCATCCACACAGCAGGGGATCAGCTGACGTTACTGAACCCCACTGAGACACGGGAGCAAGTATCTCTTTCCGTGTGGACGGCACTTCCGAGCCACAACTGGCTGTGTTGAAGCCCAGGAAATAGGAGGGTGTAGGCAGAGGCCTACTGTATTTGGAATGAGGTGACAGCAGGAGAGACTGCCATCCACACAGCAGGGGATCAGCTGACGTTACTGAACCCCACTGAGACACGGGAGCAAGTGTCTCTTTCCGTGTGGACGGCACTTCCGAGCTACAACTGGCTGTGTTGAAGCCCAGGAAATAGGAGGGTGTAGGCAGAGGCCTACTGTATTTGGAATGAGGTGACAGCAGGAGAGACTGCCATCCACACAGCAGGGGATCAGCTGACGTTACTGAACCCCACTGAGACACGGGAGCAAGTATCTCTTTCCGTGTGGACGGCACTTCCGAGCTACAACTGGCTGTGTTGAAGCCCAGGAAATAGGAGGGTGTAGGCACAGGCCTACTGTATTTGGAATGAGGTGACAGCAGGAGAGACTGCCATCCACACAGCAGGGGATCAGCTGACGTTACCGAACCCCACTGAGACACGGGAGCAAGTATCTCTTTCCGTGTGGACGGCACTTCCGAGCTACAACTGGCTGTGTTGAAGCCCAGGAAATAGGAGGGTGTAGGCACAGGCCTACTGTATTTGGAATGAGGTGACAGCAGGAGAGACTGCCATCCACACAGCAGGGGATCAGCTGACGTTACTGAACCCCACTGAGACACGGGAGCAAGTATCTCTTTCCGTGTGGACGGCACTTCCGAGCTACAACTGGCTGTGTTGAAGCCCAGGAAATAGGAGGGTGTAGGCACAGGCCTACTGTATTTGGAATGAGGTGACAGCAGGAGAGACTGCCATCCACACAGCAGGGGATCAGCTGACGTTACTGAACCCCACTGAGACAAGGGAGCAAGTGTCTCTTTCCGTGTGGACGGCACTTCCGAGCTACAACTGGCTGTGTTGAAGCCCAGGAAATAGGAGGGTGTAGGCAGAGGCCTACTGTATTTGGAATGAGGTGACAGCAGGAGAGACTGCCATCCACACAGCAGGGGATCAGTTGACGTTACTGAACCCCACTGAGACACGGGAGCATGTATCTCTTTCCGTGTGGACGGCACTTCCGAGCTACAACTGGCTGTGTTGAAGCCCAGGAAATAGGAGGGTGTAGGCACAGGCCTACTGTATTTGGAATGAGGTGACAGCAGGAGAGACTGCCATCCACACAGCAGGGGATCAGCTGACGTTACTGAACCCCACTGAGACACGGGAGCAAGTATCTCTTTCCGTGTGGACGGCACTTCCGAGCTACAACTGGCTGTGTTGAAGGCCAGGAAATAGGAGGGTGTAGGCAGAGGCCTACTGTATTTGGAATGAGGTGACAGCAGGAGAGACTGCCATCTCCACAGCAGGGGAACAGCTGGCAGTGCTGAACCCCACTAACACTTGAACGAATGTGTTTGGCTCTGTGGAGATGACACTTCTGAACACCAACTGACGCTGTTGGAGCCCAGGATTAGGCGAGGAGCAGGCTGGGGCCTGTTCCTTTTGGCAGGTGAAGGCAGCAGGAGACTTGCCATCTCCACAGCAGGGGAACAGCTGGCAGTGCTGAACCCCACTAACACTTGAACGAATGTGTTTGGCTCTGTGGAGATGACACTTCTGAACACCAACTGACGCTGTTGGAGCCCAGGATTAGGCGAGGAGCAGGCTGGGGCCTGTTGCTTTTGGCAGGTGAAGGCAGCAGGAGACTTGCCATCTCCACAGCAGGGGAACAGCTGGCAGTGCTGAAACCCACTAACACTCGAACGAATTTGTTTGGCTCTGTGGAGATGTCACTTCTGAACACCAACTGACGCTGTTGGAGCGCAGGATTAGGCGTGGAGCAGGCTGGGGCCTACTGGATTTTGGCAGGTGTAGGCAGCAGGAGACTTGCCATCTCCACAGCAGGGGAACAGCTGGCAGTGCTGAAACCCACTAACACTCGAACGAATGTGTTTGGCTCTGTGGAGACGACACTTCTGAACACCAACTGACGCTGTTGGAGCCCAGGATTAGGCGTGGAGCAGGCTGGGGCCTACTGGATTTTGGCAGGTGTAGGCAGCAGGAGACTTGCCATCTCCACAGCAGGGGAACAGCTGGCAGTGCTGAAACCCACTAACACTCGAACGAATGTGTTTGGCTCTGTGGAGACGACACTTCTGAACACCAACTGACGCTGTTGGAGCCCAGGATTAGGCGAGGAGCAGGCTGGGGCCTGTTGCTTTTGGCAGGTGAAGGCAGCAGGAGACTTGCCATCTCCACAGCAGGGGAACAGCTGGCAGTGCTGAACCCCACTAACACTCGAACGAATGTGTTTGGCTCTGTGGAGATGACACTTCTGAACACCAACTGACGCTGTTGGAGCCCAGGATTAGGCGAGGAGCAGGCTGGGGCCTGTTGCTTTTGGCAGGTGAAGGCAGCAGGAGACTTGCCATCTCCACAGCAGGGGAACAGCTGGCAGTGCTGAAACCCACTAACACTCGAACGAATTTGTTTGGCTCTGTGGAGATGTCACTTCTGAACACCAACTGACGCTGTTGGAGCCCAGGATTAGGCGTGGAGCAGGCTGGGGCCTACTGGATTTTGGCAGGTGTAGGCAGCAGGAGACTTGCCATCTCCACAGCAGGGGAACAGCTGGCAGTGCTGAAACCCACTAACACTCGAACGAATGTGTTTGGCTCTGTGGAGATGTCACTTCTGAACACCAACTGACGCTGTTGGAGCCCAGGATTAGGCGTGGAGCAGGCTGGGGCCTACTGGATTTTGGCAGGTGTAGGCAGCAGGAGACTTGCCATCTCCACAGCAGGGGAACAGCTGGCAGTGCTGAAACCCACTAACACTCGAACGAATGTGTTTGGCTCTGTGGAGACGACACTTCTGAACACCAACTGACGCTGTTGGAGCCCAGGATTAGGCGAGGAGCAGGCTGGGGCCTGTTGCTTTTGGCAGGTGAAGGCAGCAGGAGACTTGCCATCTCCACAGCAGGGAAACAGCTGGCAGTGCTGAACCCCACTAACACTTGAACGAATGTGTTTGGCTCTGTGGAGACGACACTTCTGAACACCAACTGACACTGTTGGAGCCCAGGATTACGCATGCCGCATGCAGAGGCCAATGGGCAGAAGTTTTTATGGAGGTTGTTGACTACTACTGATTCTAACCATGCTCCACTTAGGCCTCTGGCTCCACTGTCTCTACTATTTACCCTGGCCTCCAACCCCGCCAGCTACATCTCTGAAGTGGCGTCAGCACAATCTACACTTGTTCATGTGTTACTGGTGCTCAGTCCCGTCAGTTGATCCCCTGATGTTTGTCCGGCAAGTTCGCCAGCTCTGTCCTCATTCCCACTACTGGTTATGGGAATGTGGACAGAGCAGGAGACCTTGCCGGACACACATCAGGGGATAAACTGATGGGACTGAGCCACAGGAACACAGGAACAAATGTAGATTGTGCTGATGCCACTTCAGAGATGTAGATGGCGGGGTTGGAGGTCAGGGGAAATAGTAGAGACAGTGGAGCCAGAGACCTAAGTTGGGCACGGTTAAAAATCAGTAGTGGTTTGAATGTTGATGGAGCTGGTGACTTTGCCGTCCACACAGCAGGGGATCAGCTGGCGTTACTGAACCCCACTAACACAG
This sequence comes from Dendrobates tinctorius, assembly GCF_039654945.1. NCBI lineage: Eukaryota > Metazoa > Chordata > Amphibia > Anura > Dendrobatidae > Dendrobates > Dendrobates tinctorius. Next base: position 13,589,236 of record NW_027361717.1, on the reverse strand, counting down.
GAGCTAGTGTGTTTCTCTGTGCAGACGACACATCTGAGCGACAACTGGCTGTGTTGAAGCACAGGGATTATAGTTCAGGTGGTAGAAAAATGAACACACCAGCAGACCTGGATACAGTTGCCAACCACTAATTTAGTCTGTAAGAGGAATGGCAAAGTCTTTGGAGATCCAGGCCTTGTTCATTTTCAGAAAAGTCAGCCGGTCAACATTATCGGAAGATAGTCGCGTTAGTACACCACCTGCGGCACTAAAGACACGTTCCGATAATACACTGGCAGCAGGGCAAGCCAGCACCTCCAATGCATACTGGCTAAGCTCTGGCCATGTATTCAGCTTAGAGACCCAAAACTTGAAGGGGGAAGAGCCATCTGGGAGTACAGCGACAGGGCAAGACATGTAGTCTGACACCATCTGACGGAAGCGTTGCCTCCTGCTGACTCGAGGCGTCGCTGATGGTGTAGACAATTGTGGTGGACACACAAAACTTTGCCACATTTGGGCCATAGTGGTCTTGCCTTGTGCTGCGGCGCTGCCTCTGCTCCCTCTTTGTGCAGAGTTTCCTCCACTGCCTCGACGCACAGAGCTGCTTTGTAAAGCACTAGCAACAATGCTGTCGGGTGGAATGGAAAACATTATGGACTGCACCAGTGACTCTTCGTACTCCCGCAGTTTACGCTCCCGGTTCAACGTTGGTATGAGCCTTTGTACGCTGTCCCGGTAGCGAGGATCTAGGAGGGTGTACACCCAATAATCAGCCGAGACGAGAATGTGGGCGATGCGGCGGTCGTTTCTCAGGCACTGCAGCATGAAATCAACCATGTGCTGCAGACTCCCAACTGCCAAAGAACCGCTGTCCCCTGTTTGAGGCTTGACCTCGGCCTGCTCTGCATCACCCCACCCTCGCTGTACATACTGAGTAGAGGTTTGTGTACCTCCCTCCTCTGGAGAGATGTCTTCCTCCTCCATCGACTCCTCCTCATCCTCCTCACAAAGTGTCCCCTGCCTAGGCCTTTGTGAGGAAACACGTAGCGCAGACTGTCTAGAAGCAGATGGCATTTGGGACTCCTCATCCTCCACCTCTTCCGAAACCTCATCCCTTAGTGCTTGCAGTGTTTGTTGAAGCAGGCAGATAAATGCTGACTAGTGCATCATCTGCACTCGCCATCCGCGTGGATTCATCGAAGGCACGCAAAACGAGGCAGATGTCCTTCATAGAGGCCCACTCAATGGTGCTGAAGTGTGAACGGCGCACAGTGCGACTTGTTTGCGCCTGATGCAGCTGGTACTCCATGACTGCTGCCTGCTGCTCACACAACCGCTCCAACATATGTAACGTTGAATTCCACCGGGTGGGTAGGTCACATATGATGCGATGTTCCGGAAGGCCAAATCGTCGCTGCAGAGCAGCGAGGCGCGATCTTGCCGTGCTGGAACGTCGCAAGTGAGCGCACTCTATGCGGACCTTGTGCAACAGTGCTTCAAGATCCGGATAGTCCCTCAGAAAGCTCTGCACGACCAAGTTAAGCACATGTGCCAGACATGGGATGTGTGTGAGGTTGCCTAGGCCAAGAGCTGCCACCAGATTTCGGCCATTGTCACACACTACCAAGCCCGGCTGGAGATTCGCTGGCCCAAACCACACATCGCTCTCCAGCTTGATAGCATTCCAGAGCTCCTGCGCTGTGTGGCTTCGATTCCCCAAAGAAATTAATTTGAGTACAGCCTGTTGACGTTTGGCCACGGCTGTGCTCATATCGGTCGTAACAGGCTCCTGCTCTGCTGTTTCTGAGGAACTTGAGTAGGAGGAGGAGTCTATGTGTACAGACTGGAGTCCTGCAATCCGTGGCGTTGGAAGAACACGTACAGCGCCACTCTCCAGATCTGTACCCGGCTCCACAACATTGACCCAGTGGGCAGTGAGGGAAAGGTATCGTCCCTGTCCATGGTTACTGGTCCACGCATCGGTGGTCAGGTGGACCTTGCTACTAACGGCGTTTAGTAGCGCATGTTTTATTTTGCCCTCAACATGTTTCTGCAGGGCAGGGACGGCTCGCCTGCTGAAATAAAAGCGGCTGGGCACGTTGTATTGGGGGACTGCCAATGCCATTAAGTCCCGGAAGGTGTCAGTGTCCACCAGCCTGAATGACAGCATTTCAACTGCCAGAAGTTTGGCAATGCCAGCATTCAGAGACTGTGCTCGGGGATGGTTTGCCGAGTAAGGGCGCCTTTTATCCCATGCCTGTGCTACCGATGGCTGTGATGGATGGGAACGTGATGCTATGGGTGGAATCTGACAGGGTCTCCGGACAACAGTGGCAGAGGTTCTTCCTTGGCGATCCTGTGAGGAAGCCGAACCAGCAGTGTGTGAGCTGGAGGAAGAGGCCCCAACACGAACTGAAGAGGTGGTAGGTGGTGCTGTACGTTGGCCTACGTCTTCAGGGTGTCTCTGCAACTCCAACTCGTGCTTGGTGCGCACATGTTTCCACATATTTGTGGTATTGAGGTTGCTGACATTTCTCCCTCTTTTGACTATCTGATGACACAGCTTGCATTTGACAAAGCAAATGTCATCTGCAACTGTGTCAAAAAAGGACCACGCACTGCAACTCTTGGGAGCGCCCGGTTTGCCTTTGGAATGAGGAATGCTCCTAACGGGTGCCGAAGTGGAGGGTACAGGCAACCAAGTCTTCCCCCTCCCTCTGCCTCCTGTTTTGGCCGGTAGGGGAATCTCTTCCTCCGAGCTGCTCCCACCACCTTCCTGTTCCTCACGCCATGATGAGTCAAGGACCTCATCATCTTCCCTCCCCTCTTCAAACAGCTGCTTCTCCGGGGTTGTCTCGCCAGCACCATACGCACCAGAAAGTGGCAACTGAGTCTCGTCATCATCTGATGTGTACTGAGGTGTGCTGACCATAGGCACTGGCCCACTCGCCTCTTCAGATTCAGAGGGACAAAGAAGTTGCGCATCACTGCATACTCCCTCTTCTTCACATTCAGGAATGCTGCTTGGCTGGCCCCCTCTTTCCAAGCCAACAGATTCCGAGAACAGAAGTAGAGACTGTGATGGCTCCTGTCCATGTCTCTCTGACTGCCTGGGCACTTTGGCAGGTGAAGAGACAGATGGTTGCTCTTCGGTGCTCTGATCCTGAGAGGATGCGGAAGTAATTGAAGTCGATGCGTTAGCTGCCATCCATCCGACAACGGCTTCAATTTGTTCCTCCCGCAGCAGTGGGGTACGTTGAGGTCCTACAAAGCTGAGCATAAAGGACTGTTGCCTGCTAAAACTGGGGGATGCTGATCCACTGGTGCCCGCAGCAGGCCCAGAATCCCCACGTCCTCTACCTGCAGAATCCCCACGTCCTCTCCCTGCAGAATCCCCACGTCCTCTCCCTGCTGAAACTCCACGCCCACGCCCACGCGCCTTACTCCCTGCCTTCTTCATCTTGCCAGACTGCTTAAGATAGGCAGAAAAGTACAAAGGGGGGCCTTAGTGTGCTTATTCCTGAACAGCTGGTTACAGGTACAAGAAACACTAATTTTATGAAGTGTGTGTGTGTGTGGACTACACTTTAATAGGAGCTGATGTGGCCTACACAAGTTCCAAATGTAGTGTTTGGTGAACTTTTTTTGTGGTTTCTTTGTTGGAAACAAACTCAAAGTATGTGAACAAAGAATTGAAACTGATAGTATCACCAACTTTTTGGAGCTATTACAATGCAGGCAGGTAACCTACAATGCAAAAGATGAGGCTCCAAAAAAATTGGGTAATACTAATCTGGCTGCGCCGGCAGGGCACAAGCCAGAAAAAAAGGCTCCTCTATCTACTCATATATAGTGTTTGCAACCAACCAATGTTGATGGATACGGATGGATGCACACTAATAGGAGAAGAAAAAATGAGCTGCACTCAAAGACAAACATGTGTGAGGCAGTGACGCACGTTGAGCGTCCTACAACCAGACGTAGCTGCAGGACACTCTACTCAGCGTGAGCTGCACTCACACACAGTCAGAGACCTCTCAGACAGCCGTCAACAGTGCAGCTAAGTGGGCACTGGCACGGACAGGCTGCAGAAAGGCTCCGCTGTGTACTCCTATATAGTGTTTGCAACCACCGTAGATGGAGACTGATGGATGCACACTAATAGAAGAAAAAATGAGCTGCACTCAAATAAAAATATGTGTGAGGCACTGACGCACGCTGAGCGTCCTACAGCCAGACGTAGCTGCAGGACACACTACTCAGCGTGAGCTGCACTCACACACAGTCAGAGACCTCTCTGACAGCCGTGAACAGTGCAGCAAAGTGGACACTAGCACTGAAAGGCTGCAGAAAGGCTCCGCTGTCTACTACTAGTGTTTGCAACCAACGTATATGGATACGGATGGAAGCACACTAGATTGAAATTATGTAAAAAATGCAGCTCAAAAAATAAAAGATGTATGAGGCAGCAGTGATCACACTGGGTGGCCTACAGCCTGACGTGGCTGCAGGACCCACTCCACAGCGTGAGCTGCACTCACACAGCCCTTGCAGACAGCTGTGAACACTGCTGCTAGGGCAAAGAAGGCTACAGTGGTGGTTTATGTAGCCTGGGTAAAGCACTAGATGTTTGGTGGAATCGCTATTTCTAACTGTCCCTCACAGTCTTCTACAGCAGCCTGTCCCTAACTGAATTCACAGCAGAGTGACCAGAAATGGTGGCTGCGGTGGCTTTTATAGTGCATCATGACATCATTTCGGCAGCCAATCACAGCCATGCCAATAGTTAACATGCCTACATGCCTAACAGGATGTGCCCACACTTCGGAGGATTCCCATTGGCTTAATCAAAGCAAGCAGGCTCATAGCATGATGGGAACTTCCGATTCCGATTCCGGAATCCGATATGACAAAAGTATCGGAAGTCAGTATCGGAATTCCGATACCGCTAATATCAGCCGATACCCGATACTTGCGGTATCGGAATGCTCAACACTACTCACGAGCAACAAGCAGTGCGTCTGGAAAGAAAAGAAGAGTGGTAGTTGTGGGCGACTCACTACTAAGAGGCACGGAGGCAACTATCTGCAGGCCGGACATAACCGCACGAGAAGTATGCTGCTCCCAGGAGCAAAAATTAAGGATGTGGCCAACAGGATACCAACTATCCTCAAATCCAAGGATGACTACCCTTTCCTACTGATACATGTAGGCACAAACGACACGGCAAGAAATGACCTACCAACTATCTGCGAAGGCTATGAAATTCTGGGGAAGAAAATAAAGGAACGGAACATACAGGTTGTTTTCTCATCAATCCTCCCAGTCGATGGCCATGGCATCAGAAGATGGAATAGGATATTAGAGGTGAACAACTGGCTACGACAGTGGTGCAGGCAGCAAGGATTTGGATTCTTGGACCATGGCGTGAATTACCTCTATGATGGACTTCTCGCAAGAGATGGGATACACCTCACAAAACCTGGGAAACACACTTTCGCCAGAAGACTTGCCACACTCATCAGGAGGGCTTTAAACTAGAAGAAGAGGGGATGGGAGGAAAAACAGCAGACAAGAACATGCAGCAGAAGGACAAACTAATCAAGGATACTAGATGTGGTAAATACGACACAAGACAGGGTACTCAGAAGGACATGGTTAGACGACAGCTATGACTGGGCGGTTAACTTGCAAGGATATGATTTGTTTAGGAGGGATCATAAAAAAAGGAAAGTGGGTGGAGTCTGTCTATTTATAAAGTCCACTTTAAAGCCCACACTAAGAGAAGATATACAAGAGGGTAGGTAGCTGGCTTAGTGATAGAAAAAAAGAGTGGTTATTAATGGTGCATACTCAGATTGGGCCAGGGTTACTAGTGGGGTACCAAAGGGTTCTGTATTGGGCCCCCTACTATTTAATATGTTTATTAATGATCTAGTGGATGGCTTACACAGTAAAATATCAGTATTTGCCGATGATACAAAACTATGTAAGGTAGTTAACACAAAGGAGGACAGTTTGCAACTACAGACAGATTTGAATATATTGGAGAATTGGGCTGAAAAATGGCAAATGAGGTTTAACACAGATAAGTGTAAGGTTATGCACATGGCAAGGAGAAACAGATGCTACAATTACTTACTAAATGGGAAACTGCTGGGGAAATCAGACATGGAAAAAGACTTAGGCATCTTAGTCAATAAGAAGCTAAATTGGAGTGCCCAGTGTCAGGCAGCTGCCACCAAAGCAAATATGGTCATGGGATGCATTAGAAGAGGTCTGGGGACATGAGATGAAAACATAATTCTCCCTCTGTACAAATCACTCGTCAGACCACACTTGGAGTACTGTGTGCAATTTTGGACGCCGGTGCTCAAGAAAGACATTACTGAACTTGAAAGGGTTCAATGGCGGGCTACTAAAATGATAAATGGAGTTGGTTCACTACAATACCCAGAAAGGTTATCAAAACTAGGTCTATTTACTCTAGAAAAGAGAAGACTTAGGGGAGACTTAATATATATGTACAAGTATATCAGAGGGCAATACAGAGATCTCTCCAATGAACTGTTTGTACCAAGGACTGTGACAAGAAAAAGGGGGCATTCTCTTAGTTTGGAGGAAAGACAATTTCTGCACCAGCATAGAAGAGCGTTCTTCACGGTAATAGCAGTGAGGCTCTGGAATTCTCTGGAATTCTCTGGAATTCTCTTCCTGAGGAAGTGGTGATGACCAACTCACTGATTGAATTTAAGAAAGGAATGGATGCTTTTCTTGTGAGTAACAGTATAGAAGGTTACGAATAACATAATATTATAGGTAGATGGTTGACCCAGCTTAGGGGAAGGAATTTTTTTCCCTATGGAGAAAATTGGCTTCTACACTGTGGGTTTTTTGCCTTCCCCAGGATCAACAATGCAGAACAGCTGCACTAAAATTTAGCTGAAGTAGATGGACATAAGGTCTTCCTTCAGCCTTCAAAACTATGTTACTATGTAGAAGGCCATTGTGGAAAACATGTTGAAAAAAAATCACATCAGACAATACTAATGGCAGGGGGCAAGCTTCCTTGCCCAAGGAGGAGATGCCAGCGAGATACACACCAGGTACTGTAGAGGCAGAGGTACACTGTCAAAGGCGTGGGCCAATTTTATGACACCCTCCCAGCATTCATGCCCTTATCACCAGGTAATTTTGATATGGAGTAAAAAAGTATTAAACAATGGTCAAGCAATACCTGACCAATCAAACCAGTGTACTCCCTAATTCCTCTGCAGCGTTCAGCTATTGGGTCTCAAAACTGGACACCTGGCATGAGCTGTCCCTCTTTGCCTTGGAAGTGTTGAGCTGCCTTGCAGCTAGTGTTTTGTCTGAGCAGGTTTTTAGTGCTGCTGGGAAGTCATAACAGACAAGCGCTTTCACCTGTCAACAGAGAATGCAGACAGGCTCACGCTCATAAAAATGAACAAAGCCTGGATTATCCCACAATTTTCCACACCACTACATGACAGTAGCACATAAAGTGGTTTTCATAGTCAATATTTTGTTGTTTCCTGCCTATGGATGACCCTCATAATTGGTGTCTGGTTTTGCATTTTCTGAAAAGCCTTTATGAGTGTATAAGTACATAAAGCACACTTTCAAAATATTTACATTCAAAACATTTTTATGGTTTCAACGGCTCATCCATACAGTTTTACATGTTTATTGTTGCATTACAGTGGTATGTAAAATTTACAAAAAGTGCAGAAAGAAATTCTATATTACATTACTCATCCATATAGTTTTAGGTGCTTTCTGTCACATTTTTGGTGGTATATAACACTACAAAAAAAAGAATTTAAAAATGTGCTTGTTTATTTACATTTCTTACCCATGCACTATTATGTGTTCTGGTGTACACTTTTGTGACATACAACACTCAAAAAAATATTTTTAAAAATACGATACGATACACTTTACTGATCCTGAGAGAAATTATGGTATCACAGCAGCGTTGCAACAGCATTACAAACAATTCATTACCAACAGCTTTATATAGAGTAATTACTAGACACAGGTTTTTGAAATTTGTTTTCTGCTAATTAACTCATTCCTGAGGGAGGTGTTGGAGGTGTTTAGTATTACATGAAGGTGGAAGAAGAGAGAAGGGAGAAAAAGAACTGCAGGCGTGACAGGAGGGAAGGGAAGCTTGTGTCTGTGCAGCTATGGATGTAGCAGGGCTCAGAATATGAATGGAAAGTTCTAGAAGGGTACTTTGAAGGAAAGCATAATTGTAGTATCATTACAGTCTCTCGAGCCATTGGTGGTTCCCAGTAGACCTCCATTATCAATGGATTTCATCAATGCTCTACCAGTATATTTAGGTTATATAGTTATTTTGGTGGTGGTGGTGGACAGTTTCAGCAAGTTGTCTCATTTCCTTGCGCTATCTACTTTACCAAATGCCAAGACTTTGGAGCGAATTTTCCTCAATGAAATCATAAAATTACATGGAATTTCTACTGATATTGTTTCTGATTGGTGGGGTGCAATTTATTTCCAAATTTTGAAGCAATCGTTTGGGAATCCATTTGTCATTTTCCTCAGCCTTTCATCCACAGTATAATGTAGAAACTGAACATGTTCACCAGAATATCTAGCCGTGTCTTGGGTGTTTTGTGTCTGAGAGCCAGAGGCATTGGGTTACATACTTACTAGTAGACTCATGACAGCGGTTATTCATCGCAAAGTCAACTATAGGTAAGTCTCCGTTTTTCAGGGATTCCGCTATTTCATCCCCAGATCAACTCTTTTAATAGGAATCATTCTTCAGGAATACCTGAAAAATGGTTTTCATACTTCACATACTTCTGTGTGGCAAGGGGTTATTCATAATTTAAAGAAGATTGGGTCCAAATACAGTGAAGAGCAAAAGGGTAATAATGTTTTGAACTTTTGACTTTCAGGCTCCATATCTCATTATCCACCAATGGTATTGCTGTAAATATCATCATATCCGCTGTAATCATACTAACCCAAAGAATAAAGTTGCCTTTTCAATTTTACCACACGCATAATGGCAAAAATAATCCTGAATTGCTGGTTTTTATTCCTTCTGCCTCTGAAAAATCAGAATAGAAAACGATCAAAAATGACATGTGACCAAAAATAGCTCCAATAAAAAGGTCAAGTGGTCCCGCAAAAAACAGGCCCCCACATGACTCTCTCCGAAACAAGGAAAAATTATAGCTATCAAAATATGGTGATAAACTTGATTTTGCAATACAAAGTGCCTGTATATAAATGTGGTATCACTGTAATTGCACCGACCCAAAGAATAAAGTCATCTAATTACTTATATTGCAGAAGGAACAGCATAAAAAATAAAAAATAAATAAAACCAACTCTTCACTTGCTGTTGATTTGTTAATTCTGCCTTTCAAAGAACGCAGAAAAGCATGGTTCATATTTATCCTGCGCTGTGCTCTGAGCGCTTTCACTGGGGTTTCCATGTTATTCTCTGAAACACGTGATTCAAATGTAGCCCACGGTAGAAGATTCCCTATAATGAGGGAAATGGAGACATTGTGGACTCTTTCTGGCCTATGATCCAGCGGTGTCTCTTTCTAGGCATGCATAAAAGCGCGGTTCAGCACAGTTTTGTGCACTTGTGAAAAGAAGGTAAATGCTGAACAGAGACCAGATAATAATAATCTTTATTTTTATAATAAAGCGCTAATGTATGCTGCAGTGCTTCACAGTTTGCACACATTATCATCGCTGTCCCTGATGGGGCTCTCAATCTAAATTCCCTATCAGTATGTCTTTGGAGTGTGGGAGGAAACTGGAGAATCCGGAGGAAACCCACGCAATCATGGGGAGAACATACAAACTCCTTGCAGATGTTGTCCTTGGTGGGATTTGAACACGACTCCAGCGCTGCAAGGCTGCAGTGGTAACCACTGAATCACTGTGCTACCCCCAGATGGAGTACAGGGTAACTCTGCTGCCTCGTTATAGTGAATGTGTTACCTCTGGGGTTTCATCTGAATCATGTCATTTGGAGATTTAGATGGAAAGCCTGATATCAGCCTGATATCAGTGCTCAACGTAGAGCGCAGGATAACTGTAATCTCAAATGTTATGTAAAATGTTTCCAATAAAAGCTTCAACTCAATATATAAAAAAGTAAGTACCCACTCAGGTACATCATCTATTATTGGAATTATACATTATTGGTAGTACAATTTCTCTGGAAAAGCTAAATGGCTCCTCGTCCTCCTAAAAACTTTAGCAAATTCTACCCTCCAAAATCCAAATGCCTCCCCTTCCTTCTAAGCCCCAGCGTGCCTAAACCACATTTAGTGTCCCTATGTTTGCCATTTTTGTAGCAATGAGAGACTAATTTACAGGTGTGTTTCTCCAGAAGCATGAGCTGGGCACTACCACATACTGGCTCTGCAATGGCTGTTTGCAATTTTCACTCAGCAATATTCACTGATGCTTGTTTCTGAAAAACACCCATGGAGTTAAAATCATCACTACCCATGTATATAATTTCTCAAAAGGGTATAATTTCCAAAATGTGGTGACTTGAGGGGGATTCTGCTTTTCTAGCTCTAATGAGCTCTGTGTATGGATTCCTCAAACTATTGTAGGAAAATCTGCGCTCCAGTAAGCAAATAGTGCTCTGTCCCACCTGAGTATTGCTAAGCAGTGCTGTACAGCCACATATAAGGTATTTCTACATTCATCAGAAATTGTGGGCCAAATTTTGGCATCACTTTTACCCATTTCCCAATGTGAAAATGTAAAATATGGGGCTAAAACTAAATGTTGTAATGATTTTTCTTCATTTCTAATGGTATAACATTCTGTTACACACCTGTGGTGTCAATATGAATTAATTGCTGTAGTTTGTAAAATGGGGTCACTTGTGGGGGGTTCTGTTATTATGGTACCTCAGGAGTCTCTAACAATGTGACATGACACTCTCAAACTAGTTGTCACAATTCATTTTTGGATTTGTGACAGCTCTGGTACTACTATAATTTAATTGTTGCTTTTTTCCTTTTGGACCAGCAAGGGTTAATGTCAGTTTCCTTGCTGGCAGCTGCTTTGCTGCTGGTCAGCTGATGTGGGTAGTGACCACATCCACCATCCTTTAAACAATCACATGACACATCAACTGACTGTTGCTAATAGATTTATTCTATGAAGACAAATAGAGGAAAAGGGATGAGGGAAGTGAGCTCACCATATCGTGATGCATCTTGTCAGGTATGTAAAGTTCACATGGATGAGCCGTTCCAGTTCAAGACTCAAGCAGCCAAAAAAAGGGAGAAAACGGCGTCTCCAGTGAGGAATAGGCACAAAGGCAGTAATAAAAATGAAAAAATTTAGCTTTTAAATAATCCATTAAAAACTCTACAGCCGAAGTAGATAATCAACAGACAATACACATGTGACAAACTGATGGTGTAAGAAACCATAAATAAGGCTCTTTGCTGAAACGCGTCAGATTGTCACATGTGAATTGTCTTTTGGTTAAGTACCTTGGCTGTATCTTTTTAATGGATTAATTAAAAGCTAAGTTATTCATTTTTATTACTGCCTTTGTTCCTATTCATCACTGTAGACCCCGTTTTCTTCCTTTGTTTTTTTTCTACGAAGCTCAGCCTAGGAGTTTGTCGCTCTCTTGTGCCAGCAGTGTATCTGCTGCTTCTCTGGAGTTCAGGTTCCTGGTTCTTTCTCCTCTGGTGCTTGGAGCTTGACAGCAGAGTCTGAAGCTGAGTATCATTTTCCCTTTTCTTGTCTGTCTCGTGCTTGTCAATTCCATTGTGTTGATACCAGTGGTGAGGCTAGCATCCATGCCAGCCAGTGCACTAGCCAGGGTATAGTGAGGTGACAGCTAGGGACAAGGCAGGTGATGATGGTGGGGGGAAGGAACCGCATTGGGCGTTAGGGTATCTTAAGGATAGGCACAGTTCATTGTTACGAAGTGCCCTGTCCCTCACTCCCTACTGTTAGGGCCTTCCTCTCCCTTTTTCTATCCCTTTGTGTGTGCATGTTGTGTGGTCCGCCGGACTTACCCATGCCGAGCGTGACACCAGTTCAGCGAATTGTGAACTCCAATATGGCGCTTCTTCCCTTCTGAGCTTTGCACTGCACCTCAAAAGAAGTTTTCGATCACATAAGGGGTATCGGCGTACTCAGGAAATGTTGCACAACAAATTTTGGAGACATTATCTCCTGTGAATCCTTGTGAAAATGCTAAAAAAATTAAGGCTAAGACAACATTTTTGTGGGAAAAATATATATTTTTTAATTTTAACAGAACAATGTTGTAAAATTCTGTGAAGCACCTGTGGTCACAAGGTGCTCACCACTTGTCTAGATAAATTTTTTGAAGGGTCTAATTTCTAAAATTGGGTCATTTGTTTAGGCACCACAGGGGCTCTCCAAAAGTAACATGACACCCGCATACCATTCCATCAAAATTTGCTTTCTCAGACGTCACTCCTTTCTTCCCGAGCCCTGCCGTGTTCCAAAACAGTAATTTTCTCCCACATATGGGGTATCTGTGTACTCAGGAGAAATTACACAACAATTTTTGGGTTTAATTTTCTCCTGCTACCCTTGTGAAAATAAAAAAATTGGTGCTAAATCATTTTTGTGGGAAAAATGTGATTTTTTTATTTTCACGGCTTCTGTGAAGCAATTGGGAGTCGAAGGTGATCACAACACATCTGGATACATTCCTTTAGGGATCTAGTTTTAAAAATGTGTTCAATAGTAGGGGGATTCCACTGTTTAGACACATCAGGAGCTTTCCAAATGTGACATGGCGTACGCTAGTGATTCCAAACAATTTTGACCTCCAAAAGTCAAATGGCGCTCCTTCCCTTCCTAGCCCTGATGTCCACCCAAATAGTTTTCCTCCATGTATTGGGTATCAGTGTACTCAGAAGAAATTGCACAACAAACATTCGGGTCCCTTTTCTCTTGTTATCTTTGCAAAAAGTAAAAGAAATTAGTTTAACCCCTTTCTGCCATCAGACGTACTATCCCATCCATGTGCCCTGGGACTTAATTCCCAGGGACGGGATAGTACGTCATAACGATCAGCGGCGCCCACGTGGTGAGCGCCGCTGATCGCGGCCGGGTGTCAGCTGATTGGGGGGCCCCCCAATTGGGGGGCAATGTGCAGCGCTGCTGCGGGGGGCTCTTTCCCTACAGGCCCCCGGATCCAAGATGGCGACGGGGGCCTGTAGGGAGCTGACTTCCTCACTGCCTGCAAAGCGCAGGCATGAGGAAGTCTGCAGAACTGCCTGTGACAGATTGCTGATCTGTCACAGTGATCTGTGATGTGACAGATCAGCGATCTGTCACAGGACAGTGATGTCCCACCTGGGACTATGTAATAAAGTTAAAAAAAAAAAAAAAGTGTAAAAATAATTTTAAAAAATCGCTAAATAAATTAGTAAAAAAAAAAAAATATTCCCCAATAAATTCATTTTTTGAAAATAAAAGAAATAAACAATAAAAGTACACATATTTGGTATTGCCATGTCCGTAACTACCCGCCCTATAAAACTGTCCCATTAGTTAACTCCTTTAACGAACCTCTTAAAAATAAAAATAAAAAACGAAGCAAAAAATAATGATTTATTATCATACCACCGAACAAAAAGTGCAATAACGCGCGATCAAAAAGACGCATATAAATATCCATGATACCGCTGAAAACATCAGCTTGTCCTGCAAAAAACGAGCTGCCACACAGCATCATCCGCAAAAAAATTAAAAAGTTATAGCTCGCAGAATAAAGCGATGCAAAAATAATTATTTTTTATATAAAATAGTTTTCATTGCATAAAACCGACAAAACATAAAAAAAGACCTAAATGAGGTATGTCTGTAAGCGTACTGACCCGAAGAAAAAAACCACTTTATCAATTTTACCACATGCGGAATGGTGTAAACGCACCTCCCCAAAAGAAACTCTTGAAGCGCTGGTTTTTGTTCATTCTGCGTCACAAAAATCGGAATAAAAAGCGATCAAAAAATGTCACGGGCCCAAAAATGTTACCAATAAAAATGTCAACTCGTCCCGCAAAAAATAAGACCTCACTTGACTCAGTGGGTCAAAATACGGAAAAATTATAGCTCTGAATATGCGGTGAAGCAAAAACTATTTTTACAATAAAAAGCGTCTTTTAGCGTGTGACAGCTGCCAAACATAAAAACCGCCATAAATAGTAAATCAAACCCCCCGTTATCACCCCCTTAGTTTAGGAAAAATAATAAAATAAAAAAAATGTATTTATTTCCATTTTCCCATTAGGGTTAGGGCTAGGGTTAGGGCTAGAGTAAGGGTTAGGGCTAGGGTTAGGGCAAGGGTTAGGGCTGAGATTAGGGTTAGGGGTGTGTTGGGGTTAGGGTTGGAGTTATAATTGGGGGGTTTCCACTGTTTGGGCACATCAGGTGCTCTCCAAATGCAACATGGCGTCTAATCTCAATTCCAGCCAATTCTGCGTTGAAAAAGTCAAATGGTGCTCCTTCCCTTCCAAGCTCTGCTATGCACCCAAACAGTGTTTTACCCCCACAAATCGGGTATCAGTGTACTCAGGACAAATTGCAAAACAACTTTTGGGGTCCAATTTTTCCTGTTACCCTTAGGAAAATAAAAAATTGGGGGCAAAAATATCATTTTTGTGGAAAAAAATGATTTTTTTATTTTCATGCCCAGGCATCACCACACATATAGATAAGTTCCGTGGGGGGTCTAGTTTCCAAAATGGGGTCACTTGTGGGGAGTTTCAATAGTTTAGGTACATCAGGGGCTCTCCAATTTCCGTTTTTTTCACAAATAAACGCAAGTTATATGAATGAAATTTTACCACTAACATGAAGAACAATATGTCACGAGAAAACAATGTCAGAATCACCGGGATCCATGGAAGCGTTTCAGAGTTATAACCTCATAAAGGGACAGTGGTCAGAATTGTAAAAATTGGCCCGGTCATGAACGTGCAAACCACCCTTGGGGCTTAAGGGGTTAAATTTAAATATTTATGAAAAAAGTTAAATGTGCATTTTTCTTCCACGTTCCATTAATTTCCGTGTAGCAACTGAAGGGTTAAAGGGAACCTATCCCTAGGTATATCTCATATGATGTAAGACCACCACCTTTCAGCCTTCATATACATCATTTTAATATGCTCTATATATGTCCCCAATCCAGCCTGCAATAAAACAAAAATGGGTTTTGTTATACTCACCTGTGGGGCGATCAGGTCCAATGAGTGTCCACTATTATCAAGTACAATTTGTCATGAAGAATCTCAGAATAAGTGGCATCCGTTCAAGCTTTCCAGAGTTATTACCCCATAAAGTGACACTGGTCATAACCGTAAAATTTATCCTGGTTATGAATGTGAATACAAGAAAGCGGGTGAAGGGATTAAGGAATGTAAGCAAAATTTACTAATTCCAGTTTGTTCATCATGTGAGCCCTGTATTACCTGTACACTATATACTATATCTAGAGCGCCTGTGTTTAATGTAACTGGTGATCCCTGTATTAGCTATACAATACATACAGAGCTCATTTGTAGGATTTTACCAATGGTCACTGTATTATCTGTACACTTACACTATACAGAGCTCATGTTTATTATGTCACTGGTGATCACTGAATAACCTGTACACTTACACTATCAGGCACATACTATATACAAAGTTCTTGTGTATAATGTCATCAGTGGTAATATACTGTGTTATTGCTATTGAGTTTTTAATTATATTTAGTATTGTAGTATTATTCAGTCACTATTTGGTAGTAACATGGTTTGGCCATTGTGTGGCGGTATTTGTCACTTGTATATGATATTTTTCGGGGACTATGTGATCTGGTAATGTTGTGAAGGTATTTTTCCCTTGTATGTACTATTATTCAGTCACTATGTGGTAGTAATATGAGATTTAGGGGTATTTTTCGGTCACTATGTTGTTGTGAGTTTATTTTCCCCTTCATCACTGAGGCCCGAGGAACTCCCTCTTCTAGTAAGGAGAGGAAGTGAGTCTGATTATCATACACCTGAGATTAATGATGATGACTGGCTGAGTGGAGTCACAGTCTGGATATAAGGCTGCATACGCCCATTCTCCCTGCGGGTGATTTCTCTGTGGTATCCTTGGAGCCCAGTCTGAATTCCTGCTCTGCTAAAGCTAAGTTTTTCTTCCTTGCTTTTTGCATTTGTGCCTTGCTTTGTTTTTTCTGGATTTCAGCCATTCCCTGCTGGGGTGAGCTGAACTCCTTAGCTCTGTCTCCTGAAAATACCAGAGTGCTGATTTAGTTTTGAAGCTTAGTTGCTTCAGGGTCTTTTTCCATTTCAGCTTGCTGGCCTATGTTTTTGATAGGGTTTTTTGCTGATTGCAGACAGCAGCTTTCCTTTCCTTTTCTGTTTAGATTAGATTGGGCCCCAACGTTTGCTCAGCCTATCTTTCTATCTGTGTCAGTGTTTTTTCATCTTGCTTCACTGTCATTATATGTTGGGGGCTGCCTTTTACTTTGGGGTCTGCTCTGGGGCAGTTTAGATTTCCCTTTCTATCT
The DNA here is from genome assembly GCF_039654945.1 of Dendrobates tinctorius. NCBI lineage: Eukaryota > Metazoa > Chordata > Amphibia > Anura > Dendrobatidae > Dendrobates > Dendrobates tinctorius. The sequence continues at coordinate 13,572,654 of NW_027361717.1, read as the reverse complement.
TTAGGCTATATAGGTATCCGGCTGTGTTCGAGGGGTCTAGGGCACCGTAGGTACCCCCCACGGCTACTGCTAGTTGTGTTGATAGGTTCAGGGGTCTGCAATCGGATAGTTGCCAGCTCCTCTGGTTTTCTGGACGTAGCTTCTATTTTTGTGTCTGCCTCCTACGGTCACTCAATCATAACAGAATCACCCGCCTGACCGCAGATCCTAGGGTACTCAATAGCAGGAAAGAATTGCAAAAAAAAAGTGTGTATATTTTTTCCTCTATATCTCTGAGGCCGTAGGGGGAATTTTTTTTTCTCTCAATGGAGATAAAGCAATTGTCTGATCGTGTGGAGCAGCTCGCTGCGGAAGTGCGGGGAATTTCCGCCTACCTTGCTCATTCACATGCTGCTGAACCAAAGATTCCTACACCTGATGTATTTTGTGGTGATCGGTCTAAATTTTTGAATTTCAAAAATAATTGTAAATTATTTTTTGCCTTGAAGCCTAACTCATCAGGGAGCTCCGCGCAGCAGGTTAAAATTGTCATCTCTTTGCTGCTTGGCGATCCCCAGGATTGGGCGTTTTCTTTGAGACCAGATGATCCTATTCTGACTAATGTGAACGCATTTTTTCAAGCCTTGGGCTTGTTGTATGACGAACCTAATGCCATTGATCAGGCTGAAAAGACCCTGCTGGCATTGAATCAGGGTCGAGATTCTGCAGAATTGTACTGTCAAAAATTCCGAAAGTGGGCGGTACTTACTACCTGGAATGATAATGCCTTGGCTGCTCTCTTTCGGAAGGGTTTGTCAGAAGCCGTAAAAGATACTATGGTGGGATTTCCTGTTCCCTCTGGTCTTGACGATTCTATGTCATTAGCCATTCAGGTTGATCGGCGTTTGCGCGAATGCAAAACTGCACGAGAGGTGTTGCCACCTGTTGAACAAATGACTGAACCTATGCAATGTGATAGAACTTTCTCCAGAGAGCAGCGTCAGGAGTTCAGAAGGCGTAAAAAGTTGTGCTTTTTCTGTGGAGATGCCTCGCATATTATTTCTGTCTGTCCTAAACGAGAGAAACGCTTTGCACACACGTTTTCTGTTGGTGGTGTTCAACCTAAGTTTCTTCTGGCTATTACTCTGATCTGCTCCCTGTCCACATTTTCCGCCAAGGCATTTGTGGATTCGGGAGCAGCTCTAAACCTAATGGACTTGGATTTTGCTAAATGTTGTGGATTTCCTATGACACCTCTGCGGACGCCTATCCCTTTGAGGGGGATTGATGCTACTCCTTTGGCTAAAGATAAACCTCAGTTTTGGACCCAGGTGGTGATGCGGGTCGCCCCAGACCATCAGGAAAATTGCAGATTTTTGGTGTTGCATAATCTGCATGATACCATTGTTCTGGGGTTTCCGTGGTTACAAATCCATAATCCAGTTCTGGATTGGAAATCTTTGTCTGTGGTGAGTTGGGGTTGTCGGTGTGCCCTTAGTGATGCTCCTGTTTTCTCCACCTCTCCCCAGTCACATGATTTCAATTTATCTGTACCCGAGCACGAGGCTATGCGATCCTATATTAAGGAGGCATTGGAGAAGGGTCATATTAGACCATCCTCTTCACCCTTAGGTGCTGGGGGTTTTTTTGTAGCCAAAAAGGATGGATCATTAAGACCTTGTATTGATTATCGTGCCCTCAACAAGATTACTGTTAAATATCAGTATCCGTTACCCCTGATTTCGGATCTATTCTCTAGAGTTAAAGGTGCTTGCTGGTGTCATGATCTGACAGTTTTAAATTGCACTGGGTGAACTTTTTTTACTTTGGAAAGTTCCAAGGTGTCTTGACTGTACCCGGTGGTGGTTAGTGGTATCGCACTTTAGGTTTTTTGTGCACGTAATTATGGATCAGGTGTGACACCCTATAAAGGTGTGCTAGGGGTATGCAATCACTGCCTGTGATATTGTGAGATTTCATTCTGAGTTTGAGAGCCTGGTGGAAGGATGGAGCTGGAGAGGAGTCCTGCGCAGCTTAGCCAGGGGGGACGTGTGTCAGCTATGGTGTCTGGACGAAGGGCTGGCATGGCGTGGTGGGGTCGCAGTGATGGTGTCGGCAGGAAGTGTCTGCATGGACTGGTGGAGTGGCAACTATGGAGAGTGGCACTCACCATGTGGGACTTGGCTGCTGAGCTGGACTCAAGCATGCTTGCCTTCGTGGCAGAAGCTGAACTCATCTTTGGGACTCTGGTTCTAAGCAGCAGCAACTGGTGGTGGACTCTGCTCCAAGGCTGCACTAAGGTGAAGGATCCTGTTATGGTGATGGATCCAGGTGGAGGAGAAGATGCACGCAGGTGGTGGGCTCTGCTGCTAGGAGCGCACGCAACAGAGCAAAGCTAAGTGGTGTTCCCCCTGTATTGTCTCTTTCCTCATGTGTGTTATTAGTGCAGTGGTGGGATTAGTCTCCGCACCAACCCATTCCCTAGTGAGGGTTTAGGGTCAGGGCGAGCAAGGGATTAAGGTTCGCGTGCGGCGACAGGTGCGGAGCCTGTATAGGGAATGTTAGGAGTGCAGGGACACTGGCTCAGGGGAGCTTAGGAGGTCTCCATGTCCCCATTCCCTATCGCAGGGCCCACCATTGTTAAAGTTTCCCAGGTTCCCCCTTTATTATTTGATTATTGTATAACGTGTAATACCCAAATTCGCCAGGTGGAGGCGGCGTATCCACCTGCACGTTTTATTATTTAAATGCGCCCCACTGGAGGCGGTGTATCCAGGGTCACGTGTGTTATGGGTTCGCCTTGCGGTATCCGCTGCGTCCAGAGACACGTGACCATGACAGCTGGTTTACCAAGCTTGACCTCAGGGGGGCGTATAATCTTATTCGCATTAAGCATGGGGATGAATGGAAGACAGCGTTTAATACTCCGGAGGGACATTTTGAGTACCTGGTGATGCCTTTTGGGCTCACTAATGCCCCTTCTGTCTTCCAGTGCTTCATGAACGATATTTTCCGAGATTTTGTGGATAAATTTTTGATTATCTATCTGGATGATATTTTGATCTTCTCCAAGGATTGGGATTCTCATGTGGAACATGTTCGGACTGTGTTCCGGATCTTGAGGGAGAATTCCCTGTATGTCAAGGGATCTAAATGCCTTTTTGGGGTACAGAGGATTTCATTTTTGGGATTTATTTTGTCTCCGTCAACTATTGAAATGGATCCAGTCAAGGTACAGGCCATTTATGATTGGTAGAGTTGAGCGACTTTTGGTTTTTTAGGGTCGCGTTTCGTTTCGTGAAACCCGACTTTTCCAAAAGTCGGGTCGAGCAAGATCGTCCGATTATAGGGAAAAGTCGGGGTCGTCCCGAAACACGAAACCCAATGTAAATCAATGGGGAATAAAAGTCGGCAGTGAGAGGAGGACAGGAAACACACCTACAGTGCCCATTTCAATGCCAAAAGCATCAATTCTTCTTTCTTAAGCTTGTCAACCTTAATTAACTTCATAATACAAGTTACGCACTGAAAAATGGGGGTTATTTGGCTACAAACTGTGGGGGGGGGAGGGCTGGCTCCAGGTTTTCATGTTCTCACGCCCAGTATGGATTACACGTGATTGCACAAAGGTGAGAAAGGGTACCGTATCCCCAGATAACATGTATGGATAGCGTACACATTCAAAATATATGTCTCAGGAGGCAGGCTCAGACGGTGTTAGGCCCAGTATGGATTGCACGTGATTGCACAAAGGTTAGAAAGGGTACCGTATCCCCGGATAACATGTATGGATAGCGTACACATTCAAAATATATGTCTATACATCAGGAGGCAGGCTCAGACGGTGTCAGGCACAGTATGGATTTGACGGCCCAGATTACACAGAGGAGGAGCAGGGAGAGGTAAAGATTGCAAATGCTGGGGCCCTGCCCAAGCAAGGGGGGCCCACTCGTGGGCGTCGGTACTGGCACTGGGCCTCTCATAGTACAGCGGTGTGTCTGACGGCGGGTGTGCACCACCACCGTCAGAGACACTTGATTGCACTATGATGGACCCTGTGCCAGTGCCCGCGCCCAAAAGTCGGCCTACCCACCTGTCCAGGGCAACGGCACTCGCACGGTGTCGTGCGCTAGGTGGTGATCCCGGCCATGGGGGGGGAGACAGCACAGTTAGGGAGTTTTAGAAAGTGGCATATGTTGATGTTGGACATTCAGCTGATGCAGAAGGCGAAATAGGTGAAGTACCAGGAAGAGGTGGACCAAAGCAAGCCATTTTTCTGTCACCCTATGTGTCATCAGGGGAAGGTGGGACAAAATCCTTGGAAACCCATGCGTGGTTCATTTTAATGAAGGTTAGATCATCCACATTTTGGGTTGACAGACGGGTCCTTTTTTCTGTCAGGATTGATCCAGCTGCACTGAAGACTCTTTCCGATAGCACACTTGCAGCTGGGCAAGCGAGCTCCTGTAAGGCATATTGGGACAATTCAGGCCAGGTGTCCAGTTTAGCGGCCCAATAGTCAAAGGGGAATGACCTGTGTGGGAGAACATCGATATGGGAGGAAAAGTAGTTTGTAACCATAGTTGACAACTGCTGTCTCCTGTCACTTTCCATCGATGCAGTATTACCAGTTGTGTGAGCGGTATTTGAAAAATCAGTCCACAACATTGTCATGAAACCCCTGTCTCCAACGCTACTTCTGCTGTGTGCACCACGAACACCTCTGCCAAGCTGCCCCCGGCCCGTACGGCTCGTGTGAGAACCATCACCGCTGCTGTGTGCTGGGAATGCCTCAAGCAACCGATTTACCAGAGTTGCTTGTTTATTAGCCAATATTAGGTCAAGGTTCTCCTGTGGCATGATGTTTTGTAATTTGCCTTTATAGCGTGGATCCAGGATGCTGGCCAACCAGTAGTCGTCATCGTTCATCATTTTGGCAATGCGGGGGTCCCTTTTTAGGATCCGCAAGGCATAATCTGACATGTGGGCCAATGTTCCCGGTGTCAATGATGCACTGCGAGTGCTGGGTGGAGGAGCACTTTCTGGCAAATCCACATCCCTCCAGTCACGCACAAACCCTGTACCAGACCTTGCCACGCCAACATTTTCACTTGCCCCACGAGATGCATCCTCCTCCCCTAAGTAATCATCCCCATCATCATCCTCCTCCTCCTCTTCTTCCTCCACCTCGTCCAGGAGAGGTCCCTGAGCAGACAATGGCTGAATGTCATCAAGGATTCCCTCCTCCTCTTCCTCCTCATCAACATTGGCTGCAGACGCCTGCTCCTTAAGGTGCGTCAAAGTTTGCATGAGCAGACGCATAAGTGGGATGCTCATGCTTAGGATGGCGTAGTCTGCGCTTACCAGCCGTGTGCATTCCTCAAAACACTGAAGGACTTTACAAAGGTCTTTCAGCTTCGACCACTGCACACCTGTCAACTCCATGTCTGCTCTCAAAGTGCCTGGCCGTGTATCCTCCCACAAATGCATTATGGCCTGCCTCTGCTCGCACAGCCGCTCCACCATGTGCAGGTTGGAGTTCCACCTTGTTGCAATGTCGATAATGAGGCGGTGGTTGGGAAGGTGGAGCAATCGCTGCAGCTTCTGCATACGAACGGAGTGTACAGGCGACCGGCGGATGTGCGCGCACAGTCTTCGCACCTTATGGAGCAGGGCTGTTAACTCCGGATAATTTTTGAGGAAGCACTGCACCACCAGGTTCAAGGTGTGAGCCAAGCAAGGTATGTGGCTGAGTTTTGAAAGGGCTATGGCTGCCACAAATTTACGGCCGTTATCACTAACTACCTTGCCTGCCTCAACATGTACACTGCCCAGCCATGACTCAGTTTGTCGCTTCAAGTACTCGGCCAGCACCTCGGCGGTGTGTCTGTCGCCCAAACACATCATCTGCAACACAGCCTGCTGACGCTTTCCACTAGCTGCTCGATAGGGGGACACATCGTGTGCAACAGTGGCAGCTGCAGATGGAGTGCTCGTACGACTGCGCTCTGTGGACAAGCTTTCGCTTCTGGAGGAGGAGGAGGAGGAGGAGGGTCGAACGCCTACAGCCAACTGTTTCCTATACCGTGGGCTAGGCAGCACTGTCCCACCACCGCTGTCCCCTGTGGACCCTGAATCCACCACATTAAGCCAGTGCGCAGTGATGGACACGTAACGGCCCTGGCCATGCCGACTGGACCATGCATCAGTTGTGAGGTGCACCTTTCCGCTCACTGACTGCTTGAGTGCATGGACAATGCGGTCTTTCACATGATGGTGGAGGGCTGGGATGGCTTTGCGAGAGAAGAAGTGGCGACTGGGTAGGTCATAGCGTGGTACTGCATAGGCCATGAGTTCGCGGAAAGCTGTGCTTTCCACCAACCGAAAGGGCATCATCTCAAACGAGATTAGTTTGGCAATGTGGGCGTTCAAACCCAGTGTACGCGGATGAGAGACTGAGTACTTTCTTGACCTACTCATAGTGTCTGGGAGGGTGAGCTGGACTTGAGAGCTGCATATGGTGGAAGTAGCGGTGGACAGGGCGGACTGAGAGAGGGTTGATGATGGTGATGGAGTTGGTGTTCTTTCTGATGGCCTAGAATCAGTCTTTCGTTGATATAACAGTGGGATTCCCTGACTGCTGTGGTCTTGCAACGACACCTCAACATTTGCCGCTGTGCTAACCGGTGGGCTTACAGTGGGGGAAACAATGTAGCGTTGCTGACTACCTTCGTTGTGATCAGTTGTACATGTGGCACTTGAGGTTTGGTGTTGTGTCCACGCTTGCAAGTGCATGCTGGTTAAATGTCTAAGCATGCAACTGGTATTCAAATTTTTCAGATTTTTCCCTCGGCTAAAGGTCTTTGCGCACTTCTTACAGATAACCTTGGCCTGATCATGAGGATTTTGTTCAAAAAAGTGCCACACTGCACTCTTCCTACTTTGGCAGACATTTTGCGGCCTAGCACGCTGTGATCTTTTGACCCTCTGGACAAGCTGTCCAGCAACTCTTTTGATGTTTGGAACCTGTCTTTGGAGTGCTCCGGGCCTGCCAGATAACAGCTGTTGCGATGTCGATGTCTGCTGTGGATGCTCCTCATCTGAGCTATTGGAAGCAGCACCCTCTTCCCCCAATGGATGCCAATCTGGGTCAACAACTGGGTCATCCATCACCTCCTCTTCTATGTCATGTGCACCTTCCTCTGTGTCACCGTGTATGGTGGTATAGTGTGCGGGAAGGGGCACCTGAGTCTCATCAGGGTCAGAATCTGGCTCTGTACACTGCGAGGACAATGTAGTGCTCTGAGTGAATGTACCAGCAGAATCATCCATCAGCGGCTGTGCATCAGTGCACTCCATGTCAGATTCATCTTGGCCTGGGTAATTCACCATTTCACTTGATAATCCAGGCATGGTATGTGAAAACAGCTCCATGGAGTAATCAGTAGTATGGCCTGCGTCATCCTTCAATCTTGGTTGGGGTGAAGGACACAAGGAAAGGTGTGGTTCATGAACATGAGCCTCCAATGACGACTCAGTGCTTTTACTTTTTACAACTGAAGAAGAGGAGGCGATAGAGCTGGAGGCTGAGTCAGCAATGTAAGACAAAACTTTTTCCTGATGCTCTGGCTTTAAAAGCGGTTTGCCAACTCCTAGAAAACTAAGCATTCGAGGCCTTATGTAGCCAGATGATGAAGCAGGGTCAGCACCTCCTGCATTCGGTCCTATTTTGCTCTTGCCACTACCATCAGATCTACCACCAACACCATCATTACCAGCTGCCAACCCCCGCCCAATTCCATGGCCTCTTCCACCAGCCTTCATCATTTTTGGTAGAAATGTAGACAAAATCCAACAAACTATACAGTAATGTAAAACAAGGTACAAGGTGTCTATAGGACAGGGGAGATTTTGAATATCTGCACACACTTTTGGACACTGGACACTTTTGGATTGTGTGGGGCCCACTGATATCTGAGCGCTATGTGACAGGCTCGATGGCACTGCTGTGACAAAAGTGACTAGAGGATAAGGGAGATTTTGAATATCTGCACACACTTTTGGACACTGGACACTTTTGGATTGTGTGAGGCCCACTGATATCTCAGCGCTATGTGACAGGCTCGATGGCACTGCTGTGACAAAAGTGACTAGAGGATAAGGGAGATTTTGAATCTCTGCACACACTTTTGGACACTGGACACTTTTGGATTGTGTGAGGCCCACTGATATCTGAGCGCTATGTGACAGGCTCGATGGCACTGCTGTGACAAAAGTGACTAGAGGATAAGGGAGATTTTGAATATCTGCACACACTTGTGGACAGTGGACACGTTTGGATTGTGTGAGGCCCACTGATATCTGAGCGCTATGTGACAGGCTCGATGGCACAGCTGTGACAAAAGTGACTAGAGGATAAGGGAGATTTTGAATCTCTGCACACACTTTTGGACACTGGACACTTTTGGATTGTGTGAGGCCCACTGATATCTGAGCGCTATGTGACAGGCTCGATGGCACTGCTGTGACAAAAGTGACTAGAGGATAAGGGAGATTTTGAATATCTGCACACACTTTTGGACACTGGACACTTTTGGATTGTGTGAGGCCCACTGATATCTCAGCGCTATGTGACAGGCTCGATGGCACTGCTGTGACAAAAGTGACTAGAGGATAAGGGAGATTTTGAATATCTGCACACACTTTTGGACACTGGACACTTTTGGATTGTGTGAGGCCCACTGATATCTGAGCGCTATGTGACAGGCTCGATGGCACTGCTGTGACAAAAGTGACTAGAGGATAAGGGAGATTTTGAATATCTGCACACACTTTTGGACAGTGGACACTTTTGGATTGTGTGAGGCCCACTGTTATCTCAGCGCTATGTGACAGGCTCGATGGCACTGCTGTGACCTAAGTGACTAGAGGATAAGGGAGATTTTGAATATCTGCACACACTTTTGGACACTGGACACTTTTGGATTGTGTGAGGCCCACTGATATCTCAGCGCTATGTGACAGGCTCGATGGCACTGCTGTGACAAAAGTGACTAGAGGATAAGGGAGATTTTGAATATCTGCACATACTTTTGGACACTGGACACTTTTGGATTGTGTGAGGCCCACTAATATCTCAGCGCTATGTGACAGGCTCGATGGCACTGCTGTGACAAAAGTGACTAGAGGATAAGGGAGATTTTGAATATCTGCACACACTTTTGGACAGTGGACACTTTTGGATTGTGTGAGGCCCACTGTTATCTCAGCGCTATGTGACAGGCTCGATGGCACTGCTGTGACCTAAGTGACTAGAGGATAAGGGAGATTTTGAATATCTGCAGACACTTTTGGACACTGGACACTTTTGGATTGTGTGAGGCCCACTGATATCTCAGCGCTATGTGACAGGCTCGATGGCACTGCTGTGACAAAAGTGACTAGATGATAAGGGAGATTTTGAATATCTGCACACACTTTTGGACACTGGACACTTTTGGATACACTTTTGGATTGTGTGAGGCCCTCTGATATCTGAGCGCTATGTGACAGGCTCGATGGCACTGCTGTGATAAAAGTGACTAGAGGATAAGGGAGATTTTGAATATCTGCACACACTTTTGGACACTGGACACTTTTGGATTGTGTGAGGCCCACTGATATCTCAGCGCTATGTGACAGGCTCGATGGCACTGCTGTGACAAAAGTGACTAGAGGATAAGGGAGATTTTGAATATCTGCACACACTTTTGGACACTGGACACTTTTGGATTTTGTGAGGCCCACTGATATCTCAGCGCTATGTGACAGGCTCGATGGCACTGCTGTGACAAAAGTGACTAGAGGATAAGGGAGATTTTGAATATCTGCACACACTTTTGGACAGTGGACACTTTTGGATTGTGTGAGGCTCACTGTTATCTCAGCGCTATGTGACAGGCTCGATGGCACTGCTGTGACCTAAGTGACTAGAGGATAAGGGAGATTTTGAATATCTGCACACACTTTTGGACACTGGACACTTTTGGATTGTGTGAGGCCCACTGATATCTCAGCGCTATGTGACAGGCTCGATGGCACTGCTGTGACAAAAGTGACTAGAGGATAAGGGAGATTTTGAATATCTGCACACACTTTTGGACACTGGACACTTTTGGATACACTTTTGGATTGTG